>NC_053120.1:5470613-5828113 GCF_010015445.1 Perca fluviatilis
ACCTGGCTCGTTCACCCCCTTCAAATATCGGTTCACTTGGGCATACGCGAACGCAGCAATCGAACTCAGATGCGGGACAAAACAAACGAGGCGAGATCGTTGAGAAAAGGGCGTTCTCGCGCTCGCTCCCAATCGATGTCTGGAGCGGTGCTTTCAATCAACCCAGCAACCGAAACAACTGACTCACAACACAACTGGGGTGCTCCGTGGTTGTTTTTCTGGCTAAAAGAAAGATGAGGGAAGTCTTGCCTGAGGCCAGTTCTTCCAGTGAGATTTCTGACCAATGAAAGAACCGTATCCTCTCGTAAGGCATTTGTTTACATCTTTGAGACCACTTTGGACCAGTGCTGTTGTTGTTGAACACAAGCTAACCAAGAGACGATGAAAGACGATATATATATATATAAAATAAATATAGCCTTGCAGTATAAAGATATTTCTCAAAACACACACACAGGCCTGTTTGAACGTCAACAGTAGCGTTACCTGAAAACAGCGTGTAGTTCCTTTTTTAGCAAGTTTGCTTTATGTGTCATTGTGCATAAATATGAACAATACCGTTGCTGCGCTGATGTTGCGCGATGTTAATCACGCGGTGCCCGAGTGCGTTTGACCGGCATAAAATCGGAATATGTCAGACTGACTGGCCGGTCGCCGGTCACGGCTGATCACGTGAAAATCGGCCAATTCCGGTCACCAGCCGGTCAATCGGTGCATCTCTAGTTGTATTGTTGTAATGTATAGACTCGGGACACAGATAGTTAGCTTAAGCTTTGATTACCTTATAGTTCAGGAATGTTAGGAACTGTTTTTCTGTACCAGACGGAGAGGTAGAACGGCAGGGGGGTGGCTCTTGGATCTGTGTGTGTGTGTGTGTGTGAGAGTGTGTGTATATGTGTGTGTGTGTGTGTGTGTGTGTGTGAGAGAGAGAGAGAGAGAGAGAGAGAGAGAGAGAGAGAGAGAGAGCGTGCGCTGGAGGATCTGCCCGGAAGTGGCAAGAGGATAAAAAGATTAGGAGTTTGGTTAGACGACATTCATAATCTGACATAGACTTGGCTGACTTGAACTCCGTGTACTTTGTCTGCAGTTAGGGAAACTTAGTGTCTACTTAGTGTTTACTTCAGCAAACTTTCTTGGCTTTAATCTTTCGTCTCAGTTTAAAATCCCTGAGTTCTGGCGTCATTAGTGTCATTAACCAACGCGTGGGAGTTAGAGTGTATAGATAACTGGAGTCAGATCTTCCTCTGGCCTTCGGGCCTGTACTTTTCCCTGAATTTTCTTCAAGTCACAGGTCCAAAAAGGTTGCTGTAAAGGTGGCATCGTGTTTGGGAATGATTCCAACGTGAAAGGTCCTCACACATGTGCCATGTTGTGTGCAGGTGTACAGCAGCATGGAGCGTCTGTCTCTGCACGAGGAGAAGAGGACTCCTCCTCCCACCAAACGCAGCCTCAGCGAGGAGGGAGGAGAGCGCATCGACAGCCTGAGCGGACTCAAGTCCAGAGATCGGTCCTGGCTGGTGGGATCTCCAGAGATGTGAGTTTCTCCGTCTCCATATGTAAAACCACACAGCCTCGGACATTTCTAGACTTCAAATCACTTTCCTTCAAATGGGTTTCTTTTTCGAGTGTACACTTTTGCGGTTAGCATATAATTTTTTTCTTTAGGCTTCATTTAGGTTGTTTTGTTCTCCTGGAGCCATATGAGTTTATTACATTTTTATGTTGTATATGAGAACACCACAGAGTCCATTATGGTTTTTATACTATCCAGGGGGGTCAAACTCAACTTCACTAAGGGCCACACTGGAAAATGAGAGTCACATTTAGGGCCAGACACGTTTAGTTTATTGACATGCTTTTATTTCATCGAAAAAGTCAAATGTCTTTGACTGTATTATTGCATGTCTTTTTTTGACATTTTTCGTCATTTTTGTTCCTTTTTTAATAAAAAAAACCAACACATTTTTCGTCATTTTTGTTGTCGACGTTTCGGTCGCTCTTATCGACTTTTGACACATTTCTGTTGACATAAAGCCCTACAGAAGTCAGTAAAAAAAGTTCCTTAGCTGTGATAGAATTTCCAAATTAAGATTTAACAGAATTAACAATGCTTATATTTTTAAAAGCAGGCTAACTACCACACAGCCGACTCACAGCCTGAAAATGAAAACTCTCGTTCTGGGAGTCTCAAAGTCAGTAAATCTGCCAAAGTCACGTAATCGCAGTCTGGAAAACTGTTTCCCGTCTTTTTGGTCTGGCGCACAACTAAGCCGGGCCACCATTTATTGTGAACCGAAATTGAAATGCGGGCTAGATCAAGATCTGGGATGGCCGAATTTTATTTTATGAATAAAACATCCAAAATTAAACTGATCATTAATTGTACTTGCAAAGAACGTTGTATGGAACCATCCATCCTTGGTTTAAAGAAACCCATATTTCTGATATATTAAAAAAACGTTGAAAACGGGTCAAATTTGACCCAAGGACAACAGGAGGGTGAAAAAAGCAACAAAGAGAGCCTGTGTTTAAACCTCCTCTATGCTTTAAAGCAGAGATCTTCAACAGGGGGTCTGGGACCCCTAGGGGGTCCTAAGAGTTACTGCAGAGGGGGCCGCCAAATCATTGTTCATTTCCTGAAAGTAAAAAAAAAAAAATGTAAGTGTCTTAACATGAATCCAACATATTATTAGCAAATAAAAAAATCTGCCTATTTGTGAATAAAGCCCTGCTGAATATTAGGCTTATTGGCCTATACTGTATGTAAGGTAGTCACTAAAATAGCCATCCTCAGATACAATTCATCCTCAGGATTGAATGTTTAACATTAAAAGATGATTCATAAATCATGCCCACAATTATTATTTTAATAGCTTAGTATTCTATGCACTAAAAGGTATGTATAAAGGCTTTAGACCACCCTACATGTTATTGAAAGGCCCAGTTTAATATGCAACTTCATTTCATACAATATATGTATTAGGGGGTCCCTGATGTGTCTCTGTCTCAGCTAAGGGGTCCTTGCCTTAAAAACCGTTGAAGACCCCTGTTTTAAAGTGTGCTTGGAGTCAGTTTAACCCATGGTTATCAGTTAACTACTAACAAAGCCACTCTGAAATGACCGTTTACACAGCCATGGTACAAGTTGTCTCAGTGTGGTATTCGTGTGCATGTTTCTCATCTCTTCTCCAACTCTGCCTCCCCAGCCTGCGGAAGCGTCTGTCTGTCTCGGAGTCGTCCCACACAGAGAGCGACTCCAGCCCGCCGCTGACCGTCCGGAGACGCTGCTGTTCAGCCATCATTGAGATGCCACGCTTCGCCATCTCCTCGGAGGAAGAGGCAGGCCAAGGTAAAACACTGGAGGGATATTGTGATGGCCTGGGGGTCACTAGCTGTCAGGAGGAAACTCTCCCTGAAATAGTGGACAGATTGAAGTTGTTGAAGCTGTTTTCAGAGAAAGCTTTATGAAAAAATTGTCTAATATCTGACATGTTGGTGTTCAGAGTGCTGCTGGGGTTTTGACATTTTTTACCTTCTTTAAATGCTGGAATACGTCTCTGTACTCACTCTACTGTTCCTGCTTGTAACACTAAATGTTGAGGAATTAAAATGAAAACAGAAGATACTGAGCTGTGGGCCCCTGGTTAGCTCACCTGGTAGAGCAGGCGCCGATATATAGAGGTTTACTCCTCGACGCAGCGGCCGCAGGTTCGACTCCGTCATTCCCCTTCTCTCTCCCCTTTCAAGTCTAAGCTGTCCTGTCCAAATGAAGGCCTAAAAATGCCCCAAAAACATAATCTTAAAAAAAAAAACGGAATATACTGAGCTGTGAAACGAACGCTGACTCTGTGTTGTTGTTTGTCTCTCAGGTGCGGCCGGAAGTCGTAAGAGTCCCAGCCTGCTGGGTCTGAGTGCAGTGCGGGGCCCGCGCTGTGACGAGCTGCCGCTCGCCATCCCAGAGCTCCCAGTGGAGAGAGAGCTGAAGCTGGACGAGTCTCCCACCACGCCCAGCTCCACCTCCAGTCAGCTGAGCAGAGCCACGCTCACACGTCAGTACAAACACACAGACACACAGCCACAAACCCATTCAGACACATACAACGGTCGTTTTCACCTTTTTAAATCAGCTGAAAACTTTCTGCCGGATTTGTCCCAAAAATATGTCGTGAGTTTCTCTACATTTGGCTTGAAAAAGTTCTTAGGAAGAATGAGAGTTGTAAAGATTAAGTGATTAGTTTTCAACTAACTAAACTGCAACTATTTTGGTAATTGATTAATCGGTTTGAGTCACTTTTTATGAAATAAAATAAAATTCTCTGATGTCAGCTTGTTAAATGGGACTATTTTTTTTGTTTCTTCTCTCCTCTGGGACAGTAAACTGAATATTTTTGAGTTGTGGAAAAAACAAGACATTTGAGGACATCATCATGGGCTTTAGGAAACATTCTGACATTTTATTATGTAGACCAAACAACCAATCCATTAATCGAGAAAACGATGCAGCCCTGTAAAGTATTGAAGTGTACCCTGTTTTACTGCGTTGACTAAACTTGAGACCTGTATGTCTGAGCTTCCTCTCCAACCTTCCTGTGTTCCCGCAGCGGGCAGTTCAGGCGACGTGTGCGATCGCGGCCACAGATCTAACGGCAGTAACGGCGCCGCTGCTAAAGCCGCAGCAGACAGCGACTCTCCCTCCACTCCGAGGGCCATCAGCGACCTGGCGGCGCGCAGGGCTCGCCACCGCCTGCTGTCTGGAGACGCAGACAAGCACACGGCGGCGCCCAGCTCCAGACCGCTCAACAAGGTCATCAAGTCGGCGTCCGCCACCACGCTGTCACTGATGATCCCTGCAGGTCAGTGTGTCATGTCAGGCTACATTTTTACATCGTTTTTGCGTCATTACGTAGCCAGCTCTATCCCCACAGCGCTGTGGAGATAGAGCTGGCTATGCAAGACTACTTTTAATGTGTTTTTGCCAGATTAAAGTTCTGGGTTCTGTGCAAGATTTGTGTGCCTCTGATGTGCTGATTAGATGTGATTTTCTTTACACCATAAAGTTGATTTATTGCAGAAAATATAGAAGACTAAAATGAAAGGGAATAAAACAGACCTGAAGATAATTTCAGGTTATCTGGATCATAAAGTATTCAGTGTGATCCTGGCCGGACAAGAAAAAGAAAGTCTGTTATTGTACGTAAAAAGACTCCATATGGACACCACACGTTCACCGACACAAATGTCTGTTATCGGTCCGTCCTCAGACCACCACGGAGCCTCGCCATTGGCCAGCCCGATGTCGCCCCACTCGCTGTCGTCCAACCCGTCGTCGCGGGACTCCTCCCCGAGCCGAGACCTGTCCCCTGCCGTGAACAACGTCAAGCCCGCCATCGTGATCCACAGAGCGGGCAAGAAGTACGGCTTCACCCTGAGGGCCATCCGGGTGTACATGGGAGACTCCGACATCTACACTGTACACCACATGGTCTGGGTGAGTCCCACACACAAACGTAGAGAGAGATTTACCCATGACGTGTGTTCACTGTCATTATTCAAACACTTTGAGGTGTCAAGCTCACAAAACATCTTTAATTTAGGTTTACAAAGTGAAAAAGCCCAAAGTCCCCCCCAAAGGGACTTACCATCTCCGACAGAAAACACTGTTCACCAACTGCTCCAAACAGCTCTATTGTAGTCCAGCCTTTACTTCAGAGACAAACGTGGGTCACTTTGTAACACACGTTATAATGCTCGCCTAGCTGCTAGCGTGGCACGCCCTCATACTCTGCTTCTGACTGGCTAGTAGTCCTTACCTAGGTACTGTCAGGGCACGCCCTCATACACTGCTTCTGACTGGCTAGTAGTCCTTACCTAGGTACTGTCAGGGCACGCCCTCATACTCTGCTTCTGACTGGCTAGTAGTCCTTACCTAGGTACTGTCAGGGCACGCCCTCATACTCTGCTTCTGACTGGCTAGTAGTCCTTACCTAGCTACTGCGCATGTGTGACTCCCAACAAAGATGTAACAGAAGTGAGATGTCTCACTCTGTAGCTAAAACAGAGAGCTGAAAAGAGGAGCTGCAGCAATGTGCAGTACAACAAAAATAAACCATGCAAACCTATTCTGATATAACCTCTAAATACAATTATGAACCTGGAAATGAGCATAATATGAGCACTTTAAAAAAAAAAAGAGTTTACCTCAATTAGAGTTTCTGACAATAAAGAGACAACAAATTTTTTATATTTATAATAGGGATAGACCGATTAAGCTAGACCCCCCCCCCGGCTCGAATCGGCTGCAGCTCTGTGTCTGTCCCTCTGCTCTGGTTTCACTCCCCACTGAGCCTGACTTAAAGTGTTCATATTATTCTCATTTTCAGGTTCATAATTGTATTTAGAGGTTATATCAGAATAGGGTTACATGGTTTAATTTTCAAAAAACACCATATTTTAGTTGTACTGCACATTGCTGCAGCTCCTCTTTTCACCCTGTGTGTTGAGCTCTCTGTTTTAGCTACAGAGTGAGACATCACACTTCTGTCCCATCTTTGTTGGGAGTCGCACATGCGCAGTAGCTAGGTAAAGACTACTAGCTAGAAGCTAGCACTGCTAGCGGTTAGCCACCTCATTCTCAGTAGCAAAACACTGCTACAACACACACGAGTTCACCCTAATCTACAAAAGAAATTGTAAAGAACTACTTACTTGTCCCTCGTCTGCAGGTATTCCACGCAAAGTTGGAATTGCGCCCTCGTTTAGAAGAAGTCTCCCGGCCAATCCTGCCTTGTATCGACCGATGCTTGAGAAACAGCTAGCTGATGTGGTATTAGCTAAAGTGGTTAGCACACAACAAATGTTTTGGCCGATGACGTAGAAAGCCCTGCCGATTTTGAACAGCTCACCCAGAAGACATTCAGAAATCCGTATTTCACTCAAGACAGCATGGATATTTTTCTTTCTAAGTTTGTATGAGTGTGGAAGCACCAGAGACACAAAATAACTCCCCAAATCCCAGAAAAAGTGATATTTTTCATAATATGGGCACTTTAATGTCCCTCCCACAAAGCTATCGGACTCTCTTTTACTGGGTATTAGGTTAAAAGTTTCTCATTTATTAAATAATTGCTTAAAGCATTTAAAGAAAGTTTTTTGTTGGAGTTTCTAATTTTCCAAATTCCTAATTTTCACTGTAAATGCATATCTGTTCCAAATATCGGTTATCGTTTTCATTCACTACTGATAATCGGTACCAGTATCAGTCAATCCCTAATGTATAAGGACAATGCACATTAATCAACATTCCTGTAAATGTGCCGGTGTTAGCCAGCCGGCTAATTTTCAGCTGTAGTCCTTTGGTCAGATGTTTGGAGAAGAAAGCGACAGGTAAACAGCGGGACATTAGTACGGGTTAAAATCCACAGACAGAAGACAACATGAGGCCACAAAAATAGACAACAGCAACAAAATAAGCATAAGTCACGTGATGACAGAAAGAGATGTTTTTTTTAACCACTTAGTCCTGAATGTGTTAAAATTAGAAGTTAAGATGTGCCATTAACTTAACCCTTGTGTTGTCCTGGGTTCAAATTTGACCCATTTTCAAAGTTTTCTATTTCATAAAAATGGGTTTCTTTCAACCAAATTGCCCCAAAATAACATGGAGCAGGTACATGGTTCTTCGCAGGTAAAATCGATGATTACTTTTCATTGAATTTTGGATGGTTTTTCATTCAGCTTTATAGCATTTGAAAAGAAATGCTGCTTTTTTTTTAACGAAAAAATGAGGTATAATGTCATTTAAATTAGGTTTACTGACCATGAATAAAAAAAAGCCAATGAAACATCAGAAAAAGTGCCAGAAAAAGTTAATTTTCAATTCTAACCCGGAAGGACAACAAGTTCATGGTGGACGGGAAGACAACACGAGGGTTAATATAAAATGAACTATTTTGGGATTCCGAATCACTGTCAGGTAGTGTCAGTGTTTTTGCACTGTGTTGGGATTCTTGTTGTTGACAGAAGATGGCAGTAAACCGCAGCAGAACAGGTGTTAAATACATCTGCCTTCTTTCCACCTTCCATCCCCTCTCTCTCTCTCTCTCTCTCTCTCTCTCGCTCTCTCTCTCGCTCTCTCTCTCGCTCTCTCTCTCTCTCTCTCTCGCTCTCTCTCTCTCTCAGCATGTGGAGGACGGTGGTCCGGCCCACGACGCGGGGCTGAGGGAGGGAGACCTGATCACCCAGGTCAACGGAGAGCCGGTTCACGGTCTGGTTCACACCGAGGTGGTGGAGCTCATCCTGAAGGTACGGACACAAAGTTCATTTCATTCTTACTTTCTCTATCCAGTGAAATCCCTTCTTGAATGCGCAGTACTGATAAACAAGACACAGTGTACACACGTTTTATTTATGTCTGTAGTCTTTTCCTTATTCTGTTACTAAAGACAATTCCATTACATTTGTCTTTGAATTTAATGCTAATTTTGAAATGAATGTAAAGTCATCCCAATCTGACTTCAGTATCGTTTTTCATATCTGTAACATACAAAATACAAGTCAGAGACGTTTCAGAGACTTAAGAAGCGAGACGCCCCAACTACAACGCCTCTTTAGGAGACTAGCGGCAGGTCCTGAGTGTGTTGATTGTAATAAGAGAAGTGAACGTGAACACAGATTATGAGCGATTCTTTTCGCCCCCGTAGTCACCAAAGTCAATATTGGAACCATTTTTCACAAGCTACAAATCTCCGGAACATTTTGACACTAACATTTTTCAGACGCACACATCAGGAGAAAATTAACTTTGTTTGAGACCTGTTTCTGTCTCAGGACCGAACTCTCGCGAGATCTGGCAACACAGAGAGGCTAACGTCGGCTAACGATCGTGAACGCCCTAACAAAACTTATTTTGTAATGCCAAATATGGCTTTTAGCTGCTTAAATATCGAATGTTCAATCATACAAATGACTTTTCATCCACACAACGTTCACTACAACACAAGGCCACGCCCATTAAGAAGTGTGTACCGTTTCATACAAGTGGCGCAGTGTTCAATGGGCTGTCTTTAGTTATAGAGAATCTTTGTATGAGTCATAAAAAAGTTTCCACTCCAAACTAAAGTACTTAGCCTGAATGCCAGCCAAACTTAGCTCCGCCCACAACATTTGGGGTTGGGAAGTTTGGTCTGGACTTGATCCATTATGGAGCGACTATGCTCGAGCCAGAGCTGCTCGGACCAATCAAATTGTCAGGGTGGGCTTTATACGATGATGGACAGATGATCAACAGTAACGGAATCAACCACGTCACCAAAGAGCGCTGGGGTTGAATTTGTTTACAACAAAGATGGCTGCCATCGCGTCTGTTACAGAAGATATGGACAGCACGTTAATGAAGGCATTTGTCGATCGGAAAGATGTTTTTGCCGTCCTTGCTACGAGATTTGGCAAAAGTTTAATTTATCAGCTGGCCCCAATGTTCGCTAAGAAGACATACATCACATACTCCGTTGCTCTGATTGGTTGTAGGTCGATCCGTTGCTCTGATTGGTTGTAGGTCTATCCAATTGAGTGCAGAGGCATTTTCTTTCCTGGTTCAGTTGAAACACACCCCATAATCACAGCCCAATGGAGCAGTATCAGACTCATATTCTGACTAGAATCTTAACTTAAGCACAAATTTTTAGGTGAAACCCATTTAACGTTCAAAAGATATAACGTCCAAATTTACACCAATATCTAAGTGAACAAAAACTGAAATAAAAAATTAAAGAAAAACATGTAATTCCACATCTGTAATGCTCTGTGTGTCTGTTGTCCTTCAGAGCGGCGGCAAAGTGTCCATCTGTGCCGTTCCATTTGAGAACACGTCCATCAAGGTCGGCCCCGCCCGAAAGACGACCCACAAATCCAAGATGGCGAGACGCAACAAGAAGACCAAGACCAAGGAGGGACAGGACAGGTGGGTCACACACACACACAGCCATGTTGTATCAAACATGTGTTTAAAGAGCTCCTACTATACTTCTTTTCAGCGTCATATTTTAGCTCTTGGGGTCTCCTAGAATGGGTTTACATGCTTTGATGTTCAATAAAACTTGTTATGTGTCTCATACTGCCCATCGTTGCAGCTCCTCTGCCTGAAACGCTCTGTCTGAGCTCTTGGCCCCGCCTTCCTAAAAAACGCCCAGTCTGCTCTGATTGGTCAGCTGGCTCACTCTGTTGTGATTGGTCAACCACATTCAAACAAGCCGTTGGGCGGGCTGTACTTGCTCAGGCAGCACCAGTGGGCGGCACATTTGAAAAACGTGGCTGGCTTTCTCAATCAGTGACATCACTAATTGAGGAATTTCAAACAGGAATGTGTGCGAGGTGTTTTCAGTCAGTTAAGACCCTGTTTACACGTACGTGGTTATTTTTTACAAACGGAGACGTTTCCCTTCGTTTGTGCCCTTCGTTCACACGCAAACTGAGAATTCGCCTCTGAAACCGAGTCTTTCTAAAAACTCCTGCCAGAGTGGCGATTTTTGAAATCTTCGTTTGCGTGTAAACTGAGACAAACGGAGGTTTAGGCAGCCGAGAGAGAGAGAGAGAGAGAGAGAGAGAGGAAGTGATTCGGTGCTGTTGTTGCTATTTTCGGGATTCTGATTGGCTAACGTGGGCTTGAGCTTCTCGTTACACTGCCACCTACAGGTTTGGCGTGCTCTTGGCTGCATTGACGACATATATACACGGGTACGTGTAAACGAACACTTTTCTGAAAACTGACAGCTGTGCACGATGTTATTTTTGAAAACGGAGAGGTTGAAATGTCCGTTTATGAAAATAGCCGGCCACGTGTAAACGTAGCATAAGAAAAAGTGCTGTCTGTGGGAGAGAACGCTCCATTTGGAGGACTTTATACATCTATTACATACACACAAACCATATAGCACACTCAAGGACAGGAAAAATAAAAGTAAAAGCATAATAGGGGCTCTTTAATGTGTGGATTCGTTGAGCGAACTGTTGTGTGTTTTCCCTCGCAGTAAGAAGAGGACGTCTCTGTTCAGGAAGATCACCAAGCAGGCGTCTCTCCTCCACACCAGCCGCAGTCTGTCCTCCCTGAACC
Organism: Perca fluviatilis; assembly: GCF_010015445.1. Lineage (NCBI taxonomy): Eukaryota > Metazoa > Chordata > Actinopteri > Perciformes > Percidae > Perca > Perca fluviatilis. Next base: position 5,481,721 of record NC_053120.1, read on the forward strand.
GCTCCCTGTCCTCTGGGGAGAGCGGCCCCGGCTCGCCCACACACAACATGTCGCCACGGAGCCCGACGCAGGGCTACCGGTCCACGCCAGACTCCGCCCACTCAGGTGAGACACATCCGCTCACCTGTACTGCAATAAACAAAACAAAGTGCTAGTATATAAAATATGGTTGCACAATATATCTTTTTTTTTTTTTAATCAACATCGCGATATCAACGGGCGCAAAAAACAAAACGTGAAAGGCTGCGACACATCGCGAAAGACGAGTTAGTTGAAAGAAAACGGCACATTCTTTCTTTCTGCATTCTCTGCTTTCGCTCTGCTTTGCTGGAAACACATCATGTCGTCGCCGTGGGCGGTACTGTATGAACAAAAAATATTTAGGTGAATCGTTGGTGGTGGGGGCAGGTCTGTCCGAACAACAACCCCAAATGACTACATCTATAGACCATTTCAATTTTTATTATATTACACTGACTTACTTACCGTTTTAATGTTTCCAGTTTGATATCAGGACGATGAGCTGACATGACAAGTTGAACGTTGTCCAATTAGAACGGCCCCACCGCGGTGACGTTTCTGGTGGAGCTGTTCGTCACAACACTCTCTGACTCTCTGTTACTGGGGATTATGTTGAACATTTCTACTTTATTAAATGATTGCTTAAAGCATTTAAACAGAGTTTTGTGTTGGAGTTTGTTACATTCCAAAATGTTAATTTTGACTTAACGATATTTCATACATAAATCTCGTTATTCATATTTCAGGTCTTTCACACTAGGACAAAACAGACAAGAAATGCCAGAAACATAAATAAATAAAAATTAAACAAAATAAATAAAGACACAAAACTACAAAACAAACAAATCAAACAACATAATAAATGCACTCCGATAACACGGTTGTCATAGTCCCTAACATTAATGTAAACGTTTATAAAATCAAATTCTCTATGAGATTGCCATATCGTCAGAAGTCGGAGGTTCTGTCTTTACTCTTATAATAAATGCTGTCCATAACAAGACTTTCATTGTTACTGTGAATGAATATTGGTTAAAAAATATCTGTTATCGGTTTCATTAACTACTAATAATCTGTATCGGTATCTGCCTTGAAAAACCAGTAACGGTCGATCCCTAAAACTATTAATGTACTTCCTCTTCCCCCTCCCCTCAGTTGGCGGCAACTCCTCTCAGAGCAGCTCTCCCAGCTCCAGCGTCCCGAACTCGCCGGCGAGCTCCGGCCACATCCGGCCCAGCTCCCTGCACGGCCTCGCCCCCAAGCTCCAGCGCCAGTACCGCTCGCCCCGACGCAAGTCCGCCGGCAACATCCCGCTCTCCCCTCTGGCCCGCACGCCTTCGCCCACCCCTCAGAGCAGCTCCCCCCAGCGCTCCCCGTCCCCTCTGTCCCACGCTCTGGGCCAGTCTGCGGCGGGACAGTCCTTCCCCGTGAAGCTGCACTCCTCCCCGCCCCTGGTCAGGCAGATATCCCGGCCCAAGAGCGCGGAGCCCCCGCGCTCGCCGCTCCTCAAGAGGGTGCAGTCGGCCGAGAAGCTGGCCTCGTCCCTCTCCAACCCCCCCTCGTCGCCCTCCGGGGGGGCAGCGGCAGCGGGGGCGGCTGTCGGGAGCCGCAAACACAGTCTGGACATCTCGCATTCGGAGTTCAAGAAGGAGATTCTGCAGAGAGAGCCGAGCCTACAGAGCCTTCAGGTATGAGCTCATCACGCGGCACGCACGCTGACCACATTCTGATTCCATAATCGTGTCTTTGACCTGCTTCTTGTGATGTCATATCTTCAAATATCTTCAAATTTATCCCTTAAAAAATCAGTATAACCCACGCTAAAACGTCATGTACGTCACTAAACCATACTAATGAATGAAAGTATTGAAATTGTGTAATAAATTAAAGAAAATACAAAATCTGTGCTTTCATCACATTTTACTGAATAAACACACAAAACATATTGATCCAAAAGATTTCTAAATGTAGAAACATGAACATATTATTTCTGAACACTCCAGAAGTTATTTGAACTCTATTTCTTTAGTTTTTGAGATACAGTATATACTGTAAATAGCAGATGCTGAGGCGTTTTCATAGTTTCAACTGCAATAGACACAGGACTTTGCCCCGGACGTCACCTAACGTAATAGTCATGAGTGTACAACATCATGTCGGGAAGCCTTAGAATCCTTAGCTATCTGTTGCACAAAGAATGAATAGTTTTTATTTTAGATCGATTCAAACAGCATCATGGAAACAAGGCTGTTCTCAAAGTTTGAACAGCATATCGATGATAATACAAACTAGTTGTTTTACTGTGTAGTATTAATAAATATGCATACCCGTCGGTAATAAGTAGCACAATTACGTTCTAGTGCAGAATTACATTCAAGTGCAGTGATTAGTTATTCTAGTGCAATAGGGGCAAAGGGACCTTGTATTCATTTATTTATTTCACTTATTTTAGAACGTGTTGTTGGCTGTGGTTTGTTTTGCTCAGGTTGTTTTATTTCCTTTTCGTTTCCCTGTTTTTTAACGCACTCTCTAGCCGATTTAATGTTAAAGTCTGTGTCGATTGGATCCTTAAGGTTGCTGTAGGAGAAAATGCAGTCCTCTACTACTAGCTCTGTTTCATTTGGAAACGACGTTTAACCAAGCGTGCAGTCTTGTAAACGGGGCTTTCGAGATTCGGTTTAGCGAGAATGTTTCAGACGGGTAAATTAAACTGTAGCGTATTTTCTACAGGGAAGAAGAAGAAAAACAGGCAACAAAAGCACATTTTCAAACGCGCAACTCTGAACTCGCCAAATTAAACCCAATTAAATTTACACTTGAAAGAACATTTGTCTTATACTTTGATATCCTAAAACAGATTCAACAACAGAGAAGTCTACAACCACACAAACTCAGTTGTTATTTTGCCAGATGGAAAATCTCTGTATGAAAGCCAACCTATCGTGTGTGTAGCTGCTCAGTTCACTGTGCACATTGTAAGATTTCTACATCACTATATATTGTGTTAAACGTATCCTGTGTCTTGTTCCCTCCCTCGCTTTCAGGAGTCCGCCAGCGAGGTTCTGCTGTCATCGGCAGGGCGCGGCGTGGAGACGGGCAGCCTGCAGAAACACTCCTCCTCAAACAGGAAGTTGGGGCGTCAGGAAGGGGACAGCGCCCTGAGCTCGGTGTCCGGCTCCCTGGGCCTGGCCCCCGGGAAGAGCAAGCTGAAGGACAAACTGTCGGCCATCCGGCAGGACAGAGCCGAGCGGAGGGAATCGCTGCAGAAGCAGGACGCCATCCACGAGGTCGATTCGTCCGAGGACGAGACGGACGAGGGCTCCGAGGACAGCCAGGACGGGCGCAGGGCGGCCACCTTCACCCCTCCCCCGCTGCTGAGGCCCACCACCGTGAGAACGGGCCCCGGGGGCACGCTGCCGTCCCTCTGCCTCTCCCCCTGCACGCCCCACGCCACCTTCACCCACACGGGGCCCTCCCAGGTAGGCAGGCCCACTCCCTCGCACACCCTCTCCTCTGTCGCAGAGGCGAAGCCCGGGCAGGGCGCCCCCCCGCTGGTATTAAAAGATACAAGGTCCGCAGCATCCGCAGAAGACGGTGCCAGACAAGAGAGGAAGGTTCTGGGCCCGAGTAGTGCCACAAAACCCACTCAGGGCCCCCTTCTCTTCCCCACCCCAGGCAGTGCATTCATCTCAGTCAGCAAGGACACTTTCCTAAAGCCAAATCCTCCGCCAGACTCGAAGAGTCTCAGGGGGAAGACTGCACCGTCGGAGCCCAGGGCAGAGGACCAAACCCTGGACAGCCCTAGATCCACAGTCCCCTCTTCCACGATCACCACAAATACTACCGACTGCAGGACCTCCACCAGTACTACCGACTGCAGGACCTCCACCACTACTACCGATTGCCGGACCACTGACAGCCAAGAGACGCCCAGCGCCTCCTGCTCCTCTCCTAGCATCCCCAAGGAGAAGAAGGAGGCTGACAACCGGAGACTGTGCGCCGTGGCTGCTGCGAGTCTTAACGCGTCGCCCTGCTCGTCCACTCCTGGCTCCGGCTTTAGTTTCAGCTCCCCAGTTGCGGCCCCCGAGAGCGCCGTGGACAAAGTTGTGTCCCAGCTTACGACGGTGGCTAAGAGCGTTCTGGGTCCCGTCAAACTGAGCACCGCTGCAGAGCGGAGCCAAAAGGACCAGAAACCATGCAGAGGCGGAGCCCCGGATGTCCCACCAACTGCCCCTCTCTCGTTTCTCTCTAAACAGCTCCCGGCTCCTCCGTCGCCTCACCTTTTGGAGCCCCAAAACAGACAGAAAGGTGATCAAGTCGCCTCCCCGATCACCTCGGCCAAACCCTCGACCCAGAAAGACTTTGCAGTCCTGCCGCCGTCATCCTGCACGGCCGTCCCAGAAAGGCCCGCGCCGGGGTCCGCAGGCAGGGAGAACGCTGCCACGCCTGCATCGGCACAGCTGATGGCTGCAGCAGCAACCCCGAACACAAACCCCATCGCCTCCGCAGCATCTGAGCCACAGCGCAAGAGGCCCAAACCGCAGACGACCGCCGCCGGCAACGCCGCGACCGCCTCCTCGCAACAAGACAAAGCAACCAGCAAGAAGACGTAGCAGCGAAAAGCCCAACGAAAATGTGTAAAATCATTGCTGGCTTCGCTGAGGATTTTTAGAACTCACACAATCTGCATGTTTGGAAGAAAACACAATTAGTAACTTCGCACTTATCTAAGAGAGTTTGACTTTCAAAGCAAAAGACAAATGTGTGTAGAGAGAGACGAAGAGCTGTCAGAAGCAGAGACAGATGTGGTAGTCCTAGTTCCATTCCAGCTGTTCTGTGCTCCTTAATGTTCCTGTGAGTTATTTCGGTGTCCTGACTCTTTGGTTCCCGCTTTCAGACTAAATGCCACGAGGGGTTGGCAGGGTTTTTATTTTATTTTTTTCTCTCTTTCTGCAAACATGTACGAGGCTAGAAATAAAGAGCTCGGTGGTCCGTGCACATACAATTTAAAATGTAGCCACATCACACACACCTTTTCTCGCTCGCTGTCTTCTTGTGCTGCCTCATTACTTTTCACCTTGATGTTTGGCAGAGTCGACGCGCACGTTCCTCAAACAGATCAGGACGGGGGCCTAACTGAACACCCCCCCAGGCAACCTCTGCCCAGCCACGTCTGGCAGAAGATTGAATCTCAGCAGTAAAGTGCATCGTATGTTTAGCAGTCTGTTTAAATGCATTACAGACATTTTAATGGGGCTAAATCTGCACCGTCAAAGTCCACTCAGCACCCAGCCACCTAGGCCAAATTAAATTCTCCTCTCGCCGTAATCCCCGGTGAGCCGACGCTGCAGGCCTGCAGCAGAGGAGGCGTGTTCCCGGAGCACAGATCCCAGGCGTGGTTCGGCAATTTGAAGAGATTCCTAGGGGGAGGGATATATAGGTGCTGAAGTAGATTAGCGTTCGTGTCAGTTTGACCCGTAAACTCGACTGAACGACTTTCCTCACTCCTCACCCATCTTGGTCTTGACTGTACTGACCTGTGCTTTTTTTCCTAGATTTTTGAATGCATTTTTTTGAAATTCCCAGGCATTCATTTTCTCCGAACTAGCGCAGATCTTACTGTAGCTTATCTTTGACAATGAATATAATAATAATAATAATAATAATAATAATTGACCTGCAGTCGAACATGTTGCTGTTAGCTAAGCGGCCGTAGGGTTGGGTTTTAATTATTGGACCCTGTTCCAGGTTGTGAAATAGCCAGATTTGCTGAGCTCTGACGCTGTGTTTTATTTCTACTCTACTTTATTGGCAAAGAGCATTGCTAACCGCCACTTGCATATGTTGCCAGTCGCCCATTATAGACCCTTTTCACAGACGTAAACCTAAACGTTCTAAACGGACCCAAGTTGATTACCTGTTGCAGTGGATGTGAAGGGCATCAACTGACGGGAAGTCAACAAGGCGCCAGGCTGTTGCAGGGCAATGGAATTCCATAGTAAAGGTCTATACCGTTGCAGCTAATTGGTTTCTTACAAATGCTGAAAGTTGATACCAAAAAATGTTAAAGGGATTTGAAAAACTTTCAAAAGTCAAAAGCCGAACCCTACATATTAGCATAAGCCCGATAGACGCATCGTTCTCTTCTCTTTGTCAGACGTGTGTCAACTCCGAACGTTTTCAGACTCTTCACAAATTTCACCACACTAACATCCAGCTGACGAATTCAAACTGAGCATGCTCAGACTGACTGGTTCTTTTAAAAAAACACTGTTCTGTTGGACCACCGTCTTTTTATTCCTGGCCCCATCAGCCTCTCAAGGCTTCCGTACTTTTATCTGGTTTCTGGACCAACTTGCTGTGTTTTTTTTGCCGCTAATCCTGTAAAGTCATCATATTTTACTGTGTGTGTGTGTGTGTGTGTGTGTGTGTGTGTGTGTGTGTGTGTGTGTGTGTGTGTGTTTCGTTCATTTGTGCATGGTTATCTGTGTACATATATATATATATATATATATATATATATATATATATATATATATATAAAGAATATTTAAAGTTCTGTTGTGCATATGTTTTATACCGTGTGTGTGTGAGAGTGTGTTTTCGGATTCGTTCGGGACACCCTGCTACCTGTGTATGTGGCCGAGCTCTCCCTGTGTCGGGCGTCAGGCTTTGCACAAAACCTTTATCTCATTTGTCAAACAAAAGCGACAAAAAAAAAAAATCACTAAAAAGGAAAGCTGGTCGAGGCTGTTGGACCGCTGACCGCCGTGGTTGCTTCAACCTTAAAACACAGTTAGCCTGTTAAAATCAATCCCTTATGGTTTTGTGTGTGTGTGTGTGTGTGTGTTTTCTTTTTCTCTTGGGTATACCACCTTTTATTTCATCCGTGTCGTCCTGATCTTTTCCCCGTTCATTCAAAAGCGAGAAAACTGGTTGTTTGTTTGGTTTGTTTTGACGTTTTCTGAGAAAATCACCTTTCATCGAGCGCACGCCGAGCCCGAGTCCGCTCGCGTGTCGCCGTACATTTGAGCGTTTTCCCGAGGAAGCGGGATGTTAAGATGAACTGGACCTCCTTCTGTGTTTGGTGTCTTTGCCGGGCTGGCGTAGAGCCGACTGACTGAGAGCTCACTTTAAAAAGACACCGTTGAACTGACGTCAACACTGACTGTGGCGATCTCTGTAATATGTTTACATGTTCCTGTTTTGTATCTTTGTGTGTTTTGGGTTGTTGTTGTTTTGTTTTTTTTGTCAATGGAACATGTTGCCTGTAGCAATCAAACCTCCTCTGACAAGGCTGTAGAATAATTACCGACTCCTGATCGTAGCGCTGTGCGATGACGGGCTCTCCCGTGACGGACGGCGTGTAGAAGAGGAGGAAGGTTTTCGGCGCACACGTGTCGAAATCGTCTCACAACGGCGCAGAAGTGTGTTAACAGGTGTGTCTGTGGGAACCGATCAGAGGCGTTGAGACTCGTGGGGAAGGAAGCACAGCTCCCTGTTGAGCTGATTTATGTGCAGTATGTTGCTTCGGCCAATCAGACGGTCAGGAAGCTGACGGGTTTCAGAGTGCGTTCCGTTTACCTCGGGACTCGGGAGCCGGAGCTGGGAGTGACGTCACACCCGAGTGAAATGCGTTCCATTTACAAGTCGGATTTTTCATTGTGGCATGGGCCGAATTTATGGGGGGGGGGGGAACAGGACTAACCCCACCCCCCCCAAAATAATCAAAACTGGGCTTTGTCTTTTTGTTTTTGATCCTTTTAACAACATTTTTGCTGCCTTTTTTGATGTTTTTGTAGCTTTTTCCAGAAAAATTGACTTTTTTTGTTGACATTATTGTCGCAATTTATGTGTTTTTGGTGCTTTAGTGATTTCTGTTTTGTGTTTTTTGTGATACACGATCTCAACCCCTCCCCCGCCCATGTTGAACCCAAAGTTATGCCCTTGCATTGTGGGGTTGGCTCCAGCTAGCCAGGTTAGCCATAGTTAGCAATGCCACTTGATAACAACCGCATTACGCTTTTTTTTTTGTCCACGTGTTTTCCGACTTTGACCTCGGATAATCCGACTTCCGAGTACAAATGGAACGCACTGTCAAAAGCTGCTCCTGACCTTCGGTGGCGTCAGACTCAAATAGTTTTGTCGGATTAACCGACACCGCTGGATGGTTTTTCCCATACAGTACACAACACAAACGCCTTGCCTCTTAGCGCGGTATCACCTGGGGAAATAAGCTGATGATTTCTCCGCGACTAGGACAGATTTGTGAGCACTGAAGCCGTCATCTTTAAAGTTTCGAGCCCGAAAGACAAGTCTCGTCTGTGGATTTAAGTGAGCAACAAGTCGGTTTGGACTTTGATGGCCGTTTTATTTATTTTTTTGGGTCTGGATCGGGCTCCAGGGAGATGAAATACCTGGATGTTCTATTCTCTGAGGCTGACCAATCTGGTGTCTGTCGTGGATTCAGATTCGATGAAACGTTATCGGACCTGAAGCCGAGCAAAATACGTGTTTTCACTTCACTTCTAAGCAACATCAGTGAGTTAATGAGGTCATGCTTTGAAAGAGATTATGATCCTTTGTGTTTAAGCGCTCAAAATCGGAGCGGATTTTAAAGTGGTGGCACATAAAAATCAGGATTTAGATAATAAAATTATCACTGTAGCAATATGTTGGGCGATGAGTTACGAAGAGAAATGTCAGTACAGACCTGCCAAAGATGTGTTTTAGGTGATGTAGAAACTGTGTTACCATGACGTAGTTGTTAAACTAAATATTGGCCGATATATCAATCAAATCAAATATCTGTTCCGTTGTCTCGAAATCCACTAAACAGCTCGTTTGTTGCTTTATGATTTGTCTGTTTGCTCTCGAATCCTGACTAAATTAATTACAGATTCATGAAATCCTGAAATTTGGTTCCTGCTCACTAGTTTTGGCGCTAAAAACCAATCTCTCAGTGCAGTAGTGGAGTTGTGATCGGCGCGTTCATCTCTTCACAGATCCAGCTCTGCGTTGTGATGGAGCACAGCTGTCCACGCCGGCGGCTGCAGTTGGGATTTTTCTGTGCGTAATTGATTGTGTGTAATCACGCACCCTCCGGTGGATCTGCTCTCAGCTGGTCGTCCTAACACGGACAGCTGCCTCCACACACACACACACACACACACACACACACACACACACAAACACACACAGATCAATACTTGTGCCATCTAATATCGTGTTGTCCGTTTCACCGTTTCCGCTGACATTACAAACACACACACCCTCTCCCGGGTGTGAAGTTGACGGTCCAGGCGTCTGCCGGAGAGTAAAGCAGCTGTCAGGTTCCCCGGTGGAGTCATTAATCTCCGGCCCCCGAGCCTGTTGACCGCCGCTCGGCCTTCCTCCGCCCCCGCCCCCCCCCCGGCCCGGTCCGCTCGCTTCAGCAGTTAACACGCTTAGCGGTTTGTTCGACCTGCGGCCTGTGTTGTTTACCCATCATGCACGACGCCCACAAACCAGACCCTCCGCTACGGAAGGCGCCAGAAGTCAAATTGAAACTGTAATCAGTCTGAAAGTCAGAGCTCGGTGCTCGTTAGGGCCGTTTGTGCCGATACAAAACCTGCTTTTGTTACGGATACCAAATGGCACATTTTAATATATTATTATGAAAAATAAAAGCATTTTTCAACATTCAACAAAGATGAAAAACTTCTCAAATGTTAAATGTTGTACAAACACAAACATCTTTTTTAATCTTTACTTTGAAACTGACTTAAATCAGGAACCATTTGATTAAACAATAAGTTTTCAAGATTATTATTCAATTCCAGATTCCAGTACGTGATAGTTAATGATACCACGGACACATTTCACCCAATCAGGAGCTCAGAATTTGCAGACAGATCTTATAGCTAATCTATTTTTAGTTTTGACAGTTTTGATTAACTTCCAAACATATCAGTGATTCCTGTTGAATCCTTATTGATCTCAACCTTCCAACTGATTGGCTCGTCGTGTTTTCAAAAGGTCAAAATTTGCTGAAACAGCAGCAGGAAACTTTGGAGATGTTTGAAATCTGTCATTGAATTTTTTTTAGATTGACTAAATGTGAAATTTCTGCCTGTTTTCAAGCAGCAGTTTGGTCAGTAAAACGCTTGGACCAAACCAGGATGTCAAGCATTTAAAACGTGTGCAGATGTCCCTGCCCGCTACCAAATATCAAATCGTGACATGCAGATTGAAGCGCGAGTTGGGTTTTTGTCACCAATGTGCTTCCGTACGTCTCTAAGCTTGTAGAGTAGCCAGCTCTGTCTGTCTGTCTGTGAGGCACATAGATGATTTAAACATGATGAAGCCTTATTACCACTATTACACACACACACACACAAGCACGCACACACTCATGCACACACACACACGTTCTGAACCACCGTTGAGATTCAGTGATGTTTTAATGTGCAGTCAGTAGGCTAAAGCTCGTCTCAGGACTCTTGTGAACTGGAGTCTTGCAGACGAGGGCAGTATTTCCAAGCCGTGTGTTGTGCGTTTGTCTTTAAAGAGTGATGAAGAAGATGAGGAAGGTGATTCAGCTGTGCACCGTAAAAGCTTGAGGAAGACGCTAAGAGAGAGAGAGAGAAAAAACATTGCTAGAGTAAAACCAGTGCAATATCTTTTTATTTTTTAATGTGGTAAAAGCATGTTGTTGTCAATCTTACCTTACAACAATAATAAAGTTTTTTTTTTAATGTACGCTTTGGTTTCTGCAGCGTCTTGATTGTGTTTTATGTTTCATTTTCTTGCACTCTGCTTTATCATCACCTGTTTATGTGGCCCATCATGCTTTTAACATTAAGGCGGCATTTTTTGTTTTGAGAGCGATTTCTGCCACTGAACTCATAAAGTCTGAACCGATAAATGATGAGGTTTAAACCATGCCTCAGGCTGCAGCTACACTGCAGAAACATCTCTGTTGAATCAAGTCAAGAAATTACATACGTGCATATAGCTACGAGAAGCAATGCACTGTAATTTGTATGTATTCAACATATTCCTTATGCACTAAACTGACTGAGGCGGGCCTATCTCTCCACAGCGCTGTGTCAGCACTGTCTGGCTATGTGAGACTGTTTTATTGAACTCTTTCAAGGTACACACAGCAGCTTAAATAAAGATAATAGGCAATAAAAAATGATTTGTCGGTGCGCCAAAAGGCTTCATTTACATGTTCACATTGTAAAAACATAAGGTAGTTCCAGTGGAAAATGTCCCTAGCGTGTCCTCTGGATTGAAGGCAGAAATTCCAAGACTTGGACAAACAAAAGCTGAATAGATAGATACCATTAGAGGTAAGAGAGAAAATACGTTCATAAATAACTTGGCTGAAAATAGCCTTTGAGAAAATCAGGCACCTGGGACTCGGCGTATTACACCTTTTTGTTCTCAGGAGGGAACAGGAGCATTTCCCCCTCAAGCTGCTCTCTTCTCATAAACTGTGCTTTCATCTCGTAAATGTGAAGTTAAAATGCTCTCTCTTTCTCTCTCTATCTATCCCAGCCCCCGCCCCTGGTGCATGCCACACGTTGGATTCCCGGTCATTAGTTCTCATCACGTACCGGTGTCCGTCCGGAGAGTGTGAGCGGGAAAAGTGGCAGTAAATTATCTGTAAACTGATTTTCCCTGGCGTTCTGCGTGTTCTCGGTAAAGTGGCTTCATCCCGTCAGTTAAGCTGTGGATTTTGCAGCGCTGTAATGGGGCTGCTGGATGGGCGTCCGCCGTCTGTGTCTCCGCGGGAGATCTCGGGTGTCTTAATGGTCTTGAGAGACAGCTTCAGCGCAGGCTCGCGGTGCATTTACTGGGTGGGGGGCGGTAATGGCTAATCTGTGCAGCGCCGCAGGGCCACCGGGATTTCGAGGCAGAAATGGCGGTAAAATGGAGCTCCATTAGCCCTTCTCGCCGCTTGTGCAGCCTCGTGCTGAAGCGCCTCGCTCTCCCGCCGATGGACTGCTGAGGTCAGGGGTCGCACCGCCTGATTTAAACAGCGCCTTACCGCTGCATTCTGGGATAATTGGGTCCCTTTCCATCCCTTCTGCCTCGGCCTACTTCCCCGTCTCGATTCTCTCCGTCCATCCAGGCGTCCGCAGGGAGCTGTCAAAGTGAAGGGCCCCTCTCAGTCTTTACTGGCGCTCTTTGGGGGGGGAGACGGGGGTACATGTGGTGGTGGTGGTGAGGAGCTCCGACAGCAGGCGAACAGCCGTCCCCACACACACACACACACACACACACACACACACACACACACACACACACACACACACTAGAAAAAAACATGGAGTAGCAGTGACAGGCAGGCAGTGCAGGGTGATGAATTGCCAGCATCGCCTCGCACTGACACGGCTCCATATGACCGGGCAAATTCATTCCAGGCTGCCAGGGAGGGAGGGAGGGAGGGAGGGGAGGAAGCATCAAGGAAGGGAGAAGGGTGGACAGGGGAATGGAAAGGGAGGAAACAAGACCCAAATATATGGACTTGACCGGTGTTCGGGCCTCCATGCCATCAGTTAAACAAGTCAGCTGAAGCCATCAGGATGCAGAAATTGCCTTTACATTTTCTGTGTGTGTGTGTGTGTGTGTGTGTGTGTGTGTGTGTGTGTGTGTGTGTGTGTGGTGGGGGGCAAGCAGGTCAAAATTTGCAAAGAAACAACCACACACTTTCTAACTTGCAAAAATAACAAATGTAATAGTTTGGGCAAAAATATGATCAAAATGTTGCCTACTATTAAATGTATTTGATTTCTGGTACAGGATATAAAATCCTCTATTCCAGACTCAAGCACCACAATACATATATATATATATATATATATATATATATATATATATATATATATATATATATATATATATATTATGAATTTCATGATTAAAATTTTCTAACAATTCATAAATAAGTTACATAAATTACTGACAAGCTTTATAATGATCCATTACACCTTGTGACAGGCAAAATGCATCCAACCTATTCTTAAAAGATTTAATTGAAGGGGAACGCACAACTTCTTCTGGAAGCTCGTTCCTTGGTTTTACCACACAAGTGTGAAAAAATTCTCTTTTCAGACAGGCATTTTTTTTTTTCTTCTTTTTTTTTTATAGTTTTATCACGTACATACAAAAGGCATAAATAATCAAACAAACATTACAATTTGTTGAATGATACGTCAGTACTTCAGACCTCATCCTGTCGTTGACATGTAAATACAGTCCATTTTCCCCATTTATTTGCACATTCATCCTCTTGAACTCTTATCTTATGAGTCAACCATTCCGTTACACTTCTTTCAGTCACTAGTTTCAGCCATTCGTCTCGTGTTGGTGGGTCCGGTTTGTACCATCTTTTCGTAATGGCCTTTTTACAAGTTACTAACAGAATTTTAAACAGGTATCGGTCTTCTCTTGACGCAATGTTTCCTTCCATATTACCAAAATACAGCACTGTACATGACATAGGTATGTCATAACACAGGATTTTAACAATAACCAAGTGAACATCCTCCCAAAAACTGATTAATGACGGGGCAGAGCCAAAAGACATGCAAATGGTTTACATTTACCGCTCCACACTGTCTCCAACATGGTTGGGGCACTAACAGAAATTTGCTCTTAATTTTAGGTCGAATGAAAAATCTTATTACATTTTTCCAATAGAATTCCCTCCATGTGGTAGGTTGTTGTGTATTCCAATATATGCAACCAGTCTTCCCACTTCTGCTAGACATACTAATGATGTTATGTCAGTTGCTGGTATATATAGATATTAACCTGTACTTCCTTGAATTGTATATTCCTATTATAGTTCTAATTATACAAAAAAAAAACATCATGGAGCCAAAAACTTCTCCAGAAGTCGACATTTTGAAGCTGCAAGCTTTTCACCAAACAGAAACTGTATGTTGCAGTTGACACTAAAGTGCTTACGGTCCATATTCTACTCATTTGAAAGATGTAAGACCACTAGTAGTCAGTTTTTATTTATCAATTTATTTAAATAGTATTTAATAATTGGAGAGCAGGGTTTAAGTCCCGTCTGAAACTAAAAGTAAACGCTGAGTTGTTTTTTTTAAACTTAACCAACCGGTTTTGTTGCCTAAACATAACCAAACTGTAACCATTTCACAACTTAAAAGACCTGTTTGGAATCCTTTACGTTCCACATCTTACGAAACGCTTCCGTGGGTCGTATTAGACTCATATTGTCGTACGGTTTGGAGGACTTGTTGCATTTCCCATAAGCCCAAAACCATTGCAGGGAAATATCTCCCTTATCATGGAGCAATAAAAGAGACATGAACGTAGAAAAAAAAGTTATGGAGAGCTGCCGTTTTTCAAGTGCTTACTAATTATCTATTGTTTTAGTTGAATTAAAAAATCACAAATGGTTGGAAGTCTGATGTGCTGTAGTTGATACGTATTCATCTCAGAATATGGGGCGTAAAAGTGAGGAGCAGGTTCTACATGTCGAGGAAGACCAACGAAGGAATCCGTCAACGAGAGATTGGATTGCGATGTCGATATTCATTCCGATATTCCTTAACATATGTAAAAACACAATAGTAATGGGAAAACGCATCAAAATAGATTTACAGAACATCAAAACGACAGGATTTACACATACGCTGTACCACCATACGGCACGTTTTGCACAGAGCGTTTGCTTGACCAACGTCTGTTGGCTTAAAGCCAAAATGCTTCCACGCTGGCGAGGAGGCATTACATTTTCTCTTCAATCTCCGTAGTTTCGTCGTCTCCCTGAGCCACACTCACGTTCTTACTTTTCTCTCTCTTCTTTCCTTTCGCTCCACACGCTTGCTTGTAGAGATGTTCCGATACCGATACCAGTATCAGTATCAGCTCCGATACTGCCTAAAACGCTGGTATCGGTATCAGGAAGTACTGGAGTTAATGCACCGATCCGATACCACATAATAAAGCCCTAAAGAAAATCTACGTTAAAGTAGTTTATTTAGGTTCTTTTCCCGTTACAACTGACTGTCAAAGTGGAGAATAAAAGAAAGTTCTGTGGCATTCATTGTTTGTGTTAGTTTATGTTTCACAAAGAGTTTAACCTGAGCCAGACCGACAACAGAGATAGAAATCATATCACATCCATACAGGGATAGTAGTATACAGCTGTTATACATCATATCACATCCATACAGAGATAGTGGTATACAGCTGTTATACATCATATCACATCCATACAGGGATAGTAGTATACAGCTGTTAAACATCATATCACATCCATACAGGGATAGTAGTATACAGTTGTTAAAACATAATAAAATATATGACACACTGGTATCTGATCGGTACTCGGTATCACCCGAAACACAAGTTCAGGTATCAGAATCGGTATCAGGAAGCAAAAAATGGTATCGGGCCATCTCTACTTGCTTGGCAGTTCGCACTCTCTCTTTCTGTCCTTTCGCTTCTCACTTCTTTCGCTGTCTCTACTTCCCTCTTCACTCACGCTGTCGAAGTGTGCACGTGTGACAGGGCAACTGGCCAATGAAATATGCAGGCTCTAAAGTGATCACAACACAGCCACCGGCGCATCTCTCCACGAAATAAATGGAATATCGCATGCTCTTTGGGACATTTTCGAACATTGATATTGCAAAAACGATATTGAGCCGCTATATCGTGCAGCCCTACTTCCCAGGACTTAGTCCTTATAGACGGATAGATTTTCTCTGTTTCTCGCTGTCTCTTCTTTCTCTTTCCTCCACACATGACTCGAGATTAGATTGTAGAAAAGAGAGAAAAAAACAGACAAACTGGAGTCAAAATAACAGCAAGAAACAGAGTAAATCTATCAGAGCCTGTACGGGAACAGTCCTGGGAAGTAAGTGAATGAAAAGGAGTCCAAAGAAAGGGGTGAAGGGT
This sequence comes from Perca fluviatilis, assembly GCF_010015445.1. NCBI lineage: Eukaryota > Metazoa > Chordata > Actinopteri > Perciformes > Percidae > Perca > Perca fluviatilis. Next base: position 5,497,672 of record NC_053120.1, read on the forward strand.
TGGAGGTTGGAAGTGTGATAATAAAGTGATAGAAAATGTAAGATTACGTCAACAATAACTGTGTCTGTCCTGCAATACCGTCTCTGCGTCTCATCACTTTTCACAGCTTCAACAAAGAGAAAACTTTGACCTTTCTTTCTTTCCAAACAGATTTTTATCGATTTGAACAGCAACGGCCGCTCTGCGTCCACAACAGTCCCTCTCTGCTCCTCTGCACAATGGCAGCTATTTCATGTGCTATTAGTCTCCTAGGCGTCATCATCTCGGGCGCGGCTCGGGACGTTACGGTAGCCATACATCAGCCACAACAGGCCTCATTAAGTACCTGGCACCTGCTACCTACAGAGACCAATTAGAGCGCTGGGAGTAATGGGATGTAATCTCTCTCTGCCAGGCCCCGGCCAATCAGGAGCCAGCTTTAATCACTTCAGTCTGCTCATTAGCGATGATGAGGATGAGGAAGTCGAGGTGAAAACAGAAGTAACTTTGTTCTTTGTTCTCCCCTGTGGCTGATAATGAACGGGCAAGGAGGAGACATAGGGGAGCTTTGGTTTCTAAGGAGACAAGAAAAAGACCGTTTCCCCTTTGGGTGATCGATGTAAAGCTGCAGACACACCGACCAGACGGCCGACCGTCGGCAGAAAAGCCAGTCGGACTGATCGGTCTCCCCGAGTTGGTCCAAAAAGTTCCTCGGAACACACCGAAGAGACGAGACGTAATACGTCCATATTACCTCCATAACAGCAGGCGGCGCTAATCTGTATTGGCGGCCAAAAATGAAAACCGGCAGCTGATTGGACGAACGCGTCACGTGGGTCTGGTTTCTCCGGAAATTCAAAGCCAGACTGTCATGGCGTCTCGTTCAGAATCCGATCTCATATTGGACTAAAATAGTTCACCGAAAACATGTTTCTGAAAACATTTGAAGAGAGAAATAGGCCGTACAGTGTCTGAATCTGTCTTCATTTCAGATCAACAAAGGTCAGTTTAAAAGATTTTCGTCAGATTTTGAGAGACTATAGTCACGCTCATTCTGCTCCCCGTTTCTGGGTTAGCTCTCCACCAATCAGATGGCTCATTTGAGTTTGACTGTCGGCAGTGCCCGCCCCGCCGATTATACATGTCAAATTGGCCAAAATGAAGGCCGACGGCCCCTCGGACGGACGACGGCACGGAACACACCGAACAGACTCGAGTCACCGACCTCGCCACACTGTCCGACGGCCGATTATCAGCTTGGTGTGTCAGCGCCTTAAGTCAGCTGACTGTTCCTTAACCCACCTTTTCTGGACATGTCCAAAATTGTATGTCTTCTGGTGTGGAGTATTCCGATGGTTTTCTGAAATGTACAACCGTGTGTTCAGGCCTGAGCCAGAGGTGGCACCGTTTGGCTACTCCCTGCCTCTACTGACTCATAGTCCCTCTGTACAGCACACCGTTATGTATGCAATGTTAATTGCAAAGAGACTGATTTTAAGGCTTTGAAAGTCAGAAGAAGCAGTGCCACTCTTCAAGACGTGGCTAACAGAACTTACCTCTGTATTACATATGGAGAAAATCCAATATGGCGTGACGGACAATCTTAAAAAGTTAGACTTAGACCATCTTGCTCAATTTGACGGAGACCTTGAACAGTTGTGAGAGTCACAATAGGCCACTCACCTCTTCTTTGATAAATTCTGTTTTAATTTAGAGTACCGGTGATGCAACAGTACATTTCATTGTCTTGAGTAGGAGACAAAAAAATAAAATAATGTTACTAAATAGAGAATAACGTGGACACAGCAGCTGTGACATTATCCCATTTCTTTTTTTTTAAGGAGCGATTGTTTATTAAATGTCCACAAATCCAACACATTCTCACTCCTGACTTCCCAACTCGCATATCTGACTTCAGGGCCGAGTATAAATGGCACGCACTAGACATCATTTTTTTCAGGACAACAGGATATTTGACATGAATGTATGCATTGTGCCGAAGATTTGAACTATTTTAAATATATTAACTATATGTGTCAAATGCTCATCGTGTGCTGGCCTGAAAGTTGGCTACCAAAAGTTAGAAGCTCTCTTCTCTCACAAGGAACTGTCATCTTGAAATGTCAAACGGCTATTATGTATATTTGTGTCATATGTGTGTATTTATTGTTTATTTCATATTAATGTTCAATGTGTTTGTTTGTTGATGAATGCAATGCATATTCCACGTAAGTGTAAGTTACTTTGGCAATAACGCTTGGTTAGGACCCTGTGGGTATTCCTTTGGCGTCATTTTACAATGTGCAGGGTAAAACCACTTAATTAGGGTGTTACGAACAGCTCACAGGCCACTACACAATAGGGAGATGCACAGTCACCTTAACAACAATAAAGTAAAATTTATTAAATAATAATGCAAACAGGACGGCGATGAGGTGTGGTTGTCAGTATCAGTGATGTATGAGGGTGTATGGATGCAATGAAGAGTGTAAGGCGCATGTTGTCGGTAGCTAACAAAGGAAATAACCAAACCGAATGAACTCATGATGGTGCTCGGTCAAAGGAATGCTGAACCCTGGTGTCGGGACAGGCGGGGGTTAAATAGCCTGAGGTCAGTCATCTCCTTATCACCTCAGCCACAAACCTGCAAGTTCACAAAACAGACCACAGTGTGCATGCACGACAACGAGCTCAGGGCCGTCACAGGGTTAGGGAGATATTGTGGGTGGGGTTTAAAGATGTGTTTGAATGACACACGACACCAGCCCCCGGTCTCCTGGGTGAAAGTCCTGTGTTGTTTGACCCTTCCCCCCCACCCCAACCTGTTTCCTTACCCGCATTTTCGGTCTTTAAAGGGTAACTACTGTTTTTTTTCTAACCTGGACCCTATTGTCCTATGTTTTTGTGTCTAAATGACTGATGGGAACAACAATCTCTGACAATGGTCCAGTATGAAGCGAGATCGCTGCAGTCGGCAGCGACGAAACAAGCTACAATGTAAGTTAATGGGGCAATTATCCAGCTTGTATTTACCTTCACAAAAGTGCCCGTTTTGCCGCTGACAGACTCTGATTATTATTCTTAGTGTCTGACAACATTATGGAAAGGATTTCTAAGGAGGTCAACATTTCTGTGACAGAGTAAGATCCTTTTTTTAAACATAAAAACAGACTCCATGTAAATAAACAGTAATTTTAGCATCGTAAAATACACTTCATTCAAAGTCGACAGAAACAAAATAAAACTATGAAAAGCCGGTTTGGGTCGTCTTTCCACTTTTCCAACTATCACCAGTCTGGTTTTGGTTGAAATAAACACACAGTTTACTGATTTACATGTGAAAATATGTTGGCTCTATACACGCTAAAAGTGGTGGGTTTAGCGCTAGCGACTTCACAGGTCTCAAAGAGGTTTTAAAAAGGCCTATCTCTGTAGGGATCCTTTCCATAATTTTGTCAGACACTTAGAATATTAATATGACCCTTTTAGTGAAAAGAAAACAGCACTTTTAGTGGACTGATGCACATTTGCCCCATAGGGTTACATTGCCTGTGGCTGCCAGGTACAGCGTTTACACTTAATACTAGACCAATTTCAAAGATTGTTGTTTCTATCAGTCACTTAGACACAAAAACATAGGAAAATAGGTTCCAGGTTGAAAAAAAAACGGTAATGAGGGCTTTTGTCGCACTTCATACTACGTCATTTTACAGCGCCACAGTCGAGCATAGAATTTTAAATGTTTTCTCATTCGCTTAAAGTTTTTGAGTTGCAGCCTCTAGTGGCCATTAGGGAAACTGCAGCACGTAACCACCGAAAGCAATTAATTTAGTCATTTTTACCTTTCTGTAAATGTACAGGTTAAATTTATGAGATTAACATGTTAATCAGTGAGCGTTAGAGCTGTCGGTAGGTGTAATTTCTAACTTTGGACAGAACCAGACTAGCTGTTTCCTTTGCTTACAGTCTTTATGCTAAGCTAGGCTAACCACGTCTAAACATGAGATTTATATTGATCTCAACTCATGCTCGGACAGAAAAAAAAAATATCAACAAGTGCATTTCCAAAATGCTTTGACAGGGGTTTTATTGTTGGAAGAAAGAGATGCAGTAGCAATTCTGTTCTCATGTTGTCCAATTTGCACAAATCATTTTATTGTTTTCCACCCATCATCCTGCAGGTTGAGACAGTGCAGAAGATGTGGCCTCTTTGAAAACATCCAATTCAGAGCATTTTATATCTGAAAAACGCTGTTATTGTTCATCTGATGTGACCTCTTTTCTAGGAGCTGTTCGTTATTTCATCCCCCCTGCAGACTTAACAAAGGACATCATTAAGGATTTTACCTGGATCCCCCTCATCAGAGAAGTGTCCCGCAGAGCCCAGGCATATGTGTGTGTGTGTGTGTGTGTGTGTGTGTGTGTGTGTGTGTGTTTAAGGTGAGGCCACAGCCACACAATCAGTACTCGACAAAGACCTTCCTCTTGGCTCTGTGAACAAAGACACTTCTGTTCAACAAAGGGCAGATAGGAAGAGGTTAAAAGCTCCAGATGTGTGTGTGTGTGTGTGTGTGTGTGTGTGTGTGTGTGTGTGTGTGTGTGTGTGTGTGTGTGTGTGTGTGTGTGTGTGTGTGTGTGTGTGTGTGTGTGAGAGAGAGAGAGAGAGAGAGAGAAGTGTGTGGGCACCCTGGGTCTCCATCAGTGTCTGCCTGATTGATTGGGACGTCAGCCAAGATAAAAGATCCCGTCCTCACAGCGCGGCCATGCAACGCCCCGGGGAGAGAGAGGCACACACACACACAAACACATACACACACACCCACACACACACCCACACACGCTGACACACACAGAGGCATGCACTTGGATACCTGTACTGAATACAGATCTGCCTCCCGCTCTCCTGGCTGTGTTTACTTTCCTGGGGCCACTGCTGTCGGTGCATAACTAAATATTCAAGACACAGATATTCATGTGCATTCCTTCCATCAGAATTAACAAAAAAACATTTTGACATTATGAGGCATTTTATAAATAATCAATCACTTATTTCATGTAACCACACCAGATTACATGTTAAATTCACATATAACCACATTTGGTATGGACATTTTGCATATGGAATTATAAATCTCATGAAAAAATCAACATTTGAAGCACTATTCATGTGTAATAAATTACAAACATGCACATGTGGTTTATCATATGTAATGCAGCATTTAACAAGGGATTAATGTATATATGGGCACCTGTGGTTTTCGGACATTTCATACATGAAGCATCCTATTTCACATATGAGAATATAAATGACCAAACTATCATCGGCTAATGTCTCTGATAACCAAGCTTAAAAAAACTAACTGGAACTGCTTTAAGTAATTAGGACACAAAGAGGTAAGTGTATTCCGTTAAAGTTACAGAAAAGAAATTGGATCAAATATCTCTTTTTTTAATCTATGGATTTATATGCTTTGTCACTTCTTTTACAAAGGCGTATTAGGGAAAAAAAAGATATGATGTGTGATAAAGTCCACTGGTCTACAAAATTGACTGCAACTAGCTTAGGTAATTCTGGACCGATTTTCATAAAATTTGGTTTGCTATGAACGTAAAAAAATTGGACATGATACTGGTTACTTGTTGGACTATTAACACACACACATATATATATATATATATATATATCTTTCTATGTGCAATAGTTGCGTTTAACAAAACGTGACAACCATAGACTGTATATAACAGAGGTGACAACCCGCTAAAAGCGGCATGCATTAGCTAGCTACATTACCTTTCAAGATGAAACTACTGGCTAAAGAAGTAATCCTCTATCTCTCACATAGCGTGTGGTTTGTCCAAGTGGTGCAGCCGTAGCTAGCTGTCAAAGATGGCGGCCGTTGTGTACATGCGCGACTCACATTGTGTCTTGACAGACGCCGCTGCTAGGCGAATATGCGTTTCCTAGGATGGGTTATAGAAAATGAGCCGAACACATTCATCTGGGGAGAGCGTTGTGCTTTTCTATGCTGTGACAAGAGTATGTGAATGAAACATTAAGCTGTTACATTTTACTAATTTAGTGGCTGGCTGGCTAGTTAGCTAGCTAGCTTGCTTGCTAGGATGCTCAGTTCTCAGTTCAGCGTCATCTGTATTAGAGAAAATAATCACTTAATCTGATGATTAAAGGACAATTCCGGCGCAAAATGAACTTAGGGGTTAATAACACGTGTACCGAGTCGACCGTTCTCTGGGATATGTTTTCATGCTAATCTAATGTCACCAGTTTTAGCGCGAACCGCTAATTAGCTTATAACGCTAGTAGTCAGGACACGGATGAAGTAAAAAGAAATTGCTATTTCTACACCACTAACAAGGATCAAAATAGCACCACACTTCCACGGTAGCATAATGAGGGTCCCTACATGTAAACCGAAGCATTGAGAACTTTGTAAGTGTACAGAGACAGTTTATTAAAAAGAGAGATTATAAAGACAGTACCGTTCACGTATACAGGCGGGCGCCATCCAAAACAGTCATGACCAGTCGAACCACGAACGCCGTGCTTGAGCCATGTTACTGGTTACTGGTTGCACGGCGTTCGTGGTTCGACTGATCATGACAGTTTTCCCAAGATGGCGCTCGGTCCTTTAAAGTGAATAAAATAGCTCTGCCAGCCTACTTACTGGAGTTCCACAACTACACATATCCTCTACAAGTATAATTTTGGCTGTATTATTTGTGTCCCATTCAAAATTTGCTCTTAAGAAATTTGAGTTTTTTTGTCCACTGCGTTGTAGTTCCTAATGCACAAAGACTATCATCTTTGTAAATCAGTTTTCTTCTGAATCGGCCCAATTCACGGCAATGTCTCTTCAAAGTCCGGATGCTTTTCATAATATTGGAATTCTGGGCTAAAAACATAAGTATCCCTTATTCCTGAATCTGATTGCAAAGTATAATTTTATCATCCACTGCAGCATCCAGTTTTTCTCATAAATATGTGACTTTAATCTCAATGAATTTTCTCTTTTTTTAACCTAAAATGGCCCTAATATGCCGTCAAAACTTCAAAGTCAACGTCACCTTGTTTGTTTATGACTGCAATGACAAATTAATGTTTTATGATTGGATATATCGGTCAGTAGATCCCCAGGTCAGTCAGTGTGCATAACATGCTCATCCTTACAGCATGTCCTGATGATTTTTATACCTGTTTTGGAGTAGAAACATAATGAGTGTTTGGACATAAGGGCCCCCTGGTCTGGCTCATCCAAATCTGATCCATAACTGATTGATCTTTTCACTCACTTATTTATATCTTTTAAAGAGAGCCATATTGGATTCCCATGTTTTTTACCCTGCAGGAGTACAAACACATCAATAAACCCTAGAAGCGAGTGAAACGTGACCTGTGTCACCTTTAGGAGGCAGTGTAAACACAGACTCTGATCAGTTCAGTGTGTGACCTGCAGGGGCTGCTGCTGCTGCAGCACATTTCCTTTTGTTTTGTCGCTCATTTTTCTCCTCATTCATTTTTTGTAAAAAGTCCAGACATCTCATTCTGCTTTTCAGAAGCCACTTTATCATTCTCTTTATCTCGCTCGGTGTTCTTTTGGAGCAGTAGACTCTCACAAGACCCCAGCCCTCGTGTCTCCTCCTCTCTCTCTCTCTCTCTCTCTCTCTCTCTCTCTCTTCCTCTTCCTCCTCTCCCCTCCCGGCCGTTCTGACTTCTGTTCATGCCTCCATTCATTTTTAACCCCCCTCCCTCGCTCCTCTCTGATCATGCAGTGCAGAAGCTGTTTGATGTGTCTGACATCTCTATCAGAGAGCAGCGAGCAGTTGCTCTGCAGGGAGAAACAGCCTGAAACACACACACACACACACACACACACACACACACACACATATATATATATATATATATATATATATATATATATATACAAGGAACTTTCACACATATTTAAGTGCCTACATAAACATGCGAATATCCCAAAATTCACAGAGCCTACAGAGTCCAGAAGCCAGCTCCTGATAGGTACAAAGATAAAGGAGGATCAGGGGGTTGCATGCATCCTAAGAAAGGTGATTTAAAAAAAGGTTTAAGTCATGGAAACGTCCATCACTGGTACAACAACACTGCTGGTTATGAATTATAGATATACACACATTTTGACCTTCTCTACCTGTGTTTATCTGCATCCTGTGTTAACTCACAGCAAAGTGTTAAAGAGGTGTATTGTTTTTGTGGAGAATGAAATGCTTTATATACACAGAAACAGAAACTTCTGTCATATACTCGTGTATGTCTTTATTTCAAGTTTCAAGTACTTTAATTTGCTATGCACAACAATTACAGAGAAGCAGATGTTGGCAATTAAAATCTTCATCATTGTCACATCTACATGTGTAAATCATCTCCCATTCCCTTTAAAAGCCAGGTGCGTTTGCACCTTGGCGCATTGCTGTTATGATGGAGGATTTGCACCGTAATATTTTTATTTGTAATCTTCTGCATGTTTGTGTGCTGCTGTGCGTCCCTGTGTGTGTAACAAGCATAGTGTGCACGCTATGTGCATAAGCCTAGGCGCATTTTACTAATTTGCTGTTAAAATAACAATGAAAATCACTTCCCGCTGCCTCAGAATAGCAATATGCCCAGAATGCACCTGAACACACCTCCCTGTAAGACCAGCACGCCCATGGGCGCAAAGATGGGCGCAGGTGCATTTGCTTTTTAAACAACGTGGGCACTGGACGGGAAATTGACAACTGCGTCGGTCTTAAGCTAGCAAAGGCACCTGCGTCGGGCTTTGTGCTGCGCCAGGTGCGCAGTTGGTAGAGCGCGCGCCCATATGTAGAACCAATCACTAGTCAAATTAACGTTTAAAGCAGAAACTAATGTGACAAAGTATAAGCGCCAAATTTCCGCATTAGGAGGCAGGACTTTCACCGGGAGACCGGGATTTGAGTCCTGTTTGAAAATTAAAGTAACACAGAGTTTTAGAGCAAACAAAGCTATGTCACGTTCAGCGTCACATGTGTAAGTTAAGTAATGTCCCCAAACCACAGTCTTTTTCTAGACCTAACCTAAAGTATTTTTTGTGCCTAAACATTACCAAACTGTGACCACAAAAAACATTAATGACGTGTTTGAAACCATGACAAGTTCTCTGGTTTATATATATGAGGACAGAAAATGCTCCTATGGGTTGTTTTAAAGGGTAGGAATAAGTCAAGTCAAGCCATTTAATTTGTATAGCACATTTAAACGAACAAAAGTTGTCCCAAAGTGCTTTACAGGTAGAGTAGGGGAGGCAGAAACAGTATGCCTTGAAGATCCATAATCAAGTGTGCAAGACTCCATGAATATAATTAGGCAAAGGTAAAGTCAAATAATATTACAGAGAATAAAACAACAATAGAACAAGAAAGAGACATTTAAATGCAGCACTAGACAAAGTCACACATAAAAAACCAATATCGCTGCTATATGATTTAGAGGACTTGTTTGAAAGTGTGCTACATTATCCCAATGTGTTTGATTCATTGTGTATCACCCTCTCTTTGACAGCAGGCTGTTCACATCACCTTTAAGAGTGGCCATTTGGAAGGGGTGCAAACACTTTGGGCGTTTTGTAGGCGAGGACTGACAACACTTCGTGTCCATTCATTCAACACGGAAGCATACCTATAAAAAGTCTCAACTCTTAAACAACCCTTTGGAGAAGTCAGGATCGGTTTCCTCACAAAGATATGTTGAAACACACACACACACACACACACACACACACACACACACACACACACACACACACACACACACACACACACACACCTAGCATGCACTCAGTCATGTAAACTCTCACACACTCCAGAAGTTACAAAGGATGGCAATACAGCTTATTCGGGCTTATATTTGTTCACTTTGTCCATGCTCTATATATAAGGGTGCTTAATTCAGATTTTTCACAAAAGTGTCTTACACGTTTGCACATTTTAAAAGTGACGGATCACACTGGGAACTAGCCTGATGTTACTCCGAGGGCCAGGTCTGATGGGGACTGATTTTGTGAGACGTTTAGTGCTTGCCTAACAGTTTTGTCGTTTATGGACTTCCGTACATTTTAGAGTTTACCCCCACAAACATTTCACTGCTATGGTTTACAAGCACTTTACCACTAATACAGTGTATGTATGTATGTATGTGTGTGTGTGTGTGTGTGTGTGTGTTGTTTTTGTGCTTCAAACACTTTATTTCCTGCATTCATTCTGATGAATTTCTATATGCAACAATTTGTGCCTTTTCTGCATCAATTCTATGGTGCAAATGTGTTTATGTAAAAGGAAAGTATTATTTTTAATAATTATTCTCCTGTATTGTTCAAAACTGTATGCATATTCATAACGTCACATCTCAGCAACACATCTATTAGAGAATAAGACCTTGTTAAAGGTATAAGCTCCAAGTTTATATCTACATAAAAGACATAACGTAGGCTATAAAACAAGAAATCACATCTTTGTTTTTCACACTGTTGTGTTGTGTAAAGGCAGCCTCATTTCACAGAGAAAGATAAATATTGTGGGGGTGGGGGGGGGGGCATATCTCCTGCATTCCATCTACGCCTAGACCTTGAATGTTTCTTCTCCAAACTTTTGTCCTCCCTGAACACTTCTGTTTGTGTTTTCCGTCTTCTGTCAGCTCGACATCTTCGTTTTTTTCTTCCTATGTTGTTTCCTCCGTCCTGCGCTGGATCTAAATCAGTCTCCGGAGATAAACAGAGAGGCACACACATCCAGATCAGAACGGCAGATCAGCATCTTTGTTCTGTGTTTCCTCCCCCCCCCGTCTCAGATGTGTTTTTCTCTTCGGCGCAGCTGAGCTGGCAGTCCGATCATTACCTTCGCGCTCGCCGCTGTTCTCTAACTGTAACACTAATGGTGTTGTGGCGACGAACTCTCGCCCGCTGTGCTTCATCAATGTCACTCACTGAGCCGGAGAACAAGTAGATATTCAATTACCAGCAGGGGTTTGGTGGCGTTGTGAGCATTAAAATGTAGATGACCCAATTAAGCCATATGAGGGCACTGTTTGATTAGATTAAGAGACACACAGATCTTTATAAAAGATGATGCTTTTCAAAAATAATTACAAAAAAAAGGTGCATTTACAAACTGCTGTGCAGCACTCAAGCAGGTTATTTTTTTTCAATATTTTGTTAGCTACATAGCCTTAATTAGTCCATCTTTGGAAATATATTCCAGTTTACTCAATTATCCAATTGGGGGCTGCAGTAACTGAAAAAGGGTGTGCAGAGATTCAGGTTCATTACGGAGGGAATTCAATTATCTCATGGAACAACATGTGTGTGTTGACATAAGGAACTACAGGCTGTAAATTCATAAAGGCCAAAAGTATGTAGACATCCACGTACAGTACACACACTTTAGTTTGGTCTGGAGCAGTTTCTCCTGGTTCGAGGCCTTTACAGTCGCCAGATGAAATCATTTTTACTTTGTATTCTTACTTCGCCTTTACTTTTACAGGCAAGTCATTAAGAACAAGTTCTTATTTTACAATGGCGGCCTGACAAGGGACAAAAGCCCCTTAGGGGAGTGGAAGGAGGCCTAGCAGATAAAATACATTAGGGCATACTGTACATACAGTTTAAATTAGCATCAAATACAACGTAAAACGAGACGACTGCACAGGTATATGGGTGAATAAGAAAGGGATAACCCTTACAAATGTGTAGCTGGGAAATGATGATGTAAATGTAATGAAAACGCATGCATGCTAGAAATAGGACCGAGGCCTGTTTTTCACGCGACACGCAAGCGTGTTGGAAGCGTTTCCAGGCAAAATAGAATAGGAAAAGATATTTATATGTCATTTAGACACGAATACATTTAATAAATGACATTTTGATGTTTGAAAGTCTCTAGGTTTTGATATAAATGCAGATCTAAATGTAATAAAAAAAATTAATAATAATTATTGATTTTCAAATATTGCACCTGTCAATACAGAACACAATATTCTGTAGGATTTGAAATATAAAAATATATATATATAAATATGTGCAAACAAATGTACAAAGACAACATTTTTGACAAAATGAAGTTGAAGAACACACTATTATTTCATTTTATCAATGGGAAGCAGCAGCAGCAGCGCCGCGTCAGACACCTTTCTGGTGTGCAAAGACATAGAAAACGCCACGCAACAGAAACGCCACGCTCACGCCACGCAGCCAGTGTGCAGGAGGCCTAAGAGTTAGCGGCAGACTGAAAAGACGCTGGAGCCAGAGGCCGAGTTGGTTTTGGAGCTGCTTAAATCTGAATGCTTCATCACACAGTGCTATTTGATGGGTCAAACAAACACAGCAGACCGCTGTTGGTGTCCTGTGTGACACCAACATCAACGCTGACATATTAACGTTCACCACTTAACTTAAAATTACGTAACAATCTTAGGCCTACTTATTTTCACCCCAAACCATGATCTTTTCCTAAACCTAACCAAGTATTTTTGTTTGACTTCCCAACATTAACCATCGCTGTGTACACTGACCACTTACTGCCGTAGTGCCCACTTTCGATGGTTCAAAATCTGATGAAAATCTCTTAAACTGACCTTTGTCGATCAAAAAAACAGACAGATTCAGCAACTGCACGGCCTATTTCTCTCTTAAAGCGTTTTCAGAAACACGTTTCGGTGAACTATTTTTGTAAGATAGGAGATCGTATTCTGAACGAGCCGCCATTATGGTCGATTGTGAAATCCGGGAGAAGCCAGACCCACGTGACGCGTTCGTCCAATCAGCTGCTGGTCGACGTCCCTGGTCCCTCCCCTTTCCGCTTTGTAGTCAAGATGGCGCCCCCTTTAGTGCGCGTAGCGTTCATCGTTCCACGCTGAACTTTTTGACCGTTTTAAAGGGGTCATCTGGGACTTTTTGTGTTATCTACACTATATACTTACACCTAAGTGTTTGAAGTTTGAGAATGATTAAATGACACGCAATGTTTGTCGTGTGTGTGTGTGTGTGTGTGTGTGTGTGTGTGTGTGTGTGTGTTTGTGGGACCTGCCTTGAATGAGGACCATCAATGTGCGGGGTGGGCGGGTAAATGGGGGAGGGGGTGGGAGAGGTGGGCGGATGGTAGGGTGGGTTAGGGGAAGGGATATGGGTTGGTAGGGGTGGGTCGGTATAATCAATAATAAGTATTGAGGGAAGCATAGTATGTAAAAGTAAGTTTTTATTTGTTATTGTTGTTGTTTCACCCTTATTTGATGTACTGCCTGGTACCTAATCGTGATAACCCACAGAAATTAATAAAAAAAATTTAAAAAGTGGCGTGCTTTTTATACATCAGTATATGTACATGTAGTTTATATATCAGTGTGGGACTAAGTGATGCCCTTGTGTCTGAATGCTTGAACATCTGGGGGAAACTGACTGTTACCAGAAAAGTGGAGGGTGTTAGAGCAGCACATTAAATGAACATGTGAACACCATATATGGTCGTAATGTTTGGATGTCCACATACATGTTCATTCATGTTGATTTTTTAAATCCTTCTTTCTTTTTTAGTCTTAGTTTCTTACTTTTCTTCTCCTTTAATGTGTGCACCTGTTTGTGCGTATACTGAAAACAGCAGCGCAATTGGGATGTATGCAAATTCATTGTATATTTTCATGATTTATTTTAGTTTTTAGTATTTTTATGCGGGATTCAGTTGGAGTAGTTAGGCTTGGGAGTGCTGTGTGTATGTGTGAATGTATTTTGTATTTTATTTTTATTTGTAATTGTCTTAACCCTTGTATTGTGAACCATTTTTCAAAATGTCTGTATCAGAAATATGGGTTTCCTTTTAACTACCTAATTTTAATTACCCAAACCCAACGAGTCTAAATAATTCATAATTTCAGCTTTTTTAACTCAAGAATTAGGTATAATTTCCTATAAATGAGATTTATTGACCATGAATTCCAAAAATGTAGTAAATGTAAAACTGGTAACAAGTAGGTGTTGGTGGTGTTTATAAATGGTAGTGAAAAGAAGCGCTAAACGTAAAAAAAAGAGCGAAAAACATTGAAAAAAGAGACAAAAGTGTCGATGAAAGAGACGAAAACGTCAGAAAAAGTGTTGATTTTCAGGACGACAAGGACACGGCCGAATGGAAGACAACACGTGGGTTAAGGACCCTCTCGAAAACATTTTTTAATTCATCTCAAGGGGTTCATCCTTCTAATAAATACTCTTTCCACATACAGTACTCCAGCCGTTGTTCCCTCCCTGGTGGACATTGGGGGACTAACACCAAACGCCCCCTCTGATCCTCACTGATTGATGGTAAACCACAAACACCTGGCACCAAGAAGTAGTTCCCCAAACCTCCCTCCACACATGTGTTTGATGTGTCACAGTTTGACATCTTTCAGCCTGATTAACTCGGAAATCTCACAGTTTAATGTAGTTTAAAACGAGAAGGAAACAAGCCATCATCTGGATACAGTCACGCTTCATTTTCTGGGATGATTTCGGAGCCCATTTTTTTGGATTCTTCTGTGATCCACCTGCTAGAATGAATGGAACAACTAATCAGCGAGACGTACACACACACACAAAAAGAAGTAAGAAGTCGTTTCGTATTTCTTTGAGGCGTTTTTTTTCTCTTTGTTTTCCCCAAGTGCTTATGGCAAAGACATATGCATAACAAAAAGGTTTTTTTTTCTTCTTTAAATCTCACCGTCCCCTAAGTAAAGAGAATAATTAAGGTACTGTAGTGGCATGTTGAGATTTGCTGTCACCAAGTGAAGCTCTTTGGTAACGCCATGCTTCATCTAAAGGAGGCCACGGCTCTCAGGAGAAGCCCGGGAAAAAAAACCTCCCCGGCACAACAACCGCACTTGAAAAAGCTTTATTAGCTGCAGTCTGTATGCAGATTAGATTCTGTGTGGCCTCATTTCATACAGTAGATGATGAATTGATCATGCGTGGAAAGATTGTGCAGCGCCGCTCAGTATCACAGTCAGTATGGAGCCACATCACAGACCCACAGTGAAGGTTTCAGATCTATTGTGTGCAGGAATGTTTTTTTTTTATTGAAGGAGTTGTTTGTATTTTAAAGTCTGTTGTTCACCACTGTTTGCCCAGTTTAAACGGAGGCTACTGCACCGTGTAGTTCATGTTGTATTGATTTTACGTCTGCTTTTTTTCTGCAATATTGTGAGTGCTGATCTAGACTTTAGTTTTAGTCTGATGATACGGTCATATAAGCCTGCATTAAAGGTGCTGTAGGTAGGATTGCGAAGATCCAGGTCTTAGCCAAAAAATTTGAACATTGACTTCTCAGTCCCTCCCCCCTTTCTGCTAAAGCCCAAAAGGGTCTCTTAAGCCCCTCCCCCCACAAAGGAGAATGAATGTGTGTGCCTGAGCAGTGATTGACACGCAAATAGACAGTTAAATGACCTGCTTCATGTAGTTCTACTGGAACATAGGGTCAGTTTCAGTAAATATGACAGAAAGTTAGTTTTATAAGTCTTAGCTACTGCACCTTTAAAGGTCTAGTAATTTAAATTCAGCGATATATCTCCTTACAGTCGCACTACTTTTTGTGTGCGCTGAACCCCCCCCCGGTGTTAATACACAGCCCTGGCTGTTTAAATAGAGGATTGTGAGCCACAAAACACTATTCCAGCCAATCGGCAACCGGCGGCGACAGTTGATCTGGGGGGGGGGGCAACATGTGAATGTGTCGGCCAGCCAGTTGTCATCTGTCCGTCAATCTGGGAGGCGGAGCTTTTTTGGTGGTGGGGGGGGGGGGTTTGTATTTGTTTGGCAGTTGAGTTCAAATATCATAATCTTTGCGCACCACTTACTGCACCTTTTAAGCATGATTTATACTTAAAATCTACTTAGGTACGTGGAGACACAAACCTACGCCGGACCCTACACCGTAGCCTGACGTGCACCTCTCGAAAAATGTCGCGGCTTTGTATCGTTGCTTGGTAGCGTTGCATTTCCCCCCCGACTCGTTCCCTGGTTCTCCTTCTCCATAAACAGCATGAAATCAAGGAGAGGGTTAACTTTTCCTGCTATGTTGCAGTTTGGTAGTGTGATGTTGAATCAAACAGATGCGATGGCAAAAAGCTTCTATTGTCTGGCTGTGAACATCTGCACCAACCTTGCACCGAAACAGGAAACCTGTTTACATTTTTCATCCTACAAGTTTCAATAGAAATGATTGGGAGACTACTGCAGATAATTTATTTTTTAATGTACATTAGTTCTAGTCACATATTGGTTGTTTGTTTTTTTTGGACAAAAAGTAAAGACATTTTAGTCCTGCTTTCCAGAGTTTGTGTGGCCATGCCGATTAGTTAATCTGTAGAAAAGCTGCAATAATTTTGATCAACAATGAATTGTTTGTGAAAGAAAAGATGAGAAACATTCTCTGGCTGACTTCCATCACTATTAAATATCTTTGGGCCTTGGACTGTGGGCGTCACCTTGGTCTGTAGAACGTTTTACCAACTATAGTCTTAACAATTAATTATAAAAGAATCAATAGATTAATCGATAGTGAAGATGATTGTGAGTTGCAACCTTCTCATTGTGCGTTTTTGTTTTTGATGTCCTTTACGCTCCCGGAGACTACTCCTGTGACTGAGAGGTGGAGGGTCACCTTGTTTACGGGTGGTGTTGTCAGGTTAGGAACTCTCCGTTTGACTCTCGTCTGTGAACAGCTGTCATCACACACTCTGGCTGCTTCAATATAGCCTCTCTCTCTCTCTCTCTCTCTCTGTCTCTCTCTCTCTCTGTCGCTGTCTCTCTGTCTCTCTCTCTCTGTCTCTCTCTCTCTGTCTCTCTCTCTCTGTCTCTCTCTCTCTCTGTCGCTGTCTCTCTGTCTCTCTCTCTCTGTCTCTCTCTCTCTGTCTCTCTCTCTCTCTGTCTCTCTCTCTCTCTCTGTCGCTGTCTCTCTGTGTCTCTCTCTCTCTCTCTCTCTCTCTCTGTCTCTGTCTCTCTCTCTCTGTGTCTCTCTCTGTCGCTGTCTCTCTGTCTCTCTCTCTCTCTCTCTGTCGCTGTCTCTCTGTCTCTCTGTCTCTCTGTCTCTCTCTCTCTGTCGCTGTCTCTGTCTCTCTCTCTCTTGTTCTCTCTCTCTCTCTGTCTCTGTCTCCGTCTCTCTCTCTCTCTCTCTCTGTCTCCGTCTCTCTCTCTCTCTCTCTCTGTCTCCGTCTCTCTCTCTCTCTCTCTCTCTCTCTCGCTGTCTCTCTCTCCCATCCCTCTCTCTCTCTCCGTCTTTCTCTCTCCATCTCTCTCTCTCTCTGTCTCTCTCACTCTCACTCTCTCTCCCATCCCCCTCTCTCCGTCTTTCTCTGTCTGTCTGTCTCTCTCAATCTCCCTCCCATCCCTCTCTCTCTCTCTCTCTCCGTCTTTCTCTCTCTGTCTCTCTCTCTCTCTGTCTCTCTCTCTCTCTCTGTCTCTCTTCCAACCCTTTCTCTCTCTCTCAATTCAATTTGCTTTATTGGCATGAACAAAGAAAACATGTTGTTGCCAAAGCAGTTTACAGAAAATACATATAGTACATATCACATATTCTCTCTCTCTCTCTCTCTCTCTCTCTCTCTCTCTCCCCTTAAGGCTTTCCATACATGCACGTGGAAGTGCGGGGAGGCCCCAGAACAGAGCCATAACGCCAAATACAAATTGCAGATGAATGAATCTATTTTGACAAAGTGGTCCTGACTGACTCTGTAGAAATGTTGCCATGCGAGCCTGCATGTTTTCACGGCTTCTTCCAGCTGTTTTCTTGTCTAATTTCCACTTGGTTTGTGAATCCTTTTTTGTTTTCGTTGACTACATGTTCCAAAACAAATCATCTTTTTAAAGATGCTGAAATCGGTTTAGTTGCACTTTTTGTCTCCCAAAAAGCGATGGCCCGAATTCACTCCTACATCACTTGCTTTCAGAGCTTTCCAGTATATAAATATATGTATGTACCTGTGCACTGTATATGTGTGCAGGAGGTTTTGGGCGGCTCTTTACTGGCTTGTATTTAATGACTATGAAGATACATATTCCGGGATGTCAGAAATGTGTGTTTGGATGTCAGTTAGAGAGAAGTTTTCAAACTCTTGCCATGAGCAGATTATACAGAATATTTTATTTGCTTCTCCAGCTGGCACTCGTGGGGGATTTGGTAATACTGTCAAAAAAGATGTGAGGAGAAGTTGAGAGGAGAGATGGAGAGCGATAGCAGGAGAGAGACGGCCTTTGATCAACAGGAGATCTCAGTGGCTCTTTAGCAGCACACACATTCTCTCTCTCTCTCTCTCTCTCTCTCTCTCTCTCTCTCTCTCTCTCTCTTCTCTCTCTTACTGTTTTCATTGTCCTTGAGTTTGTCCTTTACTCTCACATGCTGCTATCATGAAGCATTCAAACGTATAGCTACAAAAAGTACTGTAATTCATATGAATTCCACGTATTTATTGCTGTAGGCTATAAGCCAGTCCCTCCAGAAAAACGTGATTTATGCGATCGCATAATTCAATGCATAATCAGCCAAAGTCCGCATATTGATATGATTTCAAAATCCCTGCATTTTCGTTGCAAAAAAGTCACATATCTTAACAGAAAGTTGAAAAATGTTGCGTTTACTTCACACGAGAGCAGCCATTTTCCCCTGTTGCCATGGGAACGTTATGAAGTGACGTAATTACGCGATGTGAACATCATCGAAAAGCAGGGTGTTGGGGGAAATCACTTTTTTTTTCTCTTTTTCAGCAAACCGCAGTTTTTGCAAGTTCCCGCAATTTTTACGAGTTCCTGCAATTTCATCACATAAAATTGCATAAATATCCCGCATATTCCATTGCATTTTTTAAGAAAACGTGCCGCATAATCAAGGATTTTTTCCCGCAACAATCACAAAAAAACTGATAAGAGTGTGCATCCTCGTAGGGAGACAGTCGGGGTGGATGTTTGGGTCCTAAAACACAGGGCTGAGGGAGCGGAGTTCATGTCCCTGAAGAAGTTAGGGAGAAAACACAAGACTTTCACCCAGGAAACGGGTGTTCATGTCCTGGGAGTACCACTGCATGAAAACTGGGATTTCCGTCCCCGTAAACGCCTGTAAACGCCCAGAAATCTCCCAAATTTTTGGCAGTTAACGACAATTTACAGCCTGTGAATGTTCGTCTGTGCCACATATCGACGGAAACGAACCATGACGTATGTGGAGAGCTCCCGCGGAGGTGCGAATGGCTCCAATTAGCATATGAATAAAATATCGGCCAGAGAATGTTTGGCCTGGCTGGAATTTTCTCACTCAGTATTGGATGAAACCACTCCTTTTTTAAAAGAAAAATCACTCGTGATTGGTTGGCAGATCTGTCACTATTGGTCACTCTGGGTCATTATAATATACTGTATACTGTATGTGTATATATATTCATCCATATGATATGCTATGTTGTATATCCATGTCATTGTTATCCTAAGGAAAATTATTTGCCAGGACCGTGCAGTTTATTTAAAGAAAGAGCTTTATTAGCACAAACACAAACACACAACTATGTACAATAAAGCGTAGGAGATCTGCCCACACAACAAACGGCCAAGCTCACGAGAAGCCCAACGTCTGTCTGCCGCGGACGCCTCGGAGCTGTAGGTAACTGGCGGCATTCTGTCTGAATCCGGTCCATTTTGCAGACGTCTGTCCTGTACTTCGGAATCGCCTCTAATCTCGACTACAGCGTGGGACAGAGCTCGTGAGCTCCTGGCTGCACAAGGAGGTCGCACAATCCATCCAGACACCCCGCCAAACGATGCCGCCAGCTTAGGGGGACCGGTGTTTTAACCCAAACCATGATCTCTTTTTCTAATCCTAACTAGTTATTTTGGTGCCTGAACGCCGCAGGACGCTCACCTTTTGTTGGCTAAACTCAACTGAAACACGGGGCTTTCAAACAGGGGAGCAGAGATTGTGTCCCGGGAAAAAGTTGAGGGGAAAACGCAAAGCTTTCATCCAGGAAACAGGTGTTTGTGTCCCGGGAGTACTACTTCACGATGCTCTGTACCTGGCTCACAGTCAGTTTGTCAGTTGTGTCGGCTAAACTTAACGGCAAAGGCCACGTTTCTTGGCTTAATTTAACTGTGGACAGCTGAACCTAACTGTCATCCCGACTGGCCAGCGGTCACCATCATTTTGTAGGATATCACATGAATTGCTGTTCTTACGTTTTCGTAAGATATACGCTATACAAACCCGTTCACAAGAATGCGTTGACTCTCAAACTAACTGCTCTATAAATTCAGATCCACAATTATGGACTCTGCTTTTAACTCCGGCCTTTGTCTCTGCCTCTTTGTCTTTCTTACAACTCCAAACTCTTCGGCTCACACATGGATGAAGATGGACTACATGGCTCAAAGTTTTTTTTGTTTTTTTTAAATGAAAGAAAATCCTGTGCAGCTGAGTAATCCAGCCTTCTCAGCTGGAAACCTTTTTTTCCCAAGTGCTATCACATACTTTGGGTTTCACAGACTGCAGTGTTAAGAGAGCCTCATGAGACTGGATTGGCAGGGAAACACTCATCCCCCCCTATATGCTGTGAGCCAGGCCGGGCCATCAGCCATTAGACTGTCACCGGATCGGTGTAGAGGGCCCTCTTTGATGATGAGCTTCGGATCCGGACGGCTAACTCCAACATTACAGTTCACTCGGAGGTTACAGGAGATATTTGGACTAAATTAGATTTAGAGTTTCTTCCTCTCTCGCCTACAGTCTCCAGAGCACCGACGACCACAGCTTTGGGCACACAACATGCTGCTACCCACGCTTTGTCAAACCCTTCAATATTATATACTATATATATCTATACTGTGTTCCTGTTGGTAACGGAGTTACCGTTCCAAACTGTAAATATCGCCAAGTTTTAAAATGTCAATAATACAACTTTGGCCTGGAACATAATCCGCATGAATGTATTTTTTTTTTCACTTTTTTTATATGCATATACTGTATGTTCTAACCTTGAACAGCAGCTGGATTTTTACGGGATTACGCGAGAATCGCGGGATCACCTTTCACACGAAAATCTATCGTCAGGCTTCAAGTACCGCGTTTGTGGCCGACTTGCAGCGGACCGAAACCAATCGGCGTCCTGTGAAGAGCTACCCTACGGCCGTGTTTTATGAACGCAGCAGCTCGACTTGTCTTCAACCTCCCCAAGTTCTCTCACACCACACCGCTCCTCCGCTCTCTTCACTGGTTACCAGCTGCTGCCCGCATCCGCTTCAAGACACTAGTACTTACATACAGGGCCACGAACGGATCAGCCCCAGCTTACATCCAGGACACGGTCAAACCCTATACCCCCAACCCGTCCCACTCCGCTCTGCATCAGCCAACCTGCTTGCTGCCCCCTCACAGCGAGGGAGAACTAATCACTCAACGAAATCCCGACTGTTTGCTGTCCTGGCTCCCAAATGGTGGAATGAGCTCCCTATTGACATCAGGATGGCCGAAAACCTACGCACCTTCCTCCAAAGGCTAAAAACAATCTCTTCCGACTGCACCCCAGATAAAGAAGGGAAGAAAAAAAAAATGGCTCTTTGTAGCATTACCCATTTTAAAGCTAATGTACTTGCACTTACTACTTGTTGTGGAGTTTGCACCTTCAAGGTTGAACGCACTTAATTGTAAGTCGCTTTGGATAAAAGCGTCAGCTAAATGACATGTAATGTAAAATATCTGTGACCTGCTCCATCTGTACACAACTAACAGGTCCCTCAGGTCTTCTAACCAGGGACTACTGGTGGTCCCACGCACTCGTTTGAAAACTAAAGGTGACCGTTGGTTTGAAGCGGTAGCTCCGACTCTGTGGAACGCCCCCCTCCTATTAACTTACGTTCTGCAGTCTCGGTTGACGCTTTTAGAAAGCAGCTGAAGACGCACGCTTTTGTCTCATGTTTGTAATTTGGGGTTTTTAGTCTTTTAATCTTTCACCTTCGTTGGTATTGTATTTGTTTTTGCTTGTTCATTGGGTAACACTTTACTTGAAAGTATCTACACAAGAGTGACATGACACTGTCATGAACACATGACACTGTCATGACTGTGTCATGACACATGAACCCTAACTTGTCATGACAAAAACCGAATGGCACTTACTAAAAGAAGCGTTATATCATAAACGTTTATGACTTGTTCATAATGTTTATGACCCGTTCATGACAGTGTCATGTCACTCTTATGTAGACACCTTCAAGTAAAGTGTAACCGTTTATTTTCTGTTTTGGATCCTACTGTATTTGATCAAATGTTTATTGTGTGAAGCACTTTGTGACTCTGTATGTAAAAGGTGCTATATCAAATAAAATTATTATATTATTGTTGGTATTATTTTTATGAGCACTGAATTTTTATCCTATCAACTGTGCAGATATTTGAGCACCACCACAATTTAGCTTTAGTTTTACGTAAGAGACTAAAAAAAGTCATATTTTTGTTGTGAAATCTTTGTAAATTTTTAAACTGTTCTGAAGAGTGATCAATATGTGCTCTCACACACGCTTAACGCAGTTAATCTGTAGATTGAGGGCATGTGGGGGAGGCTGGATCTCTGCAGCGGCAGCGTGGAGGCAGTAAGATTGAGGCGCTCGTCGATGCACACTTTTCATATCTCCAGCCAAAGACAGATGATCCCCAGAGTCGTGTGTGTGTGTGTGTGTGTGTGTGTGTGTGTAGGTGTTGTTCTGCTAGGTGCTCGGCTGTGGAGACTGCTCTGTTGATGGACTGAACTCCATCTATGAGTTCACAAGTGTTTGTTTGCGCTCCGGTCGGCCGGTCTGTGATGTGAGTTTCACCGTCCTTGTGCTTCATTTCTTTGAAGTTCTCCACCGAAAACACGGCACAGATTAAAAAGATAAATAAGTTAGCTTTATTATTTATTACATGGCCCACACACGTCGTGCGGTAAACTCAAAAGCATCAGCCGGGATTGTGCTGCGCAGCATTTCGTAACAGCGGTTTACCAATTCATTCTGTTACATCATAAAGCCATGAGGCATGTTTTCACATGTTCTTTTGCATGCCATTGTGAATGGAAGTCATTTATAAACTATTATATTATAACTACTATAAACACTTTGTGTAAAACTAAACAAAGTTTATTAGTATAAATTGTGCTGCTCAGGGATGGAGCGGGAGGGGGGCGTGTCTTCAGGGGCTCCAGCCCCAAAAGTTTTCTCAAAAGCACCGAATATTTTAGGGTTTTAAAATAACTTCAACTTTGTCTCATTTCCTCTCAGTCTCTCTGACTAGGCCAGCAAATTAATGGAGCATTCAGTATAATGAAGACAGTTGGAGAACAATAAGATAGGAAAAATGTCTGAAAGCGACAAATGTCGACAAAGCAAGAGAAACGTCAAAAAAGCGACAAATACGTTGGGGGGGGGGGGGGGGGAACGGAATCGTTACAACGATCATGATTTTCCCAAATGATGTACATATTTCTAGCCTGTCTTCTATTAAATTACTTGAAAAATGGTGCATATGGGAGCGTGTCTATGTTCCCACAATTTTATTTTTTCACTGAAAATTAGGCTCCATGTTCCCACATTTCCTTTTTCATAAATTTGTATCAGATTTTATCCCTGTAACCCTAACCCTAACTAGGGCTTAAATTAAAGGGAAATGTAGGAACACGTGACCTAATTTTGAAAATGTCTTAGAAATTATGGGAACATAGGGCTGTGGGAACATAGGACTATGGGAACATAGGGCCTAATTTTCAGTGAAAAACATTTCTCAGAAATGTTGGAACATAGGGCTGTCGGACATTGGGCTGTTGGAACATAGGGCTGTCGGACCATTGGGCTGTGGGACCATAGGGCTGTGGGACCATAGGGCTGTGGGAACATAGGGCTGTCGGACCATTGGGCTGTCGGACCATTGGGCTGTGGGACCATTGGGCTGTGGGACCATTGGGCTGTTGGAACATTGGGCTGTGGGACCATTGGGCTGTGGGACCATTGGGCTGTTGGAACATTGGGCTGTGGGACCATTGGGCTGTGGGAACATAGGGCTGTGGGACCATAGGGCTGTGGGACCATAGGGCTGTGGGACCATAGGGCTGTGGGAACATAGGGCTGTCAGACCATTGGGCTGTGGGACCATTGGGCTGTGGGACCATTGGGCTGTGGGAACATAGGGCTGTTGGACTATTGGGCTGTGGGAACATAGGGCTGTTGGACCATTGGGCTGTGGGAACATAGGGCTGTCAGTCCATTTGGCTGTTGGAACATAGGGCTGTGGGACCATTGGGCTGTAGAAACATAGGGCTGTCAGACCATTGGGCTGTGGGAACATAGGGCTGTTGGACCATTGGGCAGTTGGAACATAGGGCTGTCAGACCATTGGGCTGTGGGAACATAGGGCTGTGGGACCATTGGGCTGTAGAAACATAGGGCTGTCAGACCATTGGGCTGTAGAAACATAGGGCTGTCAGACCATTGGGCTGTGGGAACATAGGGCTGACCCTGTGCATATAGCTGCCATAGTTAGAGCATGCCACACGGAACCCTAGGTTTAAGCCGAGCCCCGAATGCTTAAAACGTCTGGCTCCGCCCCTGGTACTGCTGTGCATCCTTCAGTTATTGGGTGCATTCCACAGGCACAAACACAGCAAAGATTGCCATTAAAAATCTATGCATACTGATGATCAGGCTGCTTGGTTTGATGGCGTGTGTGTGACACAGTGCCGTAAAATGCTACACACTTCTCCCGGGAGATCTGACCAGCTCGCCAGAGTGCGAGAGCAGGCGTTTGGGGTGCGGAGTGGGAATACCATTCTCCTTATTACATTCAGAGTAGCATCAAAATGATTTGGAAGCTGTTATTTTAAAGTGAAATAGTTACATAATTTAGCTTCAGGAGGTTTTGCTGCCTTTCAACACTGTTACCCCGCTGCTACTGTGTGACATTCGGCACGCCGCTCAGGGTTGGTCCCTCACCTCCTCTGTGTGTTGCTGTTTCTGAAACTCCGTTCTCTTTGGGAAACGACAACAAACTTTGAGCTAGCAAGCTACACACTGAAAATGGCCGGTATTGAAGAACTAATTGCATGGTGCAGCGAGGCAGGCCTGCTTGGTTCTTTCAGGGAATGATTGTAAAGATTTACAAAGAATATGTTTAGGGCATCTCCTCTCTAACTGGGACGTTTGGGACCGATTGGTGGGATTGCTGTGGTTATACACTGGTAAGAGCTAATGAAGTTTAACCATGTATCAGCTAACTTAAATAGCTCACGTTAATGTATTGTTTGAACAGTTCATTTCATTTAATATTGGATGTGGCGTTTGCTTTTGTGGGGTGCAAATGTTCCACCAAAACAAGTTCCTTCCTGAGACTATTTAGCAGAGCCACCGCCGCTGCGTCTGGAGCTCAACGCCGCCCAAGACAATTGTGATTGGTTTAAAGAAATACAAACAACCCAGAGCGTTTTTTTTTTCTCCTATTCCAGAATGCACCTGTGGTGTAGCCAGACCTTACTCCACAGCGCTGTGGAGTAAAGTCTGGCAATGCGAGACTAGTGATCCAGGTAATGTGCATGCTGGCCCACTGTCCCTGGAACACTTGAATAGATCAGAGCCGTTGTTTGTGTTATTAGTAAGTGTTTTTCCTGCTATTCTTTTCATAGTTCCTACTACTATTATTACAAGTCAAAATGTCTGCTGTGAGAAGGTTTATTCTCATACAAGATCCTCTTCTTGCACTCGTAATCATCTGTTGTTTTAGGCATTTACGTTTTTTTGAGGACAGTCTTGTGATTGTAGTTGGATTCAAACAAGTAAAGAAATACGATTTCTTTACAAACCAAAATGAGAAGAATATAACTTGTGAATTATTGGTATTATTAGACATTGGGGCGTGCCAGTTAGGGACCTGAACGCCAACGTCGGCTGTGAAAAATTGGCCTGTCCGACTAAATTTTGTTGAAATATTGTTACATGCCCTGTTGGCCTTGCAGAGGCGGGCAAGGAAGGACAATGGTGAACTTAATCCTTTTTTTTCCCTTTCCATCCTGTGTTGAAGAGACAGCTGTGAAATGAAGGTGTTAATTATTCATGGGGTAATATGTATATATTTAAACTGCAGGAATGGAGACAGGCATCCATTATTCAGCACGCCGGGGCTTTTTCTGAGATTAATCATTATTAAGTGAGACTGTGTGGGTGGCAGAGTGGACGCAGGACCACGAGTGTTAAGATCCATGTGTGTGTGTGTGTGTGTGTGTGTGTGTGTGTGTGTGTGTGCGTGGCGTTCAGAATCATAAATAACCCAAGCTGATTTCAAGTGTGTGTGTGTGCGTGTGCGTGCGTATGTGTTTAATTACATTTACTACTGTTAAAATTATCCCAGGGTTTCACGATTAACATTCAGAGCATGAGTGTTTGTGTTTTTACAGGATATGAGTTACAGATTTGCACATGGGAGGTTTTTGTGCTTATTATAAATTGTGTATCGTGCACTTGCTTGTGTTTGTGTTTGTGTGTGTCTGTGTCTGTGAGAGCAGCTCTGCAGTTACATTCAACAATCATGACCACAGTCCACTGATCAATACTTCCTCTTACCATGCTAGTCACACCTTACTAACTCCTTACTGTGATTAATCTATAGAAGTGTGTGTGTGTGTGTGTGTGTGTGTGTGTGTGTGTGTGTGTGTGTGTGTGTGTGTGTGTGTGTGTGTGTGGTTTTCCTAATGCATGAAATACTGTGTGCTAAAGTATGGCATGTTTATACATTTCTCGAAATTAAACTGTGCTTGTTCTCACTTAATGTTATTCAGTGTTTTATGTTAGAACAACAACAACAAAACACCAAGAATTAGGTTAGCATTAGGAAGGTGTTTGCTGTTTCAAGCCCGCAACATCGTCTTCCAGGCAGCACTGCATGCAAGGCATTAGGGTTAGGTGCCTTGAAGTGGATGGTCGCGGCGCTGCCTTGAAGTCGACGGTGGGGGCTTAAAACGAGCAATGTTGTCCATGAATAAGTTTCTTTTTAGACTGTTTTCTTTTCTTGGATGTAAACCACATCATTTACTTGATGTACTCTCAGAACCTGGTTTTAAAATGCATTTTAGGCAATCAGATCACAAGTGAACAAGAGCTAAATACATGTAAACGACCACCAAGAACCGATTACTCAAACATCTTACAGAGGAGGTCTTTGATTACATGCGTCTCCAACGAGGATTTAACAGGAAAATGCCTCACCAATGCAGGACTTGGTGGTTGTTTTGGTGACAGCGCTCTATACCTTACCCATTTTACGACAAGTTGGACAAAGTGGCTCGATGGTGTTTTAAGACCCCAACGTCGACTTCAAAGCAGCACTGCGACCGTTGACTTCAAGGCACCTAACCCTAACCCTAACCCCAACCCTAACCATTGCCTAATCCTAGTGCCTCCTAGGCAGCACTGCCTGGAAGGCGACGTTGGGGCCTTAAAACACCGACAAAGTGTTGTTCGTGACCGTCAATTGTTTTGCCCAATGGAAAGAGATGTCTTGGATTCCCCATTATGTACAGCGATATCTCCAGGCCGTAACAAAATCTGAACACAAGTGGTCAGCTGGAGACTCATATTACACACAGGTGTCAACGGCCATGTGTCTAGGGCTGTCCACTTGTGTTCAGACACATACAGTCCACTTTACAAATTGAAGTACCTGATTTATAGCTCTGCGTTGAATATACGCAGTAGGTAGGTGCGTACGTGCAGACCCTTTGGCGTAGCCTGTCGTGCACCCCAGAAATGTAACTGTTCGCGGTGACCGCAACAACTAAAGTGGTGGATTGGTAGCGTTGCATTTCCCCCCCGACTTATTTCCTGGTTCTCCTTCTCCATAAACAACATGAAATCAAGGAGAGGGTTAACTTCTCCTGCTACAGATTTCCCACCGTGGTCAGAAAGCACAGAGGAGACCCTTTGTTTCTCCGTCTCATCTCGCTCTGAAGCTAACCCCCCGTCACTCTCTCACTCACTCTCCCATACACTCCCCATGATAGGCATAGATTTCGGGGGGATGCATGGGATATGTATCCCCCCCCCCAATATTTAGAAGAGATTCAATTCAATTTTATTTATCAAATCATAACACGAGTTATCTCGAGACACTTTACAGATAGAGTAGGTCTAGACCACACTCTATAATTTACAAAGCCCCAACAATTACTATAGAGATAGATTTGTCCCCCTCAAAAGATTTGACAATCCACTTCCCAAAAGAGGTAACCGTTCAGGTAGCTAAAAAATGTATTTATTTATCCTTCTTACCTGTTAAATACATGTTTCCCAACGATTTCAGAAACCACTGAAGTGGACTGTACCATTTTTTTTTTCTCTCTCTCCGTGAAATGAAGCTGCCTTGAGGATGGAAATGTAAAGATCTATAAACGATCTGATGGAAAACAGTAACTGGGAAATATGATGTTTACTTGTGCTACATTGTGGAGTTAAAGAAACCAGGAGCGTAGAAAATAAAAAAAGAAATTATATGTGCATTATATTTGTGCACAAAAAAATTCAGTAGAATGCAGGAAATTAAGTCTTGATGCTCAAAATGTTATGGCTTAGATCCCTACATGCCCGGTTATAATGTGTGTTCTTCCTCCCAATGTTGAAACAATGGAGGGGCCCCGCCGGTCCCAGAGCTACAGCAATCGTTTCGGCGTCTCCTCTATTTCTTCAGCGTGCCGCGAGCGAGTGTGTCAAGCGAGGCAGGTAATCACATACAGGCAGGCCACATTGCAGCCGGACACTTTATGAAAATACATTTCAAAGTAAAACACCCAGGTTCATGGTGATTTTGGCTGTCTTGACTTCTCAGCGAGACATGCAAACAGGCGAGCGAGACCGTCTCACACACACACACACACACACACACACACACACACACACACACACACACACACACACACACACACACACACACACACACACACACACAGTGCGTTTCACTATCTTTGTGGGGACCTGCCATTGACATAATGTATTCCCTAGCCCCTTACCCTAACCTTAACCATCACAACTAAATGCCTAACCTTAACCCTTACCCTCACCCTAACCATAAACTAATTCTAACCCTAACCCAACACCAAGTCTTAACCCTCAAACAGCCCTTTAAAGTTGTGAGGTCCAGCATTTTGGCCCCACAAAGCTATCTGGACCCCACAAGTATACTGTATTCCTGGTTTTTGGACCCTACGAATGTAGTTAACCGAGAAAACGCAGAGAGAGAGAGAAAGAGAGAGAGAGAGAGAGAGAGAGAGAGAGAGAGAGAGAGAGAGAGAGAGAGAGAGAGAGAGAGAGAGAGAGGAATCGCTTTGTGACCGGCGTGGCGCGGAGAAATGTGCGTCTGGTATGAACAGCCAGGCGCGGGATCAGGCACTAATCTACGCTTCACAGCTATTCGCAGCGCATCTGCATGCAGTGCATTTCTGCATGCAGTGAGTTTCTGCTGTAAATCCTCACAGCGGCCTAGGCCACTAACGTAGGGTTAGGATTAGCCTACGTACTACTCTAAATCTGCCTTAGTACGCTCGGTCATGGGTGACTTTGGCAGTTTTCAGGAGTGAGTGAACGTTCACCTTGAGTGCTGAGCCAAGGCCACCTTCACTGCGCAGAGGTCCTCATGGGTATTTGATTTGCCACAAATCCACTTAGTCAGGCTTTTGATTGGCCAGCCGATCAGTCAATTG
The DNA here is from genome assembly GCF_010015445.1 of Perca fluviatilis. Lineage (NCBI taxonomy): Eukaryota > Metazoa > Chordata > Actinopteri > Perciformes > Percidae > Perca > Perca fluviatilis. The sequence goes on from NC_053120.1 coordinate 5,527,424, forward strand.
ATCAGGTCCCCTATCACATAATCAATGTATCACCGTGTGAACCGCTGACCTTTTTTATGGAGTCATGTGTACAATGAAGGATGAGATGACAGTGGAGTACTTTGAAGAAACATTTCGGGTGCTTCCATAAGTCCTCCTGATTTCTCTCCGCAGTCTGATCACAAATAACCTCTTCTGAACATCACTGAATTCGCCCAATAATACATGTCTGAATTAATGTAGAAGGTAATTACACATCTTGAAATTCACTGTTGATTTAAAAAAAAAAAAAGTGATGGACTTAATTTAAAATTTAAACAGCTTTCTGAAAAACACAGTCATGACTCTGCTTGCTCGTGTCGAGCCTGAGCGACTCTTGTCCCTCGGAGCAAGTTGTTCACGTTGTGATAAAATATTCTGGATAATTTTCTGCCTCCATAATAAATTCAGAGTAATTGGTTCCTCTAAGGAGAACCTGTCAAGTGGATCTAGCTTATTTATGCTGGAAGATTCAAAGAGTGACTCAACTTTTGATAATTTCGGAGATGTGGATAGTACAAGTAATGAAATCAGTATGCAAAAATACAAGGGGGGATGGCTCCGAGTTCTCAACCATCTTTAGCCCAGGACTTGAACAAGATTTTAAGACTTCTTTTAAGGCCCCCAGGCTTGTTATAACTCATGTCATGTACCTAAAAAACTTCGGCTCTGAACCTGCAGTGAATAAAAAAAATGAGAAACATATAAAGTATTCATGGTCCTTGTTTCTAGGGGCTAATAACATTCTGTTTAATTCTCGCTTCGTATCCCTGATTGTGTGTGTGTGTGTGTGTGTGTGTGTGTGTGTGTGTGTGTGTGTCGTGCTTGCCTGTCTGCAGTGTGTCATCATGACAGGGCCATACCCTGGCTCAGAGTTTGTATTCTGAATGAACTGCAGGAGGATGTTTATACAAGCTGAGAAACTGCAGATGAGGCGTCGGCACGGCAACCCTAGCGTTTACCGCCTTTCTTAAGAGACGGTAACGGGCGCCGAGCGGGGGAAGACAGAGGGCGCGTCACAGTTTATTATATTGCACCCACGCTTCCTTCACTTGCTTCCCTTCCTCGCGTCTTAGTCCATCCCACCGAGGAAGCATGGGAGAGACGCGCGGCAATCATGCGAGGAGAGAGGAAATGTGGTTTTAGAGGGATGAAACGTCACCCACGTTTGTCGGCTGTATGGGCGGAGTTAGCAACGGGTTTCAGCTGCACGGCTTCCGGGAAGGCTGCTCTCGTGTATCCTCGTCTCATAGCTCCTCAGAGATCCATCCTCCATCCTCCATCCTCGGGGCAGCAATAAGAGCTTTGAGACGGCCTTCACAAAGGCGGACCAGAAGGACTTCCGGGTCAAGTGAGGAGCTATCAAAGAAGAGACTTGGGAAGCAGCCAGAGATAAAGTCAACTCAACCTTCAGCTGATCGCACTGTAACAGCAATATGAGAACAGGTTAAATTACTTACACACACACACACACACACACACACACACACACACACACACACACACACCACACACACACACACACACACACACACACACACAATCCGTCCATCTGTCATCATGGGATCAATCGACAAACAGAGGTGAATTACTCTACATCTTTCATGATGGTCACAGAACTATTACACACTTTTCATATCTCCAGCCAAAGACGGATGATCCCCAGAGTCGTGTGTGTGTGTGTGTGTGTGTGTGTGTGTGTGTGTGTGTGTGTGTGTGTGTGTGTGTGTGCGTGTGCGCATGCGCATGCATGTATGAGAGTTGAGCATTGGAGAGGTCTTGTGTGTCAGAGACATTTCATTATCTTTCAACATTTCCCTCATTTCATCCCTCTCTTCTTTGTGTATGAGCAGTAGGTGCCAGTTTAATTAAGCTGTGTAACTATAATGTATCGCTGTCATACAGTCCCACATGGGTCCAAACCCCGTACCAGAGCGTAAGCAAAGCTCAGTGCAAGAACTGAGACCAACCACTCCAACCAATCTCTTAACCCAAGTCGTCATAAAGTCAGTTAGTTTGGCTATTTTTTATTTCAGTGTTGATTTATCGTTGAATATTGCACCAAACTAGTCTGGAAACATTATGGATTTGACACCATGGATGGAAAAATCTTTGATAAATGTTACATAATATGTTTCATTTATTTAAAAAAAAAAGTGGGCAGAGATTCACACTTCTGAGCTAATCAGTGCAAACTGACATGAGCCTGCTGCATAACTAATTAGCTCATCAGCTGTGGAAACCATCAGTCGGTTGGATGTTAAATGCTGTGGTCCTTATCAAAGAGTATTGTATCTCATCAACTGGTTCATTAGCCTGACAAGCCAGACCCATATCAAGATGTTGGGTCTGGAAACACACCATTGGCGAGATTATCACCATTGGAGAGAGAGATTATTAGCAACATTTCAGGTGATAGCTTTCAGTTTAACCTTCTAAATAAAGTGGTTTAGATCAGTGGTTCCAGAACTTTTTCACGTCAGCGACCCCTAAACTGACACAAATTAGACCACGGACCCCCATCTGATAAGACTTTGCTCCCATCTGATTAGACTTTGTCCCAGGGTAACCTAGTCTGACAAGCCAGACCCACATCAAGATGTTGGGTCTGGGAACTCACCATTGGCAGGGCTCAATCCGAGGGGCGGGTTCTTTCAAATTTCCTCTGCATGCAATAGGATAGCGCTACAACCAACCAGAGCAACGAAGAAGGTAGCGGAGCTAGCTGATCGATTTAAACGTTTGCCGTATCTGGTCGGCAAAGCTCCGAACACATCTTCCTTTTTTAAGACCTTACACTAAACAATTTTAAAAGCGATTCCACGGTCGCAGACTACTTTCCAACATTGTAATGAAACCCTGAGAGTCTTGCTAGAGTCGGGGCGCTCCCATCGTCTCCATCGTCTGGTGTAAGGTCCTCAAACTCAGTCCCAGTCAGTCTTTTTACCGTTCCCGACAAAATCGAACGTGTTTGATATTATCGTAAGTTTGAAGTCTTGGTAGTGAAGACCCTTGTGTTGCCCTTCGGGTCCCAGTGACCCGAAGGACAACACAAGGATTATGTACTTCCGTTTACTTTGTTGAGAATTGCTCTCTAAACAAGGGTTAATACAGCACCTTAGTTCTTGTTTGTACAGCATTTTGGTCAGCTTAAACTGTGTCTAGAACTGTGTTCTAGAAATAAACTTTACTTACTTTACAAGAAACAGGGTTTAGAGAGCAATTCTCAACAAAGTAAAGGGAAGTACATAATCCTTGTGTTGTCCTTCGGGTCACTGGGACCCAAAGGACAACACAAGGGTTAAATCACGTGAACATCGTCAACAACCAATGGGTGCTCTCCCTCCAGCACCAAACAGGAAGCAGCAAATGGCTAGAGACGGTGTTGTTTATGGTTGCTATGGCGCCGTGCTAAACGCTAAAGAGGAAAAGTTACTGATTCTCAACCGTTCTGAAGCACTTCATCCAACGGGAGTTTTACCGGCAGATAAACGCAGACCTCCGGGTCCTGGAGACATTCATCTGCATGTACGGCAGGACAGAAAATCTACAAACTTTCCCTAAAGTCACCAGCTAACGCTAGCTGTAGCTAGCTAGCTTGGTTAAATTTTTTTTAAACAAATCTAGTTGTAGTCTTGCAATGTGTGACCCTGCAAGATCCCCACTTTTTACATATTATGACATTCTTTAATGTTAGATGTGAGATGGTTATCTTTTAGATGTGAGATGGTGTCAGACTTTAGTCTTTTCAGAGTCTGTTCAAAATCTTCTAGCGTCTGGTAGGCATAAGGAGAAAACACAAGACTTTCACCCAGGAAACAGGTGTATGTGTCCCGGGAGTAGCCTACTGCTTAAGGACGGTGGTTTAACCCAAAACACAATCTTTTTTCTAAACTTTACTAGTCGTTTTGGTGTCTAAACTTAACAGCAACGTCGTTGCCGCAGGACATTCACCTTTTGTCTGCTAAACTCAACTGCAATGGCCTCTGATACCACCGTAACTTCACGGTGCTCTATAATCAGCTCACAGTCACCTTTTCTTGGCTAAACTTAACTGTAAAGACCGCTCAACTTAACCGTCATGTGACTGGTCATCACGTGACTAGCAGGCGGCCGCCGTAATTTCGTAGGATATCATACGAATTGTTGTTTTGGTATGATATCATACAAACCCGTTCATGAGAATGCCTTGATGTGGAATACATACAAATGGCAGCTTGTCATCATTAATGGTAGCAGTGCAACTTTATTAGAGGTCTCCAGTCAGACGCCAACCAGGGTTTCAGTTCCTGGTCGACTCGGCACTTTAACCTCCGGCCCACAAGGGTGGCCCCCCGAACTTTGTTTCCATTGCGTCTCTGAGTCCCCGTTGGCTGAGCTGTCAATCAAACATGCACACACACATCTCTGATGTTTGTCCTGAGACCTTCTTTTGTTCCTTTTAATCATAAGAAATATTAACTACACATTTAAAAATCACTTTACCATGAATTTTGCTTTGCAAAGAGGGATAAATAATAATTGTCAATTCACTTTAGGTATTTGTACTGCAAGGGTAAGCATGTCAATGTATGCACGTTTGTGTTTGTGTGCTCTTAGAAATTCCAATCAGTGGACCCATATGAAAACACAAAAGAGCTGCGGTTGTTAACAATGCCCTACAGAGGCAGATTGGAGGCACTTTCAACTGTATCACAATCAATACACCCAGTTTCATTATAGCGGTGTGTGTGTGCGTGTGTGTTTGTATATAACGTGTGTCTTCCGTTCAGTGTGTCAGTAAGGTAACAATCCCTTTCATCAGTTGCGTCACCTCTCCGTATTGATCGTCTTTCCCTAAAAATGTGTTTTCCATTGATTGACAGTGGAGTAATTAAATGATGGAGATGGAGCCCGGGGCGCTCTGCATTGATTGGCTCCGGCAGGTTTAACAATAAAATGCATCTCAAATGTGAAGGCCTATTTAATAACCTGAGAAATTGTATTTTTTATGGCGAATCATTGTCAACAACAGGTAGCAATCATTCCCCGGTAATTGCTACTTCTGGCTCTCCCCCATGTCGGACTTCACCCAGACTTAAGAAGAAGAAGAAGATCAGACAGAAACGGAGAGAGGGAGGCAGAGGGAGCTTGTCGTCAACAAGTTCCTGTCTCTCTCTCTCTTCTTTTTTTTTTTTTTTTTTTTTTTTTTTATCTTGCCGGCCTCCATATGAACCCGCGGTTGCAGCATCCTCCAAGAAAGATGTTTTTTTTCCCTTTCTCCTCGCTGAGTGTCAGAATTTTCTGTGTGTGTGCGGAAGATGAAATGAAATGCAGCATATCGGATTTGTCTCTCGCAGCGCTCCCAGCGCCCCCCCCCCCCACCCCACTCTGCTGTAGAACTAGTGACCGGAGTTTGACTCCTGCGTTTGTCAAATCCCCCAAATAACCAATTTTACAAGGAGATGGAGAAGAGAGAGACGGGAGGGGGAGAGGGGGATTGGATCATAGTAAGCAGTAAAACGAGACAGCGCACTACAAAAAGTCTTTCTTCACAAGTACTTCTTCCCTCTTGATGTTCATATTTCTTGTCTATTTCTTTGTGCTTCGTGTTGTTAAAATAGGGGGGGGAAGGGCCAGTGTTGTGGAACTAGCTGAACCAGTTTTTAACACAAGTCCTCTGGTAACAATGCTTTTCTAGAAATGAATATCAATGTCTTGAAGGAAGACAGAATATCCTTATTGATCCTGGGGAAACATCTAAACACATATTTCAGGGGCACAAAAATGCACATTTTAAAAAAAAAACAACAAAATGAAGCACACACACAAACAACCACAGGCATTATGAATGTGATTTTTATTTTTTATTTATTTAGCACATGCAAAATAACCAACGGTGTTGCATATACGAAAAATGAAGTAAACAAGACATACAAAAACCAAGTTTGTCATGTTGGGTTTCCTAAAATAATTCAATGAAAGGTAGCATATAGAAAATAAAAAAATGGAAAAAAAACATACTGTATAGTCTATGAAAAGGGGACAGAAGAAAGGAACAATTAAATGAAGGGGGAGAAAATAAAGAATGAATAGAGAGAGAAAAGGAAAAGTAATCAAACAAAACAAACTTTTACAGAGTTTTTGGATGATAGAGGAAGTTTCTGTAGGCGCGGAGGGAAAATATGCCATATCAATAAATATTACGTCTATCAATAAATATAATAGATAATGTATATATGACATAATATGATACATCATGTTATAAAGATAGGACAATATGATAAGCCACTGTGAAATATGGTTATAATACAGGACGATAATTTTGTGACGTAATGCAAATAACTGCATTCTTAAAACAAGTTGACTTTATTTGAAAACTCATCGACAAAAACTTCTGAACAACTCAAAGTTGATGTTAACCAAACCCAAAGCTTAATCACAAAATGTAAGCATCGAAAAGTAAGAAATAAGAGTTTGAGTTCAAAGATTAGTAAATTGTGCCCCAGAAATCCGCCTCAAAAATCTGCTTTTTAGTTAATTTTAACAAGGAACAAAACTCTTGCATGCAGTCAAGAGTAAGAAAGACAAGTAGGCAAGTTTGGGGACCACCAAAAAGTAAGAAATAAAGAGTTACAAATTCAGAGATCGCCCCGAGAAATCAGCCTTAAAAGCTGATCAATCATCTTTTGATGATAATGACAAAGAAAGAGAGCGAGAGAGATAGATGGGTGAGGTAAGACAGAGCAGTGGGAAGCGTACATTTCTGTCACCGAGACAGAGAGGAAGAGAAGGAGTGTGAGTGTAAAACCATTGACGGAGCAGGAGGAGGCAGGGGTTACTGCAGGTTCCCACTTGTTTCCGCTGACAGACCTAATGAGCCGGCTGTGTGGCTGCTCCGCTCTCGCAGGAGATAATTAAAACTGGAGCGATGCTGGAGCCAGAGCCGGTGACAGAGCCAGAGCCGGAGTCGGTCGGATGGATGGAGCCGTGAAGGGGCCTCGCTCTTTGATAAGAAACCGTTTGCAGACAGACGGCCCGACTGCAGCCTGTAGGCTCCCTGCAGCATACTGGCTGTCACTACCTACTGCCCCACTGGCTCCTTTACTCCCCTGCCTCCCCACAACCAACCCTGTCTTCTTCTTCTTCTTCTTCTTCTTCTTCTTCTTCTTCTTCTTCTTCTTCTTCTTCTTCTTCCCAAAAAAAGGCCCAGACACTGATTAGGATCCTCTGAGAAAACGCTGTGAAAACTGCTAGACGCTCTGACCCGCCGTTCAACCCGTCCCTATATGAGGGAAGTCTGAAAGATTCACAGACCAGTGGGGGGTGGGGGGTGCGGGGGGGGGGGTTGCGCTCCGTGACGCACCGCTCGCTGCAAAAAAAATCTTTTGTGATGTCTCGGTGCCCCGTCAGGGTGTGACAGCAGTTGTAAACACTTGGTGGCAGCCATGATGCCAGAGGTGGCGGCTCTCTTTGTCTGTCAGTGTTTGTGTGTGTGTGTGTGTGGGGGGGGGTGTGTGTGTGGGTAGCAGGGCTCCTGGATAATGAGGGTGACTGTTGGGTTGTTGTAACATCATGTGAGAGGACCCGGGGATGTATGCGGGATACCTCCCGTGGGGTGTGAAAGGTGAGCAGCTCTAATCAGACTCTCTCTGTCTCTCTTGGGGTTGACGCTCTCCCACTGGGGCTGTTTTTTAAAAAACTCTGATGGAAAAGAGAATAAAATATTTAGAGCTCTACACACTGGCAGGAACAGATCACAGACATGATGATTGACATGTAAAGTTTTCGGTTTGTGTGTGTTTGCGTGTGTCAGCGCTGACCTGAATGTGAACTGTGTCTCGTTCCCAGCGTCGAAGTTCTGTTTGGTTTCACACAACTGTGAGCTACATGTGGGAAGTTTAAGAAGGAACTCATTATACGATAGAGAATATAGTTATTGAACGTAATTACTGCCTAGATGAGGTCATTTTCTAACCAAGAAAATATGACATTCTTGTACCACAAGTCCCATGGAAGAGGGTTGAGTAGGTGAGCCGACCAAATATTACATTAAAGGCAGGGTTGGTAATGTTGAAAAGCTAGCAAGATTTGAAAGTAGCATGTCCTCAGGGCTCCATGTAACCCCTACCCTTCTCCTCACACACACACACACACACACACACTAGTCTCGCATTGCCAGACCTTCCTCCACAGCGCTGCGGAGGAGGGTCTGGCTAGCCCACATAGCATTCCGACATGGGAGAAAAACGTGCTCTGCTTTATTTCTTTAAACCAATCACAATCACACAATCGTCACAGGCTCGTACACGGGAGAGGTAGAGTATAGCGCAGCGGGGCAACGAGGCATTTCATTGGTTCTTTCCAAGTGGGCTGAGAGGCAGTGATTGGTGGTACAGATGACAGATCTTTTTTTTTCCCGCTCCTTTTTCAGAGCCAATAATTTATTTATTGCTGTCGGGTGTAAAAAAACATTTCAAACAATATATAAAAAGCGCATATTGTAAATAGTTACCAAGCCTGCCTATAAGCCAGTCCCTCCAGAAAAACGCGATTATGCGAACGCATAATTCAATGCATAATCAGCCAAAGTCTGCATATTTATGTGGAGGCCGCATTTTTTCAAATATGCCGCAATTTCGCCGCATAAATTGTCGATTTCCGCGCAAAATATGCGGGCCTTGCGTGATTTCATAATCCCCGCATTTTCATTGCAAAAATGTCACATATATCTAGGCAGAAAGTTGAAAAATTTTGCGTTTAATTAACACAAGAGCAGCCATTTTCCTATTGCCATGGCAATGTTATGAAGTGATGTAATTACGCGACGTGAACATCATCGAAAAGCAGCGTGTTTGGGGGGAATCACTTTTTTTTCTATTTTTCATCAAACCGCATTTTTTTTTTTTCATTGCATAAAATTGCAGAAATATCCCGCATATTCCATCGCATTTTTTAAGAAAACGTGCCACATAAACAAGGATTTTTGCCAGCAACAATCACAAAAAAACTCAATGCGTTTTTCTGGAAGGACTGATAAGGGCACGGTCACACATGACTGAATGCAGGTGATTGACCATCGCCTGCCGAGGCACAGAGACACTTTGGACTGGTGTTAAGTGTTCATCACAGTGACGGCCTGAGGAAACTAAAGGAACTGTTCTTGTGTCTGTTTGTTGTGGCGAACAGACATCTTTGGCGCCTAGCAGAGAGGAGAAGCTAACAGGTTGTGTCCAGATGTGATAGAAAGTAAATACATTTTCTAAAGTATGTACTCCATGCTATGTTTTTTACAGATACTATATATCAGAGGTTACTGTGCACATAAAGATTTTACAAGTGTGAGGCGCTGTCCAAGCCCCACCATGACAAGTTACAACATTCAAATGATGCGTGGGTTTTAATTCACCAGGAGTAGAAAGCCAATTATATAATTTATACGGTAATAAGAGACTTAGGGAGGGGCTCTTCTGCACAGTGAGTATGTTAACTATTGCTTTTAAGCCTCTTTTAGCTCCTAGTTTTGGTGTTTCTGGTCCAGTCTGTGTTTCCAGCAGCAGACAGCTATTTTTAAGCTCTCATAAAGCCATTGTAATGGACATGCCCAGCAGCAGTTAGAGATTAGCTGGGGAAGGTGTGTGTGTGTGTGTGTGTGTGTGTGTGTGTGTGCATGTAAACATGCTTGTGCATTGAGAGATTATTAGCAACATTTCAGGTGATAGCTTTCAGTTTAACGTTCTAAATAAAGTGGTTTAGATCAGTGGTTCCCAAACTTTATCACGTCAACGACCCCTAAACTGACACAAATTAGACCACGGACCCCCATCTGATAAGACTTTGTCTCCCATCTGATAAGATTTTGTCCCAGGGTCCACTAGCTTGAAAAGCCAGACCCACATCAAGATGTTGGGTCTGGGAACTCACCATTGGCAGGGCTCAATCCGAGGGGCGGGATAAACGGTTGTCTTTCAAATTCCCTCTGCACGCAATAGGATAGCACTACAACCAATCAGAGCAACGTTACTTGATAAACTTTTGCCGTATCCGGTCGGCAAAACTCAGAACACGTCTTCCTTTTTTAAGAATGACTTCAGTGCCGTTCTTTGTTCTTTTCTCAAAGAAAAGCTGAACTCCAAGTCTTCCAGAGTCTCAGCCAAAGCCGATTCCAAAGACCGCGGTTCGCCAGCAGCAGCAGCCATCTTCTTTGTTTTCAAGTAGCGGGGAATTCACGTGGAACCGTGGCAACTCTGCCGTCCTTATGTTAAGCCCGCCCACCGACTCTATACACGATGTGATTGGCCTGACTAGAGTTTGGTTTTTCCAGCTCGCAAGGCAACGGAGAGTTGCTAGACGACCATGGCTGCAAATTACATTTGCTGCCGCTAGGGGGCGTCTAGATTTCTAAGCTATGGGTCCCCTATCTGAAAGGATTTTTGCTTTCAGATGTTTTATTACAGAAAGTGTGTGAAACCCAGGACCAAAATAGTCATACTTTCCAACAAGTCCTCCAAACGTTACGACAATATCAGTTGTTTATTTCTACCCTCTAATGCGACCCACATTAGCGTTTCATAAATTAACGCCTCTAGCGGTGGCAGGAAATACTTCCTCATATCTAAACCACAGAACGTAACAGTTGCGGTTTCAAACACGTCTTTAACGCTGCAACGGTCGTAGTTTGGTTATGTTAGGGCACCAAAACTGCTTAATTAAGTTTAGAAAAAGATTGTGGTGTGGGTTAAAATCAGATGGTTCTTCGGCTGGTCCAGCCACCACCCCAACCTACCTTTTATATGGCGCTCTAATACTTTGTCACCTTACTTCGTGCTCTGCTCCCGTCAAAACTATTACAGCCACCAGAGAGCGCTGTCAATATTGTAAAAATAGGTCTTTAAGGCTGTTTAAACGACTTATTTGGGCATTTTTGGGTGGAAGACTGTCTTATGGATGGAATTATATTGGAAAAAAACGATTCTTCTCATTGCTGGGGGCCTCCTGGAACCCCCTAAAGGACCCCAACTTTGAAAACCAATGGTTAAGATAATCCGGACGAGCTGTCGTCTTCTTTTACACAAAGTCTGATGTCTGAGTGCTAATTCTTCCACCTCTATTTGTGGACTCTTTACAGTACATACAATATTTCTCTGTGGTAAATTGAGGGTTAAAGATGTAGGCCTGGCACTGAAGCACAACCCAAACCACATCTTTATGACTGTGTGTTACTGCTGCTGGACGCACTGTTTTGCGTTTCTGTCACCTCAGACTAATTATTCAACTGCAGCACAATCCCACATTCAGAGCAGCCGAGACCGGGGCCTGGGTTTTAACTGGGAACACGTGAGGCTTAACGCAGCTGAGGCATGAAATGACACGACACGGAGCAGTGGTAAAGGCACGGCTGCAGACAAAGACAAAATGACAGTGGTAAACCTCACCATGCAAGACGACCCCGGGCTCACATGCCGGCCAGCACATGTACGAAAATCCACAAATGAGACATTCAGTGTCCAGCGTGTTTATAGTTCCATGAACAGGAGAGAGACACGCCAACAGCGCTGTGCCTCCCGGAGCCTTGTGAAGCTGGCCGAGGAGGCGACTATGCATCTGATGGCCTTTTCAAATTGATTCCCCAGTGCATCGATTTCTGCCTGGGCCCTCAAGATTTCTCACATGCCTGCTTCTCATCCGACCTTAATGTGTTGTTAATGCATGAGGGGAGGCTGAGATGCCTTTTAGTGTGAAACATGGGACTCTGAGCTGTTGTCAGCGCTATATGAACCAGCCCACCTCACAAACCACACTGTGCTACCAGAGCCAACCCTTGTTTAAATTTCACAATGGCTGCCATTTCTGTCCCAGCAGTCTTTCAATGCTCCCTTTTTTTTCCTTTCTTCATTTCACTGACAATTCATAAAGCATCCATTATGTGTCCCAGACCGCTGAAACGGCAGTTTTTTTTTTCTTCCTACCAGACTCCCGTAAAAAACGAATTTTAATTAACAGTAAAAACCGTGCAATGACTTGGAAAGGCCGTAATGAAGTCTTTTACGCAGCGTGCAATTTACGGCGTGTGGTTCGGGTGTTTCGATGATATAATCCCGGACGCCGGTTTACACCCAGACACGAGCCCAACAGAAGCGCCTTTGTTTGTTGGCGACGCGCCAGAGGACAAATGAAGAGACCGTTGGGGAACAATTGAGCAGATGTAAAGCATTGTGGGTTCGCTGTGTTGTCGCTGCTGCCGGCTGAATGAGATCGGAAGTTGAAAGAGCGTCTCTGCTGAGTCGAGACAATGAGAAGAGCGGCTCATGACTGGACTTTTGTGTACGATCAACAGTGTCATGATGAAGATGAAGCGTTGCACCTTCACAGATGGAGCGCTCTGCTCGCTGCTCTCTTGCATGCTCATCAGTAGTGGCGTACACAGTGTGGAGGGAACACGTGTGTGCTTTAATGGAGCGTTTCCATGCATTTTTTTGATTTTGAAGGACTATTTAAACATCTTGGGGGGGAAAATTCACTTAATTGCTTTGTTTCTGAGAATCACCATTGCTGCTCCGATGCCTTGAGAATGTAAGACCGATTTCGGTAAATGGTCAATTTCTTGACTGAAGTTAATTCTTTTTCAAATGAAAGCTGCTGTGTAGTACTATACAGCAGCACAAGTAATCCACTTTGTGGGAAATTGTTTTTTTTAAAGCTACATTGTGTAAGAATTTCTCCCATCTAGCGGTGAAATTGTATATGACAACCAACTGAATATTACTTTCTAGCCCCTCCTCCTACGTTGGCCGAACCCGAAATGATCTCTTATTATCTCCATCGTTTACACGCAGCTGTTCTAGCCACTTCAATATTAACATCGATCTTATTGCTTTGCCTGTCGTGTTGTTTTAATTCTCATTTTTTGCTTCCCTGGCGAGTAATCTCCCCCTGGCATTCGTCACGGTGCCAATAGGTGTAAGAGGGCGAAATGCGGAGGTATGTCCCTCTTTGGCTAATGTATTTTAAAGATGGAGGCGCTACGTGGCTGCAGTCATTCGAGCGACTCGCTCCTATGTATTCTGAATGGCAGATTCAATACTTTGATTAGTTGGTGGAAGTAATTATACATGAATGAACACATATTTGTGGAAGAACAAAGGGTGTTTTGCTAAGAATCAACTCAAAATTACACAATGTAGGTTTAAAGACAACAGCACACAAATTTTATATAACAACATTGCATCAGCTTTCAAATAAATTTTTCCCAAACATGGGTTCAGTCATTTTGGGTAGTTCTGATCACTCTGAAGGTTTGATCAAGTGTTGATTTTTCTGATAAGTTTGGTTTTTATTAGTTATTTGATGCTATAAAACTGGGCTGAAACATCATCATTGACAGCAGCTGGGATTGACTCGCGGTTGGTGTAAAGGTAAAGGTACTTTATTGTCACATACACATACATGTAGCGAAATTCATTCTCTGCATTTAACCCATCCCTCAAGGGAGCAGTGGGCAGCCAATCGCAGCGCCCGGGGACCAACTCCAGATCTGAGCCAGTGCCTTCATCAAGGGCACTGACTGGAGAACCTAGTACATGTTTTTGATGTGTGGCAGCTATATGGGAGGCACTTCGATAACGTAGCTTCACTGCCCGATCACTACTGCGCTAGTCTATATTGACGACATTTCACTTCCGGGATTGTTCAGGTGCCGCCGAAAATTCCGCCGGATGTCCCTCATTTCAGCCGGATGTCCGTCCCCTTCCTCCTTCTATGTGTTGGCATTCTAACTAGGGGTGGGGGGAAAAAATCGATACAGCATAGTATCGCGATATTTTTCGTGGCAATACTGTATCGATACACAGATGCCAAGTATCGATCTTTTATGACATATGTGTTGGTCAGTTTGTCTGCTTGACAATCCCATTTTGCAGCAATAAAATTGAAGTGAGATGACCAAATATTGAAATCTTTATAGATTAATATTTATCTTTATATATTATTATATATATATTATATATTAATATTTATAGATATATATTTATCTTTTTAGATAAAACAGATGTTGACAAAATAGTCCTTTTCGGGACATCATTTGAAATTGGGGAAAATCTGAAGTTGGAAAAAAGGTAATACATTGATAAAAATCGCAATATCGTATCGTGGCATAAGTATCGGGATGATATCGTATCGTGAGGCCTCTGGTGATTCCCACCCCTAGTTCTAACCTCCTTCTGGATTTGTGAGGACTATGGTTAACTGCTCCTCAGATCTCTGCAGGGTAAATCCAGACAGCTAGCTAGACTATCTGTCCAATCTGAGTTTTCTGTTGCACGACTAAAACTACTTTTGAACGTACACATGTTCCACCAAAACAAGCTCCTTCGCGAGGCTATTTTGCAGAGGCACCGTTGCGCCGCCCGGCGCCTAGCGCCGCGCAAGATGATTGTGATTGGTTTAAAGAAAAGCCAATAAACCGGACCACGTTTTTCTCCCATCCAGGAATGCCGTGTGGACTAGCCAGACCTTCCTCCGCAGCGCTGTGGAGGAAGGTCTGGCAATGCAAGACCACTACTGCGCAGACTCTGGCTGCAAAATGACAAGATGGCAGCGCCCCTGTCCGGGGGGATTTTGGCTCCTCCTTTGGACAGTGAGAGGAAGTTGAAACTAGGGGTGGGAATCACCAGAGGCCCAACGATACGATGTTATCACGATACTTGCATATGTCATGATACAGTATGACTGCAATTTTAAACACAATGTGATACTCTGCAAATGATTACCTTTATTCCAACTTTAAATGATGTCCCCCAAGGAAAAAACTTTGTCACCATCTGTTTAATCAAAAAGATCAAACTAAAAAAGCAATTGATTGTAATATTCTAGTACCAAAAAGTTTAATTCTCATGTGCAATTCATATAACAAAAGATCAATACTTGGCCGTTGGTGTACCGATGCAGTATTGCCACAGAAAATATCGCGATACTATGCTGTACTGATTTTTCCCCACCCGTAGTGGAGACGCATCGTCCATCTTTTATATACAGTCTATGATCTGACAAATGAGGTGAACCAAAGGACATATTTTCAGTCTGGATATGTTTGCTTCATCACAAATGCCAAATGCATACTTCTGAATGTAAACACACGTTCCACTTTCACTTTGGATGTCAATAAAAAATAGAATTCCCCCGGGTCCTCTGTTTCCATATATAAACTTGCTGCTCTAATAGATCAGTCGGAGTTTCTCCCTTGTTGCCTCCTCTGCCGTTGCTTCCTGCGGTGTGCGTTCGTCATCACACATTGTGAGCGGGACTCAGGCAGAACACCCCCCCCCACCCCCCACCCCCCATACCCCCGAGAGAGTGAGGGAATGATTCGGTGGAGGTGCATGATGGGTGGGGGAGTGCAGCATGAAAGACACATCAGATGAATCCCTCCATGATGCCATATTTCATCCCGCAGCATGCGCACACCCACACACACACACACACACACACACACACACACACACACACACACACACACACACACACACACACACACAGTGTGATACTGGGGCACCGGGCGGACACCTGTAGTTCCCCGCAGAGCAATGAACTCTTGGAGGAATGGAGAAGCCGACTGTTAGAAAGATTGATACAAAGAGGAGAAAATGGCCCACATGTATGGCTTTGTACATCGGTTATAGCAACGAGGGGAGTTGAGGACACTGAATCCAGGACACAACAGCAGCCTTGTGTGTGTCTGTGTGTGTGTGTGTCATGCTTTTAAAGCTGTGTTTGGCTCTTTTGTATTATTAGTTTTATTCATTTATTTTTATTTATTCCCCCGGTACATTTATATTTCTCCCTGAATAATTGCAAATCCCAATTGAGCATGATTAGCGTAAACACAGAGCTCTCACATTAGCATAATGTACTGTAAGACAAAAAAAAATAACATAAAGAAAAGAAGCAGATCAGCTAAGGACACAACGCATGTACAGCACGTCCGATTTAAAAAGTCCTCTTTTCTCCGCCTGTAAAAGTTTATTTTCGCTGCTGCTTTTTCGACTCGTCCTTGGGGAGAATGTGATGTACAGAGAAGTGTGGAAAAAGTCTGTCAGTGACTCATGCGTCTGTTTTACACTGGTTCATACGTGCTGCTGAGGATAAAGGTGGATCACAGGTCATGTATTCTGCAGAACGAGGCTGTTCACTTTAACTTTGCTCATTAACTCCACAAGGCCTTTTTAAAAACTTTCATTCCTCCAAGTTTTTTTTTTTTGCTGTTTTATATTCATACAGCCGAACAGCCAAACTGTTAAAAAGCCTTGCTAAAGGGGGACTTGTCAGCAGTTTGTGAAGGAGGATTTTCCCATTCGAAGTCTGGCTTTGAATCAGTTCGCTCCTGAATGCAAGCGAGGTTGCGTTCAACGCTTTTAATAGATTGTTTTGGTCACTTAGGGGCAGACAAACTCTGTAACAAGCTGGCAGACACACAGCCCTCATCACCTTTTTAATGTTGTTATGGCTGATAAAGCAGACTTTTGTCTCTTTCCACACCCAGCAGACACAGAGCAACATTATCATTTGATGCAATAACCCCAACTCAAGGTCCACTTATTAGCTTTTTTTCTTTTTCTCAGCTAATATTTTGCTCAGGTGTCATCAAAATCGGAATACTTTATTGATCCCCTCAGGGAAATTGTTTAGGTGATGTTTCCTCACAGTCAAATTCTCAAAAACCTCGGCGCAAGCGCTTCGGTCCTAGCCGCATCACTGTTGTGCCAAAATATGAAGTTAAATCAAACCCTCGAGTGTAATATTGCGATTATACAACAACGGTTACCAACTAAATAAGACTTATAATCAAACTGTACTCATATTGTGGGGCAGTTTGCTCTCAAAATAAATAAAAAAAGCAACCGAGACGATTTCTAGTCCCTCCCTGTTTGGTCAGCCAGTCAACTTAAGCTAACGTTAGCTTTGTAGAGTTCGTGGGATTTCCCAAACTGAATAATTACAGCAAATATAAACACCAGACTGCTTTGCTAGCTCTATCCTGTTAGGTCTTCTACAACACAGAATGACGTTCATTTTTTGAATCATGGTCTTGTTGATTTTCAAATCGGCGATAAAGTAGGTTGTGTTTTCGGGCGTGGCTATGATGTGATTGCCATTAAAAGTGTGTAACCTAACG
Organism: Perca fluviatilis; assembly: GCF_010015445.1. Taxonomy (NCBI): domain Eukaryota; kingdom Metazoa; phylum Chordata; class Actinopteri; order Perciformes; family Percidae; genus Perca; species Perca fluviatilis. Next base: position 5,544,591 of record NC_053120.1, read on the forward strand.
TAGAGTGTAAGCAGCTCCTCCCTCACTCCTCCCTCTCGTCTAAAATCGTCACATCCGCAACCAGGATGGCTGCGCCCGTAACGGCAAACTGGACGACTCATAGCAGGTCTCCACAAACCAATGAGTGACGTCACACATGCTCTGTCCATTCATATTAACAGTCTGTGTGTGATTAACGAATGAAGAACGAATGGTTAGTTAATGAGTAGTTAGTGATTGACTGTGATTCAAGCACTAATGGTTAGTTACTGTTAGACAGACTGGTAGTTACTGTTATATGAATGAGTAACAAATGAACTGTTAGTTAATGATTAGTTACTGAATGACGGACTCAAGCACTAATGATTAGTTACTGATAAACAGACTGTGTGTGTGTTACTGTATTAGGAAATCTGTTCATGGGATTTATAGTAATAAGAAGAATAGATATATTTTATATATTCACAACACATTTACATTGACAAACAAGAGGTATATTCTGTAGCATTGTCATTGTTGAAGGCTTAAAAGCAATTGTATGCTGCTGCAGGGCATGCTTTAATCCTGCCTTGCTTTGTAAAACATGCACACATCATTTACATACTGTACACTCTATACTCTATTGATCACACTGACACAGCGCTGTGGAGATAGACTGACAATAAGTGACTTCACTCAGTTACACTCTCCGCGAGCAGACCAAACCGGCAGTCAATTCTTCAGAAGAATTGATTACCAGTTTGGCCTGTTAACGGGGTCTGCACTATGTTCCCACAGCCCGATGTTCCCACATTTCTAAGATTTTTCTTAAAATTAGGCCCGATGTTATGGTTAAGGTTACATTCCATCTGTAGTCCATTGCTACTGGATAATAGGTTGGGTGTAATTGGCTACCGAATTGGGAGAAAGGGGGATAAAAGCTGATAAAAATTTATGAAAAAGGAAATGTGATTTTGATCGTAGAAATGTGGAAACTGTGGGAACATAGGGCCTAATTTTGAAAAAAGATCTTAGAAATGTGGGAACATAGGCATGCTCCCCTGTTAACAAGCTAGCCAAGAACTAACGTTAGTGAACGGCCGTTTTTATCCCGAGTGAAACTACTAAGTCGATTTGTATCGGAATTGGATGGGTGCGTAGACTCACGTACTCACCGATACCAGCATTTTAGGCAGTATCGGAGGCTTTTCTGATACTGGTAATGGTATTGGAAAAACTGAAGGTGGGCACGCCTGAAATGTTGGTAGTAATCGCTCATTGCACAGGAAAACTGGTTGGTACAGTAGGTCCAGGGTGAGTTGTTCTGTGAGATGTGATAATGTTCATAAAGCACAGTTTCGCAAAAATGGATGATTTTTACAACCTGATCGTCTGACTGCTCCAACAGGCCATCAAGGCCTTCGATACATAAGCTTGCCAATCAAGAGAGAGTCGTTCTAAAAATATGGAAACCGCTTCTTGACAAATGGTCGATGACCCAGCAGTCGTGAATTGATTTACACACCTCATGTGCCTGAGTAGACATGACAAGTTGTTATCCATAGTGTATCCCTACTTTTTCTTTTTCCTGAATCACTGTTGTTGCCCCCCCCTTTTCAGCCTTTTCTGCCTTTTTCTCTCATGCCCAGTATAACATCCATTAGTTTTATGTGTATATGCATACTGTATATGTGTGTTGTGTGTGTGTGTGTGTGTGTGTGTGTGTGTGTGTGTGTATATGTGTGTATGTAGGTAGGTAGGTAGGTACGTATGTACATACATACATACATACATACATACATACATACATACACACACACACACACACACACACACACACACACACACACACACACACACACACCGTGTATGTACAGTTTACAGTGTGTGTATGTATATGGATGGATGTATATTATGTGTATGGGTGGGTGTGCATGTATATATGTGTACATTTATAGGGGGAGGGGGCCTTCCTGTCACAATTTAACTACTCCCTTATGGTTTTAGTTGCTGCCTATTCCATTACTAGTACTCTTTTGAATATATATAGACAGACAGACAGACAGACAGTTCCTTCCTTCCGGACATTTCTTATATTGCCACCTTGTTTTACATAAGGTGCTACTGGTGCAATGTATATGATACTTGTCCTGAAAAAACTCAATAAAATGATTGAATAAAATAAACCCAAATTATTCTTTAAGACGTATCAGCTAGGTAACTCTTGGCCAAGAAAGCTGTAGATGTCAGCGTATTATTGGATGTTTGCAGCAACTTTGTGTCCGAGTCTATTTATGCCGTGATTCCTGGTAACATTTGAAAGTGTCAATCTGTGGGCAGGGTGCGAAATACTGTTCATGTGCATCAATTTCTATGAGAAGATGTTTTTGAATGCGTCGCTGTTTGTGTGTGTGTATATATGTATGTATGTTGTTTGTGTGAGTCTAAGCCAGGCGGTGGGAGTGCGTGAGTGTTCGGTGTCAGTGAGTTCAGAGCTAAAAGTGAGGCGAAAATGATGTCGGCGAGGATGCAGGTCTGGAGTTATATAATGTTGACTGCGCTGTGTGAGCCTCAAGCTGCATCTATAAATACAAACATCAGTTGGACAGTATCTAATTTAAACACACTGTAACTGAGTGATTGACAGCCTTATATGCAGCTCCCACAGTGAAAAAAGAGGGCACAGTATTTTTATCATTTCTGTGACACACACAAAAAAACAAACACATTTTCTCACTTCCCTCTTGTGGTATTTCTCCGTGCAGATAGTTTTGGTTTTGTTTGTCCAGGTTTAAAGATATCTCTGTCTGAGGTTTCTGCCTCCACTCCAACCACGGCTTCACTCCAGCAGCAAAATGTCAGCATTGTAAGCATCCATCTGTTCAATCCAGATCAGCTCCGATCTTAGATACAAAAGGCCACGGAAAGGACAGGCAGTTTCTGAGAAAGTAGTGTTCAAGTCTATGAGGAAAGGGCTTCGGGCCTCATTCTCCAATATCCATAACATTCTTTTCTTGTTCCTAAGTCCTAAGAACAGCCTACGTCAGATTGACGACAAGTTGTTAAACCGCAGAATTGTTCGCATGTGTGTTCTTATAATGATGAATCCCATTGTCCTTGTAAATTCGAAGCACGTGCCACTTAGTGTCCTAGTTAGCGTAGGGAAACGTCCCACCCAGGGTGCGATTTGTGAAAAAAGCAGAGGGGGGGGGGGTTGATAATGCAAAACAAAACATGCAAGAATTAAATCCCCCTTCCAATACCACGGATATAGGGCCACTCGGCCTGCCATGCCAAACCACTTATTTATGAACTTCAATAGCCAATGGAAAATAATCTCAAAATGAGCAACGTGGTGTCAACAAAAAAATGCAGCGCTTTCAAGCAGTGGGAGAAACCCTCGTTAATTCCTCGTTAGTTCCTCAGGAGTGTTTTAATCCAAACCACAATCTTTTTCCTAAACTTAACCAGTTTTTTTTGTGCCTAAACTTAACTGTCATCGCCACATGACGTTCACTTTTTCTGGCTAAACTCCAGTGTCCATATACTCACTAGGAATGGTCAAGAATTTCCATATACCCACTTACAAAAGGGTGAGGATACGTACAATTTTGGCCATAAATTAACCCTGCCTGTATTGCGAGTAACCTAGGAACAACAACACAATTACTTGACTGTCGTTCTCTGTGCAAACATGAAATTAACTAATGTGAATCACTAAAGTAGATATGAAATGAAAACCAACTCAAACTACACTCTCATCATTTTCGTAAGCCTGCCCCTGAAGCTACTGCAGCTTCAGGTAAAACTGCAGCAGACGGTTACGTTACAGAAACTACAGAAAATGAGCCAGATGAGGCTGATGCTTTACACAGTAACGTTACAAAAAATATATGGGGGTTGTCGCTCTGGGGCATGGGCGAGAATGAGGCTCGGAGGGAAAAAAATAACAGTATACTCACTACAAAAAACTAGAATTCACCACTGCTAAACTCCATCACCACGGCCCCTGAAAGGACCCTCATCTGGCGGTGCCTGTAGCCGGCTCGCAGTCACCTATTGGCGGCTAAACAACAGCCGCTGTTAGCCAGCGTCCCGGAGCTCTGTAGCTGCTTAGGCAAGGCAAGGCAGCTTTATTTGGATAGCACATTTCAGCAACAGGGCAATTCAAAGTGCTTTACATAAAAACGATTAAAATACAAGAATAAAAGTTACAGTGCAGTATAAGAAATTAAGCATTAAAGAGCAGTTAAAAACAGTTAAAAAATATAAAAGCAGATAAAATACAAGATTTTATGGTGATAGTATGGGGAATTGTATAAGCCGTTGCTCTATACACGTAATCCACCCGCAATCCTTGATGTTCCCAGAACAGGCCGGTCCCACCGGTAATTTCTCTTTATATGCTTATATAGATTTTCATACAGTTTTGCTTTGATTTTATCGTTCTATGGCACTATAGACTGTTCACGTTACAGCGCTTTACTTAGTTTAAAATACTTCTTGGTATATAACAGGGGTTCTCAAACACATCACTCAAATGTTCTCATCTGATTTTTATTCCAGGTCAAAGGTCCGGAACAATTGGCAATAACAAAAAAAACATATGGTCCGTTTTTTGAGCTTCATAGTTCAGATGCAGACGTGATATCCACGTAATATATTTGGGAAAAAATTAATGACATTTTACTCCCGGAACCAGCAGCGCCAAAAGCATCCCCAGCCAGAATCCCACTGACACGTGTTGTGGTTATATACTGCACACCGTAAAACCACAAACAGGTATAGCTTGCTGTCTGTGTCTTTTTGAAAAACCAAACGCAGATTTTTGCAGCTTTAATGTTATGATCCAGATGGGAACACAAATCCCATGCAGGAGCTCATTTTTACTGGAAGTTCTGGTCTTAAATCCTGCCATCAGCCGCAGACACAGAATCTGGCGAGACTCTATCACTTCCCCTCTATTTTTCACACACACACACACACACACACACACACACACACACACACACACACACACACACACACACACACACACACACACACAAACCCACAACTTTCCCAGAGGTGCAACACAATAACATAGAGTAATTATGTTGAATCCCTGTCAGTGGCCTGGTGCAACCCAGTAATCTTCCCATTCTGGCTGCAGCTCCTGACTTTCTGCCACAGATCCTCTCAGAGCAGAGCCACAGGAATATCAATAACTGAGGGGATTCAGCAGGCATCTGTCCTCCGCTCTGACACTGATTCACCAATACCTGCCATGCGAATGAGGTCCGTGCAGGTACGGCGTCCATTGAGCCCCGGTGCATGCTCCATACCACGTTGTGTAGCTGTGATAGATCAAAACGCATTATGTTATCTACAGGTACTGTATGATGCATTCGAAATGGTTAAGCAGACCAAGACATTGTGCTAGAACAAACACTGGGGATATTTTGCAGCCCAAAACATGAATACCAACGGTAATATGATGGAGAGGAGATGTGCGACACTCTCGAGGCCAAAAATGAAAACTTTAGGTGCTCCCTACCAATTTCTTTAAGGGTTATATAAACCAATGCAGAGGTAGCCTCGCATTGCCAGACCTTCCTCCACAGCGCTGCGGAGGAGGGTCTGGCTAATCTACACAGCATTCCGGGCATGGGAGAAGAACGTGCTCTGGTTTATTGGCATTTCTTTAAAGCAATCACAATCGTCTTGGTTGAATTAGATTAATTTAAAGGGATATTTCACCGTTGGAAAGATGAATAAATCTTTAAATTGGGTCACTTATGTAGTAGAAATGTGAATTTATTTTTAGAAATTGGTGCCTTCTTGGGCTGAGAAAAGCCAGAAAATGTGTTTTTGGCTCATGTGGATAAAAGACACCAAATCCCAGAATGCACTTGCTTTGCTGCTTTACCGTCCACTCCCAAGCCACGCCTACCGTTTAATAGACAGTGAGGCATTGAACTCAACTGAAGTGTGTTTTTATTGTCATTTCAACCATATACACGATATACACGATGGTAGCTGTGCCAAAAGAAATCACAATCATTCCCAATCTTACAGAGACGGAGAGCATAGGTATATGTAAGGAGATAACATAGGCACAGGCTAATTATTGATCACTAAAATGCTAGTTAACATTAGTAATTAAACTTAAACAGCTAATGTGAGTCGAAACTGTCTGCAAGCTTCTCCTGTACTATACGGTAATTCCTCTACTGTGTGACAGTAAGTCTTGTGGTTATGACCCAAAAATAACAAATACTCTTTAAACGCTTCAGATGTAAAGTTATTCGCTGTCAAAGTGACGTCAAAATGAATGGCAGTCAATGGAATGCTAACGGCAGGTGATCGCTTTGTAGCATCAAAATGGCGCCATAGGAGGTATGCGTTCCGAGGAGAAGCTTACCCCCTTGGGTAAAGACAGTTCAACCCCCTATGGGCAGGTTGAAAACATGCGGAACTAGCTGGCTGTAGTCCACAGACTCTGGGCACAATGCCTCCGATGATGCTAAATGACGAATTTTTGCGTCATCAGAGGCTTTTTTCCAGACCCACAATACAGAGAAAGCCAGTCTGAGGGGGGACATGAGGGAGGGAAGCACGGTCATTTGAAAATACTACCGTGTTTCTACTGATAGAAAGCTTAATGCTAATCGGTGAAGTATCCCTTTAAATAATGTAAAAATGCTTGGTTTGGTTGGTTAAAAAGAAAAGAATGTAGTGTGCCAGCAGGGAATGCTGTGAATGAATGAAATGTTTTGACTTTATTTAAAATGTTGCAGGGCCAAAAATAACACAGGCAGAAGTCAATCCATGTGTCTCAAACACACACACACACACACACACACACACACACACACACACACACACACACACACACACACACACACACACACACGCACGCACAGACGGAAGAAATGGATGTTGGCAGCTTGCTCAGTGGAAAATAGTTTCAACCTTCCCAAAAGACGTTTCTGCATTTTCTCCTCACCATCCTCTGTTTTATCTCTTTGGCTTCTAACTTGTCTTCCTTTCTCTCTTTTCTTCTTTCTTTTTTTTTTTTGTACAAATTTATTTGAATTTCACAAATCCACCACATCATCTATCCTACACTTCGTTGCTCTCTTTTCTTTTCTTCTCAGCCCATATCTTTCTTTCTCTACACTTCTCTTATAAACAAAGAGGATTCTGTCTATCTGGCTCATGTCTGTTTCACACGTCAGAGCAGACCTGCAGATTTTGGTTAGTATGACCACACACACACACACACACACGCACACACACACGCACAGACGTTCAGGTATTACAAACATGTCAGTGAGGAGGACGTTAAATGCATCCATCTCCCAGCAGCACGCTGGTTTCCTGCCTGTGTACTGCTGTGAACTGCTGTGGGCTCAGATAGTCTGCTGGGATAGTCTGCAGACTATAGGACAGTTGTGCTTTAAGTTATTATTTCATTTAATAATTATTCATATGGTATTAATTCTAAGCGTGACCCCAGACTCATTCATAGATTTCAGGGCAAATGCATGCATACAATACACAGCGGGGGAAAAAGATATTCAACAACAGAATCATCAGGGGTCTCATTTATAAAACTGTGCGTAGGATACTTACTAAAAGTCTACGTACGGCAAAAAAAAATCTGATTTATAAAACTGTAAGCAATGTTCCCTTTATGAATCACAGATTACTTATTAAGTGTGCGTACGTGAATCAGCCTCTTATCCCGCCCTGTACATGCCCATTTTTAACGATATATAGTCAATGCATAGCTCCTCATGAATGCTGATCAGTATGTTAATGGTCCTGGCAGTTGATCTTTACGCCTAATCATGACAACTGGGCAAAAAGCAAAAACCTTCTCAGACGCTCGGGAATTGCTGCAAATTTAATTATAATTTCGGCCTGTTGTCGCACAGTGTAGGGAAACATGATATACTATAGACTACCTATATTAATAATACCTTCCAAAACAGCAGGCATTACAGCACTCAGGGACAGCTTCGATATACCAGACCTGATATATAAGATATGATGAGATTTAACGGAACTATATATTACATCCAAACAAGCCTTAGCAATAAAGTTGAAGATTATATATAATATTCATATAAAACACTTAGCTGTCTGCCATTTCCCTCTGGAAACAGCCGGTGGCCCCCAGAGTGGTGAGGACCTGTATTTGGACCGGGATGGCACGGTTCTGGAGTGTTGCCCTCTCTATTGGACCCAATTCAGTACAGAGATTTAAGAGCTCAGCTTTAGGGAATTTAAATCGGCATATTAGCCAGTCATCGTCATGGTCCCTGAAGTCTCTTTCTCTCCTGATTTTTCCATTGGGGGTTAGTCCTCCTGCAGTGCCATCATGCAGCATTACGCACGGGGGTCACCACAGTGTACTGTATATGTTTACAACAATTTTGATTGTAGACACCTTGCCAAAATCACAGCATCAACTAGCGGTATCCCCCATCCCAAGATACAATCTGAAGACGAAAGTCTAAAGGTGCTTACACACATAGCCGACGGCCGACCGTTGACAGAAAAGCCAGTCGAAATGATCAGTCTCCCCGTGTTGGTCTTTAAAGTGCCACAGAACACACCAAAAAGACGAGAGGAGACGAGATGTAATACATCTCTATAACAGCAGGCGGCGCTAATCTGTATTGTTGCCTAGGAAATGAAAACCGGCAGCTGATTGGACGAACGCGTCACATGGGTTTGTTTTCTCCGGAAATTCAAAGCCAGACTGTCATGGCGGCTCGTTCAGAATACGATCTCATATTGTACTAAAATAGTCCACTGAAACATGTTTCTGAAAACATTTTAAGTGCAGTTGTGAATCTTCAGTTGTGCAGTTGTGTTGAAAATTCATTTCAGCTCAACAAAGGTCAGTTTAAAAGATTTTCGTCAGATTTTGAGAAACTCTATTCACCTCATTCCGCTCCCCATTTCTGGGTGAGTCCCGACTGCCCTGCCGGCGACTGAACATGTCAGGTTGGCGAAAATGAACGCCGACAGCCCCCGAGACTGACGACGGCACGGGACACACCGAACAGACTCGAGTCACTGTACTCGCCAGACTGTCCAACGGCCGATAATCGGCTAAGTGTGTCAGCGCCATAATAGGCAAACACACTTTTCTTCATGCTGGTTTTGTCATGAACAGTGTTAAAGTTAGGGCCGATAACGAGGACTTTAAGTGTAACGATTGCATGAGAGCTTAACGGCTGTATTTCCAGAATTTGACATCTGATGATATATGCACCATATTAAAGACAGATATTTAGTTATTTACACTGTGTTCTGCCGTTATCTAATGCTAGGGTATTTGATGCTATCCTGTATTCCATGCAGTCGGGCCATCTCCTCTGCCTGCGCTCCGTAGCGGACAATGTGACGGCGAGACAGCGCCGATTAAAGGTGCAATATGTAATATTGTATGTAATACTGGCAGCTAGCGGTTAAAATAGTTACTGCACTACCAATTCAAAATACTGGAGAGTCGTTTCCCCCCGCCCCCTCCTGCCCAGACTCGAAGTTCACGGGGGTTGCCAGGCTGAGACCGCAGCATTCACAACAATGTTGCTAGACACTTTTCTCACATAGCCAGACATTACTCCACAGCACAGCGGAGTAGCTAACGTTAGATGCTAGTCTCACATAGCCAGACATTACTCCACAGCACAGCGGAGTCTTTTATATATGTCAATGAGCGGAGTAGCTAACGTTAGATGCTGGCTATATTGACAGTCATAAAAGCCCGTGGAGCTCTGTAACCAACTGACAGACACACTTTTTCGGCTTAAAATTACAGTATGAACCGCTAAAAACACAACAACCTCACCGTCCTCTCCACACGCCAGTCAGGCACACTTCCTCGGCTTAGAATTACAATACGAAACGCTAAAAATACTACTAGCTACCTTGCCGACGGAACTTAGAATTACGACAACAATCGCTAAACACACTGCAAACTCACAGTCCTCTCTTCCCGATTTACAGCCCCCCTCTCGTGGCTTAAAATAACTCACCGTTGTCGGCTCCAGCCGCTGAACTACACGTTGTAAACAGCCATGGGCTGCTTGCCTGGTCCTCCTGGTAACGTTAGCAGTTAACAGGGTTAGTATGGCGGCGTTAGCCAGGACCAGTCGGGATCACTTTACTGGCTGTGTCTCAATTGTTTTTGCGAGTAACCAACTCGGGTACTCTAGCTATATAATTCAATGTGAGTACACAAATGTTGAAATGACATAAAATGCCCGTCCCTAGTGGCTGGGATAAATTAGCCTGAAGCTATGCTTACCTGTTCAGGAGGAAATAAGCCAATTCTGCGTCCTTTTGGGATCTAAGCTGTCTCCATCTTTCAAATACATCTCCAATATTTACCAGGGGGTTGTTACGTCTCTGGTCACGCAACTGTTAATAACATGCTGTTTTCTTTTTTTTTAGGTCGGGTAGAATCTATCTCCGTTGATCCTGTTCGTTTGTTTGCTGTACTACCGTTACAGCTGTAGCGCGCTGGGTTTACGTTTTTACAGGTATATCTGGCAACCCGGCCTGCCTGTCAAACTGGGCCGTTGATAACAACACACAGATCAAAACATAAACATAAATTCCGTCACGGAATGTAAATTTCAAAAAGAAAAAATACTGACATTAGCATTGTTGTCAGAAAAGATAGTATTTCAGTTTAACATGTTTCCTTAATATCTGATGAGGCATTGGTGTCATTTTTGGATTTATTACAGTACAAATATTACATATTGGACCTTTAAACATTAAGAACAAATTTTTATTTTAGATTTGAGTTGGATTTTATGGTGTTTATAGAACAATCATCATTCAGTACAAGCGCAAATAGCACTGCTGGATTTAATCTTCATGATAACGTGGATGATATGGAGTGAAGAAATGTTCGTGAGACTTCAATACTTGAAAATATTACGAGTAATCTTTATTCCCACATTTACTTTCTGCAGTCTGACTTCAGTTCACCACCTCACCATCTGCGTCGCCAATTCCCATTGTCTCCAAAATGTGCGTACGCATGGGAGTATGGGAGTTTGCGTGGAGGACCGCACCTTCTCCAGTCAAGTTTGTTTTTTATAAATCACAACCTTTGCATGGGAAGTGGCGTATGCACATTTTCAGCCCGTTTATAAATGAGACCCCAGGAACTAGTGTAAAACGTGTGCAAGAAAAAAGAAAATATGCTCCAAACTGACCTAGGGCCCTATCTTGCACTCAGCATGTATCATTCCTATTTTGCACCCCATGCACAGCGGACTTTTCCCTCCATAGACGCACATCGGTAAATTAGGGAATGTATTTGTGCTCCCGGGGGCAGTTCAGCGAAAAGAGGAGGCGTGTTCTGGCGCAAACGTTACGTGGTGCTATTTTGCAGTTTCAGAAAACCGTTCCACCACTGACCAGGAAAAACCTGGTCTAAAGTCAGTGGCGCTAATCTAAAGTCAGTAGTGCGTTATTCAGATGCTATTTTAGGGGCGCATGCTTGACCATAATGTAGCTTGTGCACAACGCGCATACACTTCTCTCATCTACACGGACGCAGCAGTTCCCATTTTTGCAAACCATACGTAATTACAAAGAAAAATATTACTGAAAATGCATTTCAGGTGTTTGGATAGGTCAGGAGGCACTTTACAGTACAGTCCTCAAAAAGTCCCAGTATTCTTTGTGGCTTGTTGTGTTTTACACAATATTTCCATGAATCATGGATGTGTTGATGACATAAATAAGGAAATATTAGAGGACTTAAGGAGACGTGATGTTGAACTACGGCGGGATCTGGTCCGGGAGTGGCAATGCGCGATGCGCTCCTGGTGGAGCGGGTGGACGGAGATGGAGTTGGGGGGAGGAGGAAGGGGCACAACAGGAGCAGGTGGTGCGTTTGGAGGCCCACGCTCCATGGCTGCAGCAGTCCTCTCCAGACTGTGGAGATGCGCCACCCAACATCGCCACCCGGCCAAGAGGGGCATTTATTACTTTGCCGCATCCCGGACAGCTCCCGCTGGCGTGCGCCAGGCAAATCCGCCGTCATAATAGCAATCCGCCACGGAACAAGCGCGCCTGCTCTTAAAGGGGATGTGAGATGACGCTCTGATTGGTTATTTTCACGTTACGCCCAAACCACACCTAGCTACTTCAGATTTTCATTTTTCATTTTTCATTTTAGATTTGCGATCCGCCCACAAAGCTACTTGCGTTTTGCGTTTCATACTTGCGTTTCAGATCGTTAAAATAGGGCCCCTAATGATGTTATAAATGGTCGCATAGTTTGACAAAGTTTAACATTCGATGGTTGTGCCAAAAGCAATTGAGAAAAACTGTGAAACTATACCAACGTTGCTCTGTTTTCTAGGACAGCGCCCCGTCATGAACTGTGAACTCTCGCTGTGTGACCCCTCTGTGCACACTCTCCTGCCATTCAAAGTTTGATTGCTCACATGAGCAGCCAGGCGCAGAGTCCCAGTAGGAGAAGTCGGACTGCCAGTACGACTAATGGCTATCAGTTGACCGATTCTTTTCTGTAGACAGACAGACACAGGCATTTGTATTCAGTGGACAATGAGCCGAGTGACTGTCCTCTGTGTTTGGGACCATGTGAGTCTCAGCTGAAGCCAGCTCGGGCTGAGCTGCGAGTTTTAAAAAGGAAAAAACTAAATGGGCAGCTGGCGATTCTCTTACTACTTCGACTGATTTTCCAGCCTGATGGCTGATGGGAAAACGGAGAGGGGACGCAAGTACAATATGTGGCGAAGCAGATGAGCCAGGATTTAGAAGTCAACTTCTTTTCACTTTCCCCAGAAAGAGCGCCAAAATGTGACGAACCTGATTAGTTGTTAGTTGTTTTTTTTAAGCTCATGTTATTTGGATGTTAACCGAACATGAAAAAAAAAAAAAGTTCACGTAGAATGCTTACTGTAAGCTTAGATTCTGGGAAAAATCATCCTGGCAGGGCTTCTGGCCAATGACCTTTAGCCACCAAGGTTTTCATAAAAATATACACTGAACAAAATTATAAACGCAACACTTTTGTTTTTGCCCCCATTTTTCATGAGCTGAACTCAAAAGATCTAAGACTTTTTCTACGTACACAAAAGGCCTATTTCTCTCAAATATTGTTCACAAATGTGTCTAAATCTGTGATAGTGAGCCGAGATAATCCATCCACCTCACAGGTGTGGCATATCAAGATGCTGATTAGACAGCAGGAATATTGCACAGGTGTGCCTTAGGCTGGACACAAGAAAAGGCCACTCTAAAATGTGCAGTTTTACTGTATTTTTTGGGCATTACATAGGACAGCTGGAGACATGAAGTGAGAGAGAGATGGGGGGGATGACATGCAACAAAGGGCCACAGGTCAGAATTGAAGCTGGGGTGCACGCTCAACTACGTAAGCTGTCCAGGCGCCCCAACGGCAGGCACTAAAAAAAAAAAACGACAGGTGATTGGCTGAACAACCTGTCGATCACGTCCGCCATTGTTGTTTTGAGCGAAGAGTCGTGGCCGTAACACACACACACACACACACACACACACACACACACACACACACACACACACACACACACACACACACACACACACACACACACAACCTCATCCTCTGCTTCTGACTGGCTAGTAGTCCTTACCTAGGTACTGTCAGGGCACGCCCTCATACTCTGCTTCTGACTGGCTAGTAGTCCTTACTTAGCTACTGCACATGTGTGACTCCCAACAAAGATGGGACAGAAGTGAGATGTCTCACTCTGTAGCTAAAACAGAGAGCTCAACACACAGGGTGAAAAGAGCAGCTGCAGCAATGTGCAGTACAACAAAAAACCATTAAACCATGTAAACCTGTTCTGATATAACCTCTAAATACAATCACGAACCTGAAAACGAGCATGATATGAGCACTTTAAAGCCTCGTGTGGGCCACCAGTGTTGGTTTGGTTTCTATTGCTTTGGGTTTGCAGCGTGAACAGAAGACTTTTTGCAAAACGACACGAGGCATTCGGACACGTATCCACATCGGTGTGGACATGGCCTCAGGGAGCGCGGAGGGAAGAGAGAGAGATTGAGAAAGACAAATGGAGGGAGGAAAGGGAACGACCGAGGAGCGAGGACTTGATGAATGTGGAGACAAAGTGAGCCGGCGTCGTTTGGCCGAGGAGCCCTTCGAGCAGCCAGCTGTTTCTCTGTTTCTCGTGCCGTGTTTACCCTCTCGTTTATTTTTAATCCATCACCGGAGCCTCAGAGGCCTCACCTCGAGGAAAGGTCAGTGAGGAAAGAGAAGGAAGGACGGAGGAAAAAAGGTGAAGTTAGGATGGAGGCAGTTGACATGACGTACTCACTTCTCCCACCCGGTGTAACGCGTGTTTTATTTCCAGTACATTTCCATCCTCGTCTGTTTGTGTGACTTTTCTATTTTTAGTATTCCATTTGCTCATTTCAACCTCTCCTCTCCCCCGCCTCTTAATTTCTTCCTCTGTCTTCCTCCTCTGCTCTCATTTCTTCTCTCCTCTTCTCTCTTCTTTCTCCTCTGCTCTCCTGTTCTTTCCTCTTCTCCTCCTCTTCCTCCAGTCTCTCTCCTCTCCCTCTTCCTCATCTGCTCTCATTTCTTCTCTCTTGTCTCTTAATTATTGATCAAGAAAGCACGTTTTTATTTGCTTGACCGGTTTTGTTGCGTTTAGGATTTTCTTTTTTTTGACTTGTTTTTGATTATATAATAAAGGGTCTCCTTTAATCTCTCCTCTTCCTCTCCTCTCCTTTGCTCTAATCTTGCCTCTTTTCCTTTCTCCTCTCTTCTTTTCTCCTCTTCCTCTCCTTTGCTATCCCTCTCCTCTTTCCTTTTCTCCTCTCGTCCTCCTCTGTGCGGGCGGATGGAGAGTTGGTGATTACATTTTTGATGAAGAAAGTACATTTGTATTGTTGTGTTTTTTTTTTTTTTTTATTTTTTTTTTTTTTTGTTTGATTTTTGTGATTGTGTTTCTTCTTTGAGAAGGGTCCAATAAAGGGACTTTAAAACCCCCAAAACCTCTTCCTCTAGTCCTCTAATTTCTTCCCTCCTCTTCCTCTAACCTTCCCATTTCTTTTCTTCCTCTCCTCTCCTTCTCCTCTCACACACTAGGAGGTACTCGAGGCAAAAGTCTTCGAAATGCAATTGCTGTCACCTCCAATTTAACTCGAGCACTTTCCGAAATCCAATCTTACTTCCCCATAGTTTCTTTCTTTCTCTCTTTCCCTTTAATCCGCTGGATATTCTTGTTCTGAATTTTAAGTGGGCTCAGACTTTCTCAGCGGGATATCTCTGTTTATTTCTGCATTCTCTCTGAAGGCCATACGGATGGAGTGAACATTTTCTCTCTCTCTCTCTCTGTTGCTCACGGCTACTCCAGGCTGGAGTAAAGTACATTTTTAGCAGTGTGATTAAACTCCCAGAACAAGAGTGGAAGTTTACTCTGCAGCAGCTCATCCCAGCTCACTATGGACTCCCTTTTAGGATCCAAAGTCTTTAATCTGCAAATCAAATAGACTTGGGGAATTTTTGGGGGTTAGTCAGACACATAATACATTACATTACATGTCATTTAGCTGACGCTTTTATCCAAAGCAACTTACAATTGCTATATATGTCTGAGGTCGCACGCCTCTGTAGCAACTAGGGGTCGTCTTGCTCAGGGACACATTGGTTGATGTATCACAGCGGGAATCGAACCCAGGTCTCCCACACCAAAGGCATGTGTCGAATCCACCGAGCCATCACCACCACCGTCACCAATATTGCTTTTAAATATACAAACTTACTGTAATACACTGATTTACTGATAACGCACACATAGTTGCCAATTTGTTATATGGCAACAAATGATAATTTGTATTATAAAACTCTGAGGAGCCCCTAAGGGTAGAGTTTGTAGTTTCTGGTTTTTGAGCTGAAACTTCAGGACTCCAAACTGCTGCAACCAACTTCCGCAGAATGCAGAAACCGTTAACTGGATGTCGCGCTGCCTTCGGCGCTTGTCAGCTTCAAAGGTTAAGCCGGGAGAAAAGTTGCTGCGTCTCCGGATTCCGAGACATTTCTCTTGACTTTGAAGGTGACAGCCACCGAGGGCGGCGTGACATTCAAGTTATTATGATACCCTGGTGGTAATGGAGGATAAATACCCTGCTGTAGTTTCAAATGCTGTCAGTAATTACTTTTACATGCACTGACCATTCCGGTTTCTGCCCTTATTCGAAAAAACAATTTTCAGACTAAGCTGTTGACATGGCTAATGAAAATTGATATTCCGCTAATATTCTCGTTTACATGCAGCTGTGCAAAAAAGGATTTACTGCCGGTGGAACACTTGTTGGACTGTTCAAACACAGCCTTCGCTATTCGATGTTTGTGCATGTCCAAAAACCTGATCTAAATCTTTTCATCGTGTTTAATAACCCTCGTATTGTCTTTCCGTCGGCCATATTTTGGCAATTATCGACACTTTATTGATGTTTTTTTTGTCGCTTTTGACTCTCTTATTTTGACTGTTTTAACGCTTTTGATGATTTTCTCTGACAATTTTGGCATTTTTTGGGACCCTTTTTTGGACGGTTTTAGCGCTTTTGAGGCTTTCTGTGTCCATGCACTTTCCTATACATACTCACCTGCTGTCCTCCTCTGGTTTGCCTCTTTGCAAAGCATAAAGTATGAATGATTACCTAATTCTGTGTCACATATAGGCTTCTAGCCAACTTCATTCAGTTATTTTTGGGAAATTTGGTTGAAAGAAACCCAGATATAGATATAGAAACTTTGAAAACGGATCACCTGACCCGAGGAAAACAGGAGGGTTAAAGGTATGTGTGTTTCTCGCCTTCCACCGGGAATGTGGTCTTTTTCTTTTGGGCATGATGAAACTGGATACACATTAGAGCGCTGTCTTGCACCTGCCCCAGCGCAAAGCCTGACGCAAAGGCCCGACGCAAAGCCTGACGCAAGTGTCTTTGCTAGTTTAAGACCGATGCAGTTGTCAGTTTCCCGTCCAGCGCCCACGTCGTTTAAACAGCAAATGTACTTGCGCCCATCTTTGCGCCCATGGGCGTGCTGGTCTTACAGGGAGGTGTGTTCAGGTGCATTCTGGGTGTATTGCTATCTTGAGGCAGCGGGAAGTGATCGCGCCATTGACCAACAAAAACCTGGTCTAAAGTCAATAACGCAGCATTTCATTGTTATTTTAACAGAGCATTAGTAAAATGCTCCTAGGCTTATGCACAGCACGCACACTATGCTTGTTACACACACAGGGACGCACACCAGCACACAAACGTGCAAAAGATTACAAAGAAAAATATTACAATGTGAAATATGATATGATACGCTTGCGTGCTTTCACCTCACACACGAGCAGATCAGTTTCTTTTCCTGAAAATCTCTCCCTTCTGCTCAGCAAATCCTCCATCATAACAGCAATGCTCCAAGGTCCAAACACGCCTGGCTTTTAAAGGGAATGGGAGATGATCTCTGATTGGTTGATTGCATGTCACGCCCAAAACGCACCTCTGATTAATGAAGACACTAAGTACAACCCTTTAGAACCAGGCGCCCGGCGCACAGACCCTTTTTTCCGCCGTCAAACTCGCAAAAGTGGATTCGTAAACACACCCTAAACGCACCTGCGCCAGACACTTCACGGCGTGCGCTTAGATCGTTAAAATAGGGCACGAAGACTCGGATTCAGAGGAAACTCCATCACCAAATGAAGTCGATGGACTCGGCAGCTTCTGTAATTTCTTTGCTGCTATAGCTTCGAGGCGACATTTTATATTGCCTTCACTGTTGGAAAGAAGTCATCTACAAAACATTATGGGATAGCATTTAGTCTTTCTTATTGTATTAACTTTTCAGGCTGGTTCCACACCCATGAATCGCCACTCAATCCCCTATTTGTTCAGTGATTCAAATCTAGTGCTGCGTTCATTGACAGCTGTTCTCCCAGTTAATATAAAATGATAATACCGCATTTCTGATCGTTTCTGTCAGAGCCAGAAAAACAGCAGCAGAAAAATGTCCACAAAAACAGGTGACAAACGCAAGTGGAATTGTTGCAGCTGTGCAGGTCGTTGAAAGTCGACTTACACAAACATGCAGCATATTTGTTGTTCTACCTTCTCACAGACAGAAAATAGCTTACATGAACGTGTTTAACATTAAGCTGGAAGATTTAAGTGAAACTAAATGGCAATTTAGTCAGAGTATCAGGCTAGGTTTGTAAATTGAACAGCTGCATAAAGAGCTAACTGTACAGTATATTAAAACATTAAAGTTCCATCTGTGAAGGAACGTGTGATTTCATACAGAAATAGATTTCACATGGGCCGTGTGTGTGTGTGTGTGTGTGTGTGTGTGTGTGTGTGTGTGTGTGTGTGTGTGTGTGTGTGTGTGTCAAGTCCAGGTTGCGAGGTGTGATCTGACATTTGTGCATGCGATCATGTGACGTCATTTCTTCCTCGTTTTTTTCTGTCGTTCCCTCAGCTGACATCTCCTCTTCCTCTCCTGTCACTTACAGTGCCTTGCGAAAGTATTCGGCCCCCTTGAACTTTTCGACCTTTTGCCACATTTCAGGCCTCAAACATAAAGATATAAAACTGTAATTTTTTGTGAAGAATCAACAACAAGTGGGACACAATCATGAAGTGGAACGAAATTTATTGGATATTTCAAACCTTTTAAACAAATAAAAAACTGAAATATTGGGTGCAAAATTATTCAGCCCCCTTAAGTTGAATACTTTGTAGCCCCCCTCCTTTGCTGCGATTACAGCTGTAAGTCGCTTGGGGTATGTCTCTATCAGTTTTGCACATCAAGAGACTGACATTTTTGCCCATTCCTCCTTGCAAAAGCCGGCCGCTCGAGCTCAGTGAGGTTGGATGGAGAGCGTTTGTGAACAGCAGTTTTCAGTTCTTTTCCACAGATTCTCGATTGGATTCAGGTCTGGACTTTGACTTGGCCATTCTAACACCTGGATATGTTTATTTGTGAACCATTCCATTGTAGATTTTGCTTTATGTTTTGGATCATTGTCTTGTTGGAAGACAAATCTCCGTCCCAGTCTCAGGTCTTTTGCAGAAACTCCATCAGGTTTTCTTCCGGAAATGGTCCTGTATTTGGCTCCATCCATCTTCCCATCAATTTTAACCATCTTCCCTGTCCCTGCTGAAGAAAAGCAGGCCCAAACCATGATGCTGCCACCACGTTTGACAGTGGGGATGGTTTGTTCAGGGTGATGAGCTGTGTTGCTTTTACGCCAAACATAACGTTTTGCATTGTTGCCAAAAAGTTCGATTTTGGTTTCATCTGACCACAGCACCTTCTTCCACACGCGTTTGGGTGTCTCTCCCAGGTGGCTTTTGGCAAACTTTAAACGACACTTTTATATGGATATCTTTAAGAAATGGCTTTCTTCTTGCCACTCTTCCCAAAGGCCAGATTTGTGCAGTATACGACTGATTGTTGTCCTATGGACAGAGTCTCCCACCTCAGCTGTAGATCTCTGCAGTTCATCCAGAGTGATCATGGGCCTCTTGGCTGCATCTCTGATCAGTCTTCTCCTTGTATGAGCTGAAAGTTTAGAGGGACGGCCGGGTCTTCGTAGATTTGTAGTGGTCTGATACTCCTTCCATTTCAATATTATCGCTTGCACAGTGCTCCTTGGGATGTTTAAAGCTTGGGAAATCTTTTTGTATCCAAATCCGGCTTTAAACTTCTCCACAACAGTATCTCGGACCTGCCTGGTGTGTTCCTTGTTCTTCATGATGCTCTCTGCGCTTTACACGGACCTCTGAGACTATCACAGAGCAGGTGCATTTATACGGAGACTTGATTACACACAGCTGGATTCTATTTATCATCATTAGTCATTTAGGTCAACATTGGATCATTCAGAGATCCTCACTGAACTTCTGGAGAGAGTTTGCTGCACTGAAAGTAAAGGGGCTGAATAATTTTGCACGCCCACTTTTTCAGTTTTTTATTTGTTAAAAAAGTTTGAAATAGCCAATGAATTTCGTTCCACTTCATAATTGGGACCCACTTGTTGTTGATTCTTCACAAAAAATTACAGTTTTATATCTTTATGTTTGAGGCCTGAAATGTGGCAAAAGGTCGAAACGTTCAAGGGGGCCGAATACTTTCGCAAGGCACTGTAGTAACAGAAGAGAAGCAGAGACAGAGCTGTACTTTTCACTTTGAAGCAGCCCCCCCTTGCCGCCACGCTCGCATACGCGGACAGATTCCTTCTCCTCGCCTCCTGTTGTCCTCGCCGGTGGTTTTAAAGGGGAAAGCGGTTGCGAAGCGACTCCGGCATAGCAACAGTTTTTGGTTTGGAGTGGACGGAGGTTGCAGCTCGTGTTGGGCTGTGATCAGGACAACATTGATTCATTGCTAGCACAGAAAAAGAGTGACCTGAAGGGTTGGGAGAGGGAGAAAAAGAGAGAAAAGAGAGAGAGAGAGAGAGAGAGAGAGAGAGAGAGAGAGCCTCGTTTTAACACCAGTTATCACATTCAGATGTGAAGTCTAGTCATTCTTCATCCACCCATCACTTCTCTTGCTGTTTTCTGACCTTGCCTGTAAGATATCTCAAACATACGAAGTCTTTCCACAGACATGTTTTTGGCTTCTCCACCCATCAGGCTCATTTTCTAATGCAAGAAGTTTTCATATATTTTTTTCTGTATGCCATCATGAAAATACAGATATGGAATATGCAATGTCCGGTTAGATTTTTAGATTGCATTCGGTTGAAGACGAGGACATTGGGTCTGCACCGCAAACAGTTAGGAGTGTGCGTCTTGTCATACAGAAATAGATTTCACATGGGATTTACAGCAGTCATACAGGATAGGGTAAACAAGATTAAAGCCACAATCATACAGCTGCTGACTCAGAGTATTAGCGCCTTTTATATATGATATTAAGCCCTGTGTGTGTGTGTGTGTGTTTTCGTTTTCATAAACCCAAACAGCAGCAGATATAAAAGAACTTATTCTGTCTTTTTCTCTCATCCTGCACTCTCTCTCTCTCTCTGTTGGTATAACAGTGGACGTCCCCACCCTGTAATACACTGGCCTTCATTCAGGTGTGCACGTGTGTGTGTGTGTGACAGGCGGTGGTTAACAGGGGGGCCATTGACGGCGACGAAGAGGTCAGCTCTATCTTTACCAACATTACTAAGCAGATTTTTTGAACCAGCCTGACCGCACATCCTGTCATTTGCTCACACACCCCTGACCTACCTCTCAACCACCACTCGCCTTAGTCAAATATAAACACACACACACACACACACACACACACACACACACACACACACACTCACACTCACTAATAGGCCACATGCTGCCATGTTAAAAATAGTCCCAGCTGAAACACCATAGACTATTATAAGCCATGACATAATAACTGACCAAGGTTCTTTTTAAAGAGTGGCAATGTTATTCCTATAAAAACGAGATCTGAACTTTCTGTTTTGCTCAGGTTTTATATTGTGACTATAATTACAGGCGTTCGTAACTTGAAGCTCTAATTTTACTCTTCTGGTACCTGCTGACATACTTTATATTTCGCTAAATAAAGGGTGTTTAACAGAACTATTGTCGCTGACGTTTCTCATGACAGCGAAGTGTCTGTGCTCAAAGCGTTCACGGTAGCATGATGCAGACAGGAAAAAGTTAAAGTCGCCTTTGCTCAACACACGACTGCCGACTCACAAACACGGCTTTATGATTTAACAGTACCATTAGGTCATGTGATGGCCCAAACTTTTCCACCGTTGGATACAAAAGCTTGATTCAAACAAAACTTAATTGATTCACTTTAAAGTGCTCATATTATGCTCATTTTCAGGTTCATGATTGTATTTAGAGGTTGTACCAGAATAGGTTTACATGGTTTAATTTTCAACAATTATTTTTGTTGTACTGCACATTGCTGCAGCTCCTCTTTTCACCCTGTGTGTTGAGCTCTCTGTTTGAGCTACAGAGTGAGGCATCTCACTTCTGTTCCATCTCTCTTGGGAGTCGCACATGCGCAGTAGCTAGGTAAGGACTACTAGCCAGTCAGAAGCAGAGTATGAGGGCGTGCCCTGACAGTACCTAGGTAAGGACTACTAGCCAGTCAGAAGCAGAGAATGAGGGCGTGCCCCTGACAGTACCTAGGTAAGGACTACTAGCCAGTCAGAAGCAGAGTATGAGGGCGTGCCCTGACAGTAGCTAGGTAAGGACTACTAGCCAGTCAGAAGCAGAGTATGAGGGCGTGCCCTGACAGTACCTAGGTAAGGACTACTAGCCAGTCAGAAGCAGAGTATGGTGGCGTGCCCTGACAGTACCTAGGTAAGGACTACTAGCCAGTCAGAAGCAGAGTATGGGGGCGTGCCCTGACAGTACCTAGGTAAGGACTATTAGCCAGTCAGAAGCAGAGTATGAGGGCGTGCCCTGACAGTACCTAGGTAAGGACTACTAGCCAGTCAGAAGCAGAGTATGAGGGCGTGCCACGCTAGCAGCTAGGCGAGCATTATAACGTGTGTTACAAAGTGACCACGTTTGTCTCTGAAGTAAAGGCTGGACTACAATAGAGCTGTTTGGAGCAGTTGGTGAACAGTGTTTTCTGTTGGAGATGGTAAGTCCCTTTGGGGGGGTGGGGGGAGACTTTGGGCTTTTTCACTTTGTAAACCTATAACATGCACAAAAAAACATATATAACACTATAAAGGGAAGGAGAAAAAGCCAAAAAGCATAATATGAGCACTTTAAGTTACCTTCCACCACTGTATGACACAAACACACCCCGGTAGGTCAGGTTAACGGCAGCTGCTCTCACCTCTGTAGAAGTCCAAAACCAACATCTTCACCTCTGCCTCCCCCTCCCTCCTTCTCTCAGACTCCCCCGCTCTGTGTCAACAACATTCAAAGTTTCTGGGTTTCTTAAAGTGCAGCTCCCCCGTATTTGACAAGTCCCAACTGCATAAACATGTCTGTCGTTAATGTTTGCAGAGTCTGCAGGTTCCTCTGCAGTCGTTAACCAGCGGCGAACCCACCGGCAGGCTGCCTGCCGGCCTGCCAGCACCAGTATACACTGACCGTTTCATAACTCTGAACTGTTGAACCAGCCAGAGAAAGAATAGCACTTCTGCAGAGAGAGAGAAGAGAGAGAGAGAGAGAGAGAGAGAGAGAGAGAGAGAGAGAGAGAGAGAGAGAGAGAAGAGCCAGCCAACCGCTTCACAGTCCAGATCAATATTGTTTAATATTATTTCCAGGAAATATTAAGTTGAATGTATTTTTTTTGGAGAATGCTCAGAGGAGGTTATTGGACTTCTCAGAACTCTTGCAATGTATATTATATAATACACAGCTAAGTAAAAGATCCAAGTCAAGCATGAAGGTTTCAGAAGAGTACTGAAGCTGTAGATTATATATTTTTTAAGTAGACCCTGACCTGTGTTTCCCCGAGGTTAACTGTGGTGTAGTATCGCACTGCCAGACCTTCCTCCACAGCGCTGCAAAGGAAGGTCTGGCTAGTCCACACAGCATTCCGGGATGGGAGAAAAACGTGCTCTGGTTTATTGGCATTTTTATTTTTTAAACCAATAACAATCGTCTTGGACGCGGAAGGAGCCACGGTGCTGCAGCAAAATAGCCTCTGGAAGGAACTTGTTTTGGTGGAACATGTGTACGTTCAAAAGTAGTTTTAGTCGTGCAGCAGAAAACTCAGATTGGACAGATAGTCTAGCTAGCTGTCCGGATTTACTCTGCAGAGATCTGAGGAGCAGTTAACCATAGTCCTCAGAAATACACCGGAGGTTAGAGCGCCAACACAAAGAAAGAGGAAGGGGACAGACATCCGGCAAAATTTGGACAGAGTGGAACGTTGTGGATATAGACCAACTGTGGTGCTATACCAACACACCAAATGCCGTTCTCAATTTAACCCTTTCTTTCAATATTTATCAGTTACTTTTCGAATTCATATGAACCTGAATCTGTAAAGTGTCCTGATTTAACTTCTTTTCTGACGCTATAAATAAATGAGGTTGAATAGAATTGAACCGCTCTTCACATGCGCCCTGAATCGGATCCACCGCACGCCTCACGTATTCAAATGAATTCAATTGAAATTATGATTTTTGGACCTATCGAGCATACGGATGGAAGATGTGTTTTGAGCTGAAGAAGTGGTTTGAGAAGTTCCTAGAGATGTTTGAACATTTATATTTATGGTAACTGACTTAAGTTCTCCTGTAAACTACGAACTTTTAACAGCCAGCCGTCAAGCATACAGCGGATGATTTAATGCCTAACAGATCTTGGGCGGAGTGTCACTTAAAAGCACCCTGAAAAAAAAATTGGATTAAACATGGAATACATGTACAGAACGGCCAAAATGAAATAACATAACATGTCAAAACTCAAAAAGAAATCCAGAAACGCAGACGGAGAGTGTGACTCTGTTCTGCCATGAGAAATCCCATCCTCTGGAGTTTTATTGAAAATGGAAAAATGCAATGTGAGGCCTGCTCAGCCGGGTCATGACTAATGGCTCATGCAGTTCTCATACTCGTTAATCTCAGCGACCAATCGAGGCCCATGTTGTCACTGAGCGCGCTCCAATCAGGCCTGAAATCCTTCGCCGCAGGATGAAGGATGATTATTGAGAATTATGTTGTATTTATTCGTGTTCATTTTTCCCTCAGAGGAACCGCGGCCCCTGCCAGGAAAGTCTTACCTCACAGGTTTAATGCTCTCTACATCCTTGTGTTGCACAAGTGTTTCCTTATTTTGGCAATTATCTACTTTTTCAAGTTTCAGTTCTGTGTTGTTGTTTTTTTTCTTCTTTTCTTCCTGGAACACTGAGTTGAGACGAAGGTCAGTCACTTGGTGGAGCCGCAGAATGTCCGGCTGGCAGGAAGTCGATTTGATTTTAAGATACATTCTAACTGCTAATTAAATATAGTAGCACCATTTGTTGAAGTAAATGAACCATGTCTGTATTCAGTTCTACTTTTATCTGCGGTCCCAGTCATAAAATACATAAATCCTCTTACAGTTTGGATCAGCAGTGTGTTCCAGACCAGCTTTCATTTATTCAAGTCTGTGTACAAAGATCAGTGAAACGTACCATTTTAATAACTCATTGCCATGTTTAACTGGTAGAGGGGATGCCAAAAGGCAAATGGAAGCGATTTGATTTTGGGAGCTGTGACATTAAATACAGGCTGGACAGTATGACGGAAAACTGAAACAATCACAAATGTTAAAGCGCCTTTGTGTAATGTTCTGAGTTGATTCTTAGAAAAAAAAAAACTTTCACGTTCTTTCACAAATATGTGCTCATTCATGTATAATTACTTCCACCAACTAATCAAAGTATTCTCTTAGCGTAGAATCTGCCATTCAGAATCATTCAGAATACGAGCGAGTCTGCGAGATACTCGATCTGCCGGCAGATCGAAAAATTGAAAGCCTGTTAAAGATGGAGGATCACGCTGATACTTTATTAACATTAGCTTGCATTCGTTTGGGAACCTGATAGCTGATGTTAGCAATGAAATGGTACCAAAATAACGAAAACGTAAAACTATTATTACACTGAAAGGAACACTCACGCATTCTCTTAATACATCCATGCACTCGTGGACGAAGTCGTACTTCTTGGAATAATACGGCCACCGTAGGAGTTACAACGCGCTTGGAATGGGAGGGGCTAGAAAGTAATATTCAGGTGGTTGTCATATACAATTTCACCGCTAGATGGGAGAAATTCTTACACAATGTAGCCTTAAAGGAGAAGTTCCATAATTTGGGAACATTTTTATATGCTTTCTTTCCTAGTTAACACATTATTTTCTAAATTACATGTGTCAAGCTTAGGTTCACGATTAATTTTGGCCCGCCTACTTTTTGTCGGCGTACTTTGCAACATTTTTGTTGCTTTTTCAAAGTTTTCTTTTTCTGTGATGGCTGAGGAACTTTATCGCTGACTTTTTCAGGGCTTTATGTCGACCAAACTGTAAGTGAGGAAGCAATATGAGACATGCAACAATACAGTCAAAAATATTTGAGTTTTTCGGTAAAATAAAAGTGTCAATAAACTACACCTCTGGCCGTTTAAGTTTAACAGCCCTGGTCTAAATTATTTCATGCTATTAACTAAATTATGCTATTAGCATTAACATTTCCATTCATTGGAACTACCGGGCCTAGAAACCGAGTGGTTTGAGTGTCCTCCAAAGTCTTTAACGTTAGCTGCACTGAAACGTCAGGGCAGGCAGGCACTGAGCTGTCACTCAAACGTACTCCAAAAACTCATTAGCCAATGGGGATGCACCCCTGTAAGACCCGCCCACACGAGAGGTTTGTGCCAGAATCGCAAACAAAGAGTTTGGAAGCGCAAACGAGAAAGCTGGGAGTGCAACTGTAAACGTGATGGAGATAGCAAAAGACGGGAGGGAACTGTAAACAAAAGGACATATCAAACAAATTAAAGACCAATAGTTTACCACTGCACAGATGTTTAGTTTTACTTTTGAGATGACAATTTTTTTGCTTGAGTTAGTGATTTTTGTTTGCTACTTGAGAAGTTTTGCTTGGAGTTAAAGGCACAAAAATAATCCCATAGAATGTAGGCCTAATATTTATCTGGCAACACTACTCGTAGTCCTGATCCTACATTTCCCATGAACACCATGTCGTGATGTGTCGTACAACCGTTGGCTACGTGTCTAGCGTGCGGTATCGATGAAATGAAGTAATTAAGTTATTAAAATTTGTTGAAATTAGTAAAGATGTGGCCAGTGGAAAATCTGATTGGCTGGTAAATTTAAAAATGTGCTAGCCGTGTTGGCTGGTGATCAAAAAAGTTAATTTAAAGCCCTGGTTATAATCCATTAATACAGCTCACATCTGTAATAGATACATTATTTTTGTTTCCAAATGCATCATCATGACGAGCAAAAACGATTAGATTCCAGTTTCAAAGCAACTGATTAAATGTGATTAAACGAAGGTTATATCGGTTGCTTTGCTGTATTTTATCAGTGTCTCCCACATTTGAAGTTCAGCCAGTCACACTGACTCATACTGAGTAAATAACATTTTTAGCACTCAGTCAGCATGATGTCTCTGCCCTTTGGTTCCCACTTCTTAATCAGCGACTGGTTGACACATCCCTGCCTTCTGCCTCCGCTCCGTCAGGACCTCCGTCTGAAGGCTGTCTGTGTGAGCGCCCGCGGCAAAAGACCTTGGCAAGATAGGACACTCAAACACACACAGATATTCACATGCTCAAGATAGTACGGATGGTTAGTGTTATCAGAGTAAGCAGCGGACCTTGAGACAGATCAGGGTACAGTGGGGGCGAGTGGGCGGCCGGTGGCATCGCTGCATGGTCACATGTGAGTCAGAGCTGAGTCAGCACTTTTGGCTGGGCTGCACGTGAACATTTCAACTGTCTGTCCTCGCTGCGAAAACCCTCATGGTTATATTTTGACACCTTTTTGACCATCATAGTTAAAGGATGGTCATCAGTCTGTCCATCTGTTGAACACTTTATTCCAGAGTAAGATATCCCGACATCAACTGGCCAGATTGACTAGAAATGTAGAGTGAATATTCATGACTTTAGTCCTGGCGGGAGTTTCTGTCTGTCTGTCTGTCTGTCTGTCTGTCTGTCTGTCTGTCTGTCTGTCTGTCCTTAAATTTTCTCGACAACCGTTCATCTGATCGACTTTACCCTTGGCAGGTGTATTGCTGATCTCGCATTGCCGGACCTTCCTCCGCAGCATTGCGGAGGAGGGTCTGGCTAGCCACACACAGCACTCTAGTTCATTGGCATTTCTTTAAACCGCACACTTTTCCGTTCCTTGCTACAGTACATCCAAGGACAGATGAAGAAAGCGAGACCAGAGATGTTACATTGTAGCAAAACAATTCATGCATCCCGAAAATATCCTGGTACCAAAAAGCTAGCTGATGGCAATTGACGAGTATACTCTAGCATTGCTAGGGGACCTATGTCATGGCAGGTGTATTGCTCAGGATGGTCCAGCTCTCTGGAACAAACTGCCTGATGACCTAAGGTCCATCACAACTGTCTATTGTTTAGCTTATTTTCTGAGGCCTTTTTTCAATTTGTGTGTGTGTGTGTGTGTGTGTGTGTGTGTGTGTGTGTGTGTGTGTGTGTGTGTGTGTGTGTGTGTGTGTGTGTGTGTGTGTGTGTGTGTGTGTGTGTGTGTGTGTGAGAGTGAGAGAATTTTATTCTTATTTATTTTATAAAGGACAACACACATTAATTAACATTTCTGTAAATGTGCCAGTGTTAGCCAGCCGGCTAATTTTCAACTGTAGTCTGTTGGCCAGATGATTTTAGACCAGAGCAACAGGAAACAGCAAGACATTAGTACAGGTTAAACTATACAGACAGAAGTCAACAAGACACCACACAGACAGCTAGAGCAACAAATCAGCTTTCTCAGTAAGCCATGCAGAGCTACAGGACGCAGCAAGACATTAGCACAGTTACACATCAACAGTATCCCCCATTCAGTATGCCATGCGAGCACCAGAACACAGCCAAGCAACACAGACCCGAGCCATCTTCTAGCACCGTTCAACCATGCAAAGCAGTAACAGGCAGTAATAAAAAGATGAAATAGGCTACATCACTCATGAGGGAGGCGTTAATACGACACAGGTTAATATGATGGTAAAATAGTTAAAATACAAATTCATATTTCATACATACCCCAGAAATGCAGAGCGGGCTGTAATTGACACCGGGCAAGACATCAAAAATCGAACATGTTAGCAGCAGTGGCCGGGTTGGCTCAATGGTAGAGCAGGCGCACATATGCCGAGAAGTATATGCCGAGAGGTATATGCCTCGACGCAGAGGTCCAGGGTTCAAATCCAACCTGTGACATATGTCCTCCATGTCCTCCCCCTCTCTCTCACCGAGCTGTCCTGTCAAAAATGAAAGATGGAAAAGCCCAAAAAAGTAATCTTTAAAAAAACATGTTAGCAGCAGGTCAGCAGTGATGACAACAATAATATAAAATTACCAGGAGATTGAAAATGTTCACAAGTCTGACTTTCCAAGAGCCAGGCCTTGAGACTTGTATTTTTGTTGATTATCCTGTTGTGTTTATTGGATTCATATTTCTTATTCATGCTTTGTTTTAATTTTTATGCTGTTTTTAATGTAAACCACTTTGGGTTTACTTGTAATGAAAGGTGCTCTATAAATAAAATTGTCGGACGTGAAGTTGTTTGGATTGATTTTTAACAGGCACTGCACTCGTAATACCGTGTGAAAGATGCATGTAGACAACCGTGTCCACTTTGAATTCTCAAACTTGTTTCCTTTTTTTAATTAATTTTTTTATTCTACAGTCTTTGTGATCAGCACAAGTTTGAGAGTATGATTAGAAAAATAAATTCCCTTATCCCCGATAGGTTGTGAAAATGACAGATTTACAGAAATGAACATAAAGACGTTTATAAGAAAAAAAACATACGTAGCAAAAGTGAGAGAAGGCGGAAGGATAAAGAGCGGAAAAGAGACAGAGGAAGGTAGTGTTGAAGGTATGTCAAACAGCAGAGTGTTTTCTTTCCTTCTGCCACACATGTCCTTATAAGGCTGCTGGAATCGGCCGCTCTGGTCCGAGGAATCCGAGGGCCTCATTAAGGAATTCAGCAGAACCAAAATAAAGTCAACATTTATTGAGCGTTAAAGAAAACCAAATATGAAAGGAAAGAAGTAAAGGATGAGGGAGGCGGAGGTGGGTGGAGGTGGGCTCGGCCCTGCCAGCGTACCGTTGTTATTTTTGGGAGCTGTGAATGGAGCTGTTATAGTGCAGCGATGGGCGGTGTGTCCGTACATTATGCGTGTGTGTATGTTAGAACGTGTTGGAAGCGGAGTAGAAAGACTGGCCTTCGTCTGGAGCGAGCGGCTGGCATGTGACGAAGAACACCTGTGACTAAAGCTTTTAAAGTGCCGGAGCTTCGGCGGAGCCCACCTCAGAGGGAGCGGAGACAGAGGCGCCTTCACTGCTCCGCACGTGCTGTCCAGATGAAACGCGTCACCGCGGAGAGAGTTTCACTCAGTGCTGGAAACTCTGCTCAGATCCCTTTGACTTGTAATGAAAAGTAATGTTAATGTACACCTCTGAAAGTGAAGGTCATTGTACGGAAGAAGATTAGGGCCACTTTGTGAAAAATGTATTTAGTGCTGCGTTCCAGACACAATTTTTTGCCCGTAAGTTACGACTTCAAGTCACGACTTTTAAGTTCCTCTGACCGCAGTTCCTGTAACTCTGTCAGCTCCTACTTCAGGGCAGGGTCTTTTCTCTTTTCCCTTTTCCACATAGGAACCCTTAGTATCCTAGCAATGTCTGAAACACAAACAGTCCATATTCTTCACCGTCTGTTGCAACTGGCCTACATATGCTAACTCGTAAAGGCCGGGACACACAGGGCCGATAATCGGCCGTTGGACAGTCTGGCGAGGTCAGTGACTCTAGTCTGTTCGGTGTGTCCCGAGCCGTCGTCAGTCTGGGGGGCTGTCGGCGTTCATTTTGGCCTGACCTGACGTGTTCAGTTGCCGGCAGGGCAATCGGGACTCACCCGGAAACGGGGAGCGGAATGAGCGTGACTAGAGTCTCTCAAAATCTGACGAAAATCTTTTAAACTGACATTTGTTGATCTGAAATGAAGACAGATTCAGACACTGCACGGCCTATTTCTCGCTTAAAATGTTTTCAGAAACATGTTTCAGTGAACTATTTTAGTCCAATATGAGATCGTATTCTGAACGAGCCGCCATGACAGTCTGGCTTTGAATTTCCGGAGAAAACAAACCCATGTGACGCGTTCGTCCAATCAGCTGCCGGTTTTCATTTCTTGGGCAACAATACAGAGTAGCGCCACCTGCTGCTATGGAGACGTATTACGTTTCTCAAGTCGGTGTCTCCTCAGTGTGTCCCGGGGCAGTTTTTTGGACCTCGGGGACCCGACTGATCATCTCGACGGGCTTTTCTGTCGACGGTCAACCGTCTGGCTGCTGTGTCCCGGCCTTATGACAAGCATCACGCATTCAACCAGCTAATTGTTAATGCTAGTTAAACTTACCCGTCGTTTCGTTAGCCTGTTGCGCTCTGCTCTTGTATCTTCTTCCATCATATTAATCAGGATCATATTACGCTGGAGCCTTCGTCTTCTGTGTTTCTCTGTTAAGTACTCCAGCCTAGTCTTTAAACGCCGCCGTTCGAACTCCGTTATGAGGATCCTATAAAGACGCTATAAAGACCGTTGCCGTGCTTGCGTCACTATCTTACCCCTCCTACCAGTTCCTATGGCCACTTGGCCAGTGCGAGTGCAAATGGCAAAAACGGTTTTGGGGGAGAGTAGTTAGTAGAACTGTTTAGAAGTGGACTGTTCGTAGAACTGCGTTCCTGTAACTACTTGGTCGGAAAGATCTGATACCCGATTTTCACTATAGATTCAAGTCATAAATCTGACTTTAGTCTCTTTATTCTGACGTTTTTTCCCCCCTCAAAATTCTGACTTTAAAGTTAAAAGTTAAAATTCTCCGTGAAATGCTCTTTAAACTCAAATACATTTTTCACATTGGCCCCTAATCCTCTTCCGTAGTAGTTCAACTTAGCAGTTGTGACCAAGTGAATATTTATTTGTATGTTGTCAACAACTTGTTTAATGTATGTTAACATGGATATATATATAAGGTACATAAATAAGCCTTGATACATATGGAAGAGGTACGCAGAGTCATCAGACATAAATCCTCATGATTCAGACGTATGCAGATACAGTACGGAGATTCAGGCTGCTGTTTAGGTAGTCAGATGAGCAGGTGCAATACATATATGCAAATGCAATGCAAATATACATTATATGCATGCAACAGAAATGCACAGTATGCGAATCAGACACACACATACAGTCTACTACCCTGCAGTACACAATATTTTAGTGTCAGTGAGTGTGTATGTGCGGAAAAGTGTATGTACCTGCATATAAGAATTCCCCTGAGTGTAGTTGTGTGTATTTCTGTTGAATACCTGTGGGTCTATTCTGCTTAGTGTGCAATTCTGCAACCTCCTCCTCCTCTTCCTCCTCCTCCTCCTCCTCCTCCTCATTCATCTGCTCCCTCTTTCTTCTGTCTTGTAGACGGCCCCCGTGCCCTCCCTGGCGTGCCCGCTGCCTCACTCCTCATCACGACTTATTAGCAGGGTGGTAAATATTCGCTGGGCTGTGCCCGGGGTTTGCACGGTGGCCAGCTACAACTCATTATCACTTTATTATTCTCGGAGTCTGCCTCTAATTTATTCCCCTGTTGCCACTGCCGTGCTCTGCTGCGGCCCGCTGTGCCTCGAGAGCATGCTCGACCCTCCCACTCCCCCCTAATTCCCCCCCTGTGCCGAAAGGCTGTGGGAAGATGAGATGGGGCGGGTGGGGAAGATTGAGGTAGGGATGGAGAGAAAGCAGTGGTTACTGGGGGAAAGATGGATGGAGAGGTGGTATCCAGAGCAGAAGCTCATTACAGTGATGCTGATTTGGGAGAGGGGAGTCAACCTGCTGCAGGCAGTGACCCTGAAAGCTGAAAAGTCAGCAGTCTGGCTGTTTTTCTACTGTAGGGCCTCTGCTGGAGAATGCACACTGAAATATAGTTTCTATGACTTCTGTACATTTGAGCTCCCTTACACAGTACAGCTGTCAATCAACAGGTACATCTGTTTCCTGGTGGTGTTAGTATGATTTATTTTTTTTCAGTACTGTAAGGGGGCTTTCACACCTGAGCACTCTTTTTTTTTTTTTAACTGAATCCTGGAGTGTTTAGTCTGATAGTCCTGTTGGACTCGCTTCCAAGTGAACTAGAGTTCAGGTCACTTCAGGTGAGAACCGCGATCCGACCCGAATACAGGAAGTGAACCAAAAACAGAGCATTTACTAGCCTGCAATTTCAACCTTGCACACAATTTACGGACTTACTGTATTATGTAAAGGATGATAACTTTCAGATCCATAAGATGTTCTGAGCACACCTTGCTCATCGTCTGTATGACATCATCATCTCTCTCTTTCACTCGCTGTCTGTCAGCTGCTGACATTGTTCTCCTTCCAGGGCTTAATTTGAGCCGGAAGCAAAATTACGAATTCCACTATGGCCACGCCAAGACCCGCCCTACGATGCAGCTTGATTGGTTAGGGTTAGGCATTTCACCTCGAGTGGTTAAGGTTAGGGTTAGGGGATTGGTCAGGGGATAGGACCTGTACGTGTAAGCATGGACGCCTGGCCAATAGTAGTGTGTGAATGCTATTGAAGGGCGGGTCTTGGCGTGGCCATAGTGGGATTCGTAATATCGCGAGCCGGGGAACCTTTTTTATTGTCACCTCCTGTGTCACCAGGAAAAATGAATCTCCTAAATGAAAAAAATAAACTACTGTTTGTGTAGTGTTCAATGTTGTTATCGGTCTTGTTAGTCTTTATTCCCCATTGAAGTTCCATAAAAACTCGTTTGGCTTCGTATGGATGGTGAATACGGATCCGTATCGATGATGTCATCGCCACACCCCTCTTTTACACCCTCTCCCACGGCCGCTGACGCACACAACTGCGTTGAAGCTAAGCGAGCACATCCCATCTCCATGGTCAAACCAGCTCACTTCATCTAAATACTGTGTCTCTGCTCCCTGACCCTTCCCTCTGGATTCTACACAAGATATATTGCTAACGTTATGTAGCTAACGTTAAACATCGCTAAAGTAGCTGACCGCTCCAGCAGCGAAGTAACGTTAACGTTAGCTGCTATGGCTATCTGTTTATAAAGTGGAAGTAGACAATTTATCAACTAGCTAGCTAATCTGTCTGCTTATCAACTCCTTGAACGGATTATAGTAACTTTTACCACGGCTTATCGTAGAAAGGCTACTGCAAGAAAAACGTATAGATTATTAAAAAGACATCATTCATGGATCATTGATGTTTGTTTGACTGCCAACGTTAGCTCGCTACTAGCACGCTGCAATCATGCAAAATAAAAAGCAATCCAACAGCACATTATACAATGTAAACAAAGACACATTTTCTTGCGACAGCCTTTATAAAATGAGCAGTGGTGGTGAAAGGTATTATAGTCCACGGATGTATTAAGAGAACGTTATAATCTAGTCATGTCATGATGGGAAGTGGAAGTGACTATGCTCTTCTTCTCCGTTTTTGGTGAATTTCTGTAGCAGAAACAGCGCCGCCTATAGGCCTGGACTATGAAGTAGCGTGTTGAGTCATTTACAAGTGGATTCGTTTGGACGCAACTTTTCTTGAAACGAATCCAGGGAAGACGGGTAAAAAAAAGATTGTTTTGGTACGTGTGGACGGGGCCTTAGTGTTTGAGGCATTCAGTTCAAGAACTGAAAGGCATCCTGACGCCATGTTACAAAGTGGTCAATGACCGGACCGTGTGAAGTTTCCTCGTTGTTCAGTAAGCTGACAATAACCGTATCATCAGGCAAACTTCACAAAGTGTCGGCTTTCAGTTTTTCACCCCCTGGGTCTGCCAAACTCTAGGTGTGAAAACACCTTAAGTGTGATGGAATACTTAACATGTATTATCTTACACTTTTAAATGGTATTCAAGGATGTAATTTGCCCCCCGGGGGATGAAAGGAAACTGCAGTTTGAGCAGTTACAGTGAGGGCGCTGAGGTCATGCCTTCAGTGTTTTGTTCTGGGAATTTTGGCGGTTTAAGCAACCATGTGGGATTTAAGATTTGACAATAAAACACATTTTAAGGCTTCCACTATATTTAGTCATGGTATCTTTTTACCAGGACGCAGTTGAATATCATTCCTGGCAGTGTGGAGGGGCTGTGAAACAAAGATTTAGACCTCATGTGGGGAAATAAAACTGTAAATCTGGACTTGTTATTTTCTGATCCAAGGGAATAAAGTTTTGTTGTTTTAGTTTATGAGCATTAGTTGATTTTACTGCTCCACTCAAATAAAACTCATTAATATGTACTTGTTTGGGGATTTCAACTCTTGACTTTAGCATTTCTAAAATCCTGGCATCGGCCCTGAGTCTCAGTTTTATTTACTTATTAAAATATCTCTTAACGGTGTCCTCTAACTCTAGCTGGCCAAATCCAGAACACAGAAGCTCGGAGTTGCTACAATGTTGATACCCTTATCTTCAATTATTACAGTTCTTTATTAACTTTTTAACTGCACGTTTCACTCCCTCAAGCTACGACTGCCCTACCCTCTGATTGGTGGAGGTTTTTGGAGCTAAATGCATGCCTGAAGCCAAATTATTTTTAGTTAATATTCTCCTACAAATGCTTGACCTGAACATTGTTCAAAACATAAGGCAGGAAAGAACTGTGCTTATTTTTGAAAGATGCAAATCTAACATAAAATATCAGGTGTCGAGGCTTGTATCGTTATAGACCAATGACATCATCGATGACTTCCGATGCCTCGCTGTCCATCAGTACCACAGAAGTAGTTCAAATCTACACCGGTTTTATTACGCTGCCATGATTATTTTGAGTGATATTGCGATTGCAAAATGATTCACAATATTGGAGGGAATGATACTTTTTGTATCATTGTTCTAATTTGCATTGAAAATAAATAAATAAATCAATCAATTTAAATGAATAGTGGGATTTTTGCGAGGATCTGTAGCAAACAAAGATTTTTTTTCTTTAGTCTGTATAGGATAGGATTTGTAGGACGGGACGTCTCTGCAGCACCACAGTACTTAACTAACTTATCTCATATTTTCTAAGCCTTTAGTGGCGCAAAATACAAACATGTATCACAGATCACATCAGATCATTGGTAATTTACACTGAGTAATGCTATGCAGTTTTGGCAATTTCTTTGCTCGCAGGTTTCTCTATAGAGCTCCCCCCTACAGCTTTGGAATAGATATTTGGCAACATTGTGTAAAAACTCGCTCGGTCAGTCTGCCGTTCCCTCCTAGCTTTCTGCTTCTTTTTTGGCTCGCCGGCCGAAAGTTGCAAGGGTGGTTTTTCCGCTCACAGGCGCTAGGGGGAAGCGAGACCACCACCATTCAACCCGAAAAAAAAGTCATATAACCATTCCAATGACTCCGAAGCAGTTCAGTTAAGGTAAATTAAGCTAAAAAAAAACTGCATAGCTCCCCTTCAACTCAGCAAGTTGAAAGTGTGGGGGACGGAGGGCATCGTCATGCAAAGTGCGGGGGACATGTCCCCTTGTCCGCTGCGCCCTTGTATCTGCCTGATTTACGCTGACATGAAGCCTCGAGAACGCTTCAACGCTTCATGAGACTTAATCTCGCCAGCACTAGTTTTCATGTGCAGTTTGGCCATTAATAATACAGTAATGTAGAGCATTTAAAATTGACCAATGACAATTTTTTTATGTTCCCCCACTTCGGAAACCAAGCCAGTGCCTTTAACGGTTTGTCTATACATTATATATTAACTGACTTTCATGTGGAAAATGAAAAGCACTACTTAAAAGTCCCATTAGGATGTGAGAGTGTGCTAATTAGAAGCCCCTAAACACAAACATTCAACACTCTGACACTAAGCAGTCATGAGACAAAGGCGAGCTGTCATAGCTGTGAGGAATGAAAGCTTTTTCTCGCACAGAAACTGACACAAAACTGTCTGTGAGCGCTGCAGCTGACACTATCAAAGCATCTCAAAAGTCTGATTTAAAAAAATAAAATAAAAATAAAAAAAAGGCCTGAGATCAACAGCAGAATCAAAACAGTTCGTAAAGGGTTTTCTGTAAGTAATGTTCAGCCTCTCCTCTCCTCCTGCTGCCTGCTCAGCCTTCTGAGAGCCAACATCCACTTCAGCAAAGCTTGAATTTATATGGGACACAAGCAACACGTTTCGAGAAAAACAAAATAATGAACTTGTGATATCCAGATAATGGCTTAAAAAAAGAATTGCAAGCATGGCTGTTCTCTGCCTCCGTACGTATCTTACATGGCTTTGCGATATCGGTAATTGCTGTGTATGGGAAAAAGTATTTTTGGGCCAATGGGTGATTGCATGATCCTGAAATACAGTGTGGCCAAAATCAGCTGTTCCTACGGGGTTGGGTTGGTTCTAAGCTACTGCTGTTGCTTCCCTTGAATGTGGGAAATAATGGAAAAGACATCAGAGAAAAACCTTAAAATTCAAAATAACACATTATTATGAAGTGCTTGAACATAGCTATAAATGTAATGTTGATTTCAAATGATTCAATGCTGCAGTGTGTTTTCATCTTGACACATATGACAGAGATCATGAGCAAACAGATGGGGTGTGGAACCAAATTCAATTCAATTCAATTTTATTTATAGTATCAAATCATAACTTTAGTTATCTCGAGACACTTTACAGATAGAGTAGGTCTAGACCACACTCTATAATTTACAAAGCCCCAACAATTCCAACAACCAAAGCCTGTATATCTCTGTCTGCTCATCCATACATTGAGCTGGAGTCTCCTTTATGAAGCTCTTTTGTTCTCCGCCAGCTGTCCCGGTCCAGATCTGTAAATCAAAGTCATTAATCTTGTCAAACAACATACCTGCAGATATATCTCATTCTCCTGAGGCTGCAGATGAAGTGCCTGCGACAGGATCTGGATCCCTCCTAAGCTCTGATAAAGCTCTGTTAACTGACATGCTAATTGGATGTGTATCATGGTTTCTGTATGATCAATGCAGGATGGGCCCGTACGAGGCAATTAACTTCTGTGATGGTGCAGAGAACAAAAGACTGTGATGGGCCTTTGTGTGTATGGAGTCACCACATGTGTGGTTGTGGCGGAAGCGGTCGTACAGACAAAGGGAAAAGTATCTGGCTCTTTGTTCGACTTCTGGTCACGGCCTTTAGATATCACGGGTTACAGGAAGAGCACTAGACTGAAAATGATTCCTTCACAAGAAGAAAAATGGAGCATTAGTAACAAAGAAATGTAATTGTAACAACACCAAAAATAGGCTCATATATATGTATATACACACACACACACACACACACACACACACACACACACACACACACACACACACACACACACACACAGTGGCACTCATAAGCATATGAACCTATGCTAAAGTTGACTATAAAGAGGAATAAAAAAATCATGTTTTGGAAATTGATCTTAATGCCTTAATTAAAAAAATTAGGAAAAATCCGACCTTTTAAGAACACCAATTTTCTTTGTGAATGAATAATTTATCGTGAATAAATAATTGTTCTTCCTTAAACTACAGGGGGCATAAGTAAGTACACCCCTATGTTAAATTCCCATAGAGGCAGGCAGGTTTTTATTTTTAAAGGCCAGTTATTTCATGGATCCAGGATACTATGCATCCTGATAAAGTTCCCTTGGCCTTTGGAATTAAAATAGCCCCACATCATCACATGCCCTTCACCATACCTAGAGATTGGCATGGTTTTATTTCAGTTAGCCTAATAGCTAGTTTGATTTGCATTGAGAGATGATTTTATGGAAAGTACCCCATGTCAAAATATATATATTGTAGGGGTGGAGCCAGATGGTGTAAACATTTAGGGCTCAGCCTAAACCTACGGGGGTCAGGGGACATTTACGGCAGCTATACCAATGTCTGGTGTTTCTATTTTTAAGTTACTTAAGTAGGGTATTGGAACCTATTTTTGTTCAACTATGCTGGAGTAGAGTTCATATTCTGAATGAATTTGAATCCATCCCATAATAACCTGGGCTGCTCTAATTGCAATAGGCTCAATGCCAACGGCTGTTGTGACGTGCTTCCTCTGAAATGTCAGCCACCGCGAATACTTCCGTTAGCCTACGCGTCCACTTGTTCTGATAGGTAGCTGCTAGTTGACCTGAAAAAAGTCAAAGTTTAAATACCAGAGAGTGTCTGGTACAACTGCTGAACACTGCTGTATGCCAAAGTGCCAGTCATCTGGAAAGTACAATACTGTACTTAGTTTTTTTTACTTTTCCTGCCGCTGAGGAGCTAAGGCGTAAGTGGATCTTTGCTATCCATAGGGACGAATAATCCCAAACAATACCAAGTAAAAGTGGTCGTCAATAGTCTTGATTGACTATTAGGCCAACAGAAGAACATTTACTTAAAGGGATACTTCACCAATTAGCATTAAGCTTTGCATCAGTAGAAACATGGTAGTATTTTCTAATGACCGTGCTTCCCTCCCTCATGTCCCCCCTGATACGAGGGATAGCTATATTGTGGGTTTGGAAAAATCATCAGAGGCTCTTTTGGCCAGAGGCTAGAGACTACAGCCAAAAAAAAGTTTAAAAAAATTAAAAATAATAAAAAAAAAAAAATTAAAAAAGCCTCTGATGATGCAAAATGACAATTTTTGCATCATCAGAGTTTTTTTTTTTTTTTCCAGACACACAATACAGCTATCTCTCGTATAAGGGGGGACATGAGGGAGGGAAGCACGGTCATTCAAAAATACTACCGTGTTTCTACTGATACAAAGTTTAATGCTAATCGGTGAAGTATCCCTTTAATCATATTAGATTGCTTTAAAAACCCTTAAAGATTCAGGGCTTTTGGAAAAAACCCATTCAGGGCTGGAAGTCTGGAGCGACATGACATGACATTGTGTCACTGATGGAAATCGTGCTGTGGAAATGCACATCATAATGAATTTATCCAAACAACAGTTAGACATGGAGGAAGTGTTGAGTTTGAGGTTACCAAAAACGGCCAATTAAAAGAGGAGCAGATGGGAAAACAGAACAACATCTTACTAAAATATTATAAATCACACTTATAAAACAGTAGAAATTAGAATTATTATTAGGTATGTCTCTTTTATTAGCCTGTTTCAAATAAAGACCTGGTTCTCTCTGCAGTTGAGGTGAATAAAGGTGTACCACAGACTGTTTATAGGCAACACTTTCCTGGAAGATTTCTAGGATTAAGTGTTCAAAATGTGTTGGCAGTATCACAGCAGAGTGCAAAGGAACGATGGTGATGGCTAATGGGGCCCTGAGCTGCAGACCATGACAGGTCTCTTCCAAACTTTAAGTCCTGTGGTTCAGAGCAGTCAGTCGGGGCGAGAATACTTGTCAGGGTTCTTAATCCTCTGTCTCACTTTTGACTCTTTATGATGGTTTAGTTTTTTCCACAGGGCCTCACAGGTATAACCAAGACTTTAAAGTTATCTTTAAAGGACAATTCCGACGCAAAATGAACCTAGGGGTTAATAACATATGGGTACCGAGTCGACCGTTCTCTGGGATATGTTTTCATGCTAATCGAATGTGACCAGTTTTAGCGCAAAACGCTAATTAGCTTATAACGCTAGTCGTCGGGGCACTGGTAAAGTAAAAAGAAATTACTATTTCTATACCACTAACAAGGCTCAAAATAGCACCACACTTCCACGGTAGCATAATGAGGGTCCCTACATGTAAACTGAAGCATTGAAAACTTTGTAAGTGTACAGACAGTTTATTAAAATGATAATTTAGAAAGACATGTATACAGGCAGGTGCCATTTTGGGAAAACGGTCATGACCAGTCGAACTACGAACGCCGTGCTTAAGCTATGTTACTCGTTACCCTCATTATGCTACCGTGGAAGTGTGGTGCTATTTTGAGCCTTGTTAGTGTTGTAAAAATAGCGATTTCTTTTTTACTTTACCCTCTGCCTAGACGACAACTAGCGTTACAAGCTAATTAGCGGTTTGCGCTAAAACTGGTCACATTCGATTAGCATGAAAACATATACCAGAGAACGGTCGACTCGGTACATATGGGCTATTAACCCCTAGGTTCATTTTACGCTGGAATTGTCCTTTAAAGGTCCCATGACATGGTGCTCTTTGGATGCTTTTCTATAGACCTTAGTGGTCCCCTAATACTGTATCTGAAGTCTCTTTTATATAGGCCTTAGTGGTCCCCTAATACTGTATCTGAAGTCTCTTTCATATAGACCTTAGTGGTCCCCTAATACTGTATCTGAAGTCTCTTTTATATAGACCTTAGTGGTCCCCTAATACTGTATCTGAAGTCTCTTTTATATAGACCTTAGTGGTCCCCTAATACTGTATCTGAAGTCTCTTTTATATAGACCTTAGTGGTCCCCTAATACTGTATCTGAAGTCTCTTTCCCAAAATTCAGCCTTGGTGCAGAATTACAGCCACTAGAGCCAGTCCCACAATGAGCTTTCCTTAGGATGTGCCATTTCTGTGTCTGTAGATATTGAGGAGGAGAGAGGGGGGGGGAAGGTGGAGGGTTAGGGTGTGGCCTTGACCAACTGCCACTTTGCTCGTTTGAAAGCCATGATGTCTCTCTCTTTCTCTCATGGGCGGGCCAAATTCTCTGGGTGGGCAAAGCAGAGAAAGGGGAGGTAACCTTGCTCCTTATGACCTCATAAGGAGAAGATTCCTGATTGGTCCATCTGAGCTTTCATTTTCTCAAAGGCAGAGCAGGATACCCAGGGCTCGGTTTACACCTATCACCATTTCTAGCCACTGGGGGACCATAGGCAGGCTGGGGGAAGGCATATTAATGTTAAAAAACCTCATAAAGTGAAATGTTCATGCCATGGGACCTTTAAGTGTTCCACCTAAAATGATTGATTCTTTATATCTATGCTAAAGCACACAGCTAGCTGACTGGTAGACGTAATATCTTTTGACTTTGTTTTGCACTATGAGACAGATCTATAAAAGTTGAAGTCATAAATAAGAGTACATACAAACGTTTCCCGAGCTATTTGTTGATGCATTTATGAGTTTATGAATTCAGAATCGCTGACGGAATGCAATGCAGCGTCTGAGTTGACTTTGTCCCTGTTTGCATTCACACGGCAGCTTGGTTATTTCCTGCTGCTCCCCGTACAACTACTTCTCACTTTATTGTTAATCATGTCAACAAAACAAATGTATTTGAAAACTATAGTCACACTTTATATATAGTGTGTAAACACCTTTTCTCAGCGCTGCTGTGGAAGTAATTACTCTGTTGCCCCAATGGTTCAGAAGTAGGGCCATGCAAATAAAATTTGATTGGGTGATTGATTTACATTTAATATTCCTTACTACCTTTATAACACTACATCTGTTGATACTAGCTTATGAAGCCATATTAATATTAATTCAACTATAAAAGTATATAAAGTAGTTACCTGCACCTCCACCAGATAACATTAAAATGTCTTCATGTTAAACAGTAATAATAATCCAAAACACACACTGAGGGGAGACCTCACCATGATAAGTAGATAAGTTGTCACTCTGTGTGTGTGTGTGTGTGTGTGTGTGTGTCATTGAGCCAGTGAAGGTTACAGCATGTACTATACCATGTATGTGTGTGAGTCTGCAAAGCTAAGTGACGGCCATTAGAGAGGGTGGGTTTGATGAAGTCTTGTTCAGTATTTTTATGTATTGTGTGTCAGTGCGTTCGTGATTATATTAAAGTAGATCTATAATACGACAGCCGGTATTAACGGTATTATGTGTGTGTGTCTGTATGTGTGCTCCTGCGATTTGATTGGCACATGTCACGCACGTCCGTCAGCGAGGAAAAGGGAAAAGGAAGCTTTAAAGTGCCGTGATTCATGCCCTGCTGCTCTGTTTAATGTCTCGCCCAGATCTAATTACAGCCGCTCTGAATCTCGCTCCCCGCTTTTAATTAACCCGCCCAAAAAAAGAGAAATGGAGCAAAAATGTAAAATTAATTGAATGGAATTTGTAATTCAAAGTGCGAAAGTGAAAGAGGGAGAGGAGATCAAATACGAGTGTGTGCTTTTAAGAGTTGGCTCCCCTGGGGTTTCCCATCCTGTGTTTCAAGGTTTGTGTGTTGTCAGTCCACAAAGGGGCCACGGCCTCCATTTTCAAAAAGAGGCATCAGAATTAAGCTGTATGTAGAGCAGAATAATGATGTGGATTCTTGCTGGGAGAAATAGCCTTTAATAAGCGAGGGCTGGCAGAGAGGGCCCCTCTCAAGGCTGCAGAGCCGGGGATTAATGCAGCAGGCAGGAATCATTTATAGAGGAATTACTCAAGCTCACACACTATTGATTTCACCCGACGAGTTCAGTAACACACGCACAAGTTCCATTCTGTGTTTACAAAGAAAGTTTGTTGTTTTTCAATAGGGAGAAAGACAGAATACAGTTTTTACAATACTGATGTTACTTATTAATGCTTTAATTTAATTAATACTTTTTTATCTCTTTTTTCAACATACTATAATTTGACTTTTTCCTCACTTTTTTCAACATACAATACTATGACTTTATTCAAAGATTTTCGACATACCGTACTATGACTTTTTATCACTTTTTTCAACATACTATACTATGACTTTTTTCTAACTTTTTCAACATAATATACTTAGACTTTTTTCGGCATACTATAATATGACTTTTTCATCACTTTTTTCAACATACTATACTATGACTTTTTTTGACATACAATACTATGACTTTTTCGACATGCAATACTATGACTTTTGTATCACTTTTTTCAACATACTATACTATGATTTTATTCAATTCAATTTTATTTATAGTATCAAATCATAACAAGAGTTATCTCGAGACACTTTACAGATAGAGTAGGTCTAGACCACACTCTATAATTTACAAAGCCCCAACAATTCCAGTAATTCCCCCAAGAGCAAGCATTAGCAGTGGCTGTTGCGACAGTGGCGAGGAAAAACTCCCTTTTAGGAAGAAACCTCGGTAGACTATGCCTATTTATTACTTTTTATCACTTTTCAACATACTATACTATGACTATTTATTACTTTTTATCACTTTTTTCAACATACTATACTATGACTTTTTATCACTTTTTCAACATACTATACTATGACTTTTTATCACTTTTTCAACATACTATACTATGACTTTTTATCACTTTTTTCAACATACTATACTATGACTTTATTCTAAATTTTTCAACATACTATACTATGACTTTTTATCACTTTTTCAACATACTATACTATGACTATTTATTACTTTTTTCAACATACTATACTATGACTATTTATTACTTTTTTGGACATATTATACTATGACTTTTTTATCACTTTTTTGGACATATTATACTATAACGTTTTTCGACATAATATACTATGACT
This sequence comes from Perca fluviatilis, assembly GCF_010015445.1. Taxonomy (NCBI): domain Eukaryota; kingdom Metazoa; phylum Chordata; class Actinopteri; order Perciformes; family Percidae; genus Perca; species Perca fluviatilis. The sequence goes on from NC_053120.1 coordinate 5,588,744, forward strand.
AATTATTACTTTTTTCGACATATTATACTATGACTTTTTTTATCACTTTTTTCGACATACTATAACCTTTTTCGACATACTATACTATGACTTTTTATTACTTTTTCGACATATTATACTATGACTTTTTTTATCACTTTTTTGGACATACTATACTATAACTTTTTTCGACACACGATACTATGACTTTTTATCACTTTATTCGACATGCTATACTCTGACTTTTCCATCACTGTTTTGGACATACTATACTATGATTTTTGTATCACTTTTTTCGGCATACTATACTATGATTTTTTTCAAAATTTTTCGACATACTATAATTTGACTTTTTATCACTTTATTCGACATACTATACTAGGTCTTTTTTTCAAAATTTTTCGACATAATATACTTAGACTTTTTGGATATACTATAATATGACTTTTTCATCACTTTTTCGGCCGCCAACAATACTATGTAAGACACAGTTCCATTCTAATTGTGTTTACAAAGAAAGTTTGTTGTTTTTCAATAGGGAAAAAGACAGAATACAGTTTTTACAATACTGATGTTACTAATTAATACTTTTTTATCTCTTTTTTCGACATGCAATACTATGACTTTTGTATCACTTTTTTCAACATACTATACTATGACTTTATTCAATTCAATTTTATTGATAGTATCAAATCATAACAAGAGTTATCTCGAGACACTTTACAGATAGAGTAGGTCTAGACCACACTCTATAATTTACAAAGCCCCAACAATTCCAGTAATTCCCCCAAGAGCATGCATTAGCAGTGGCTGTTGCGACAGTGGCGAGGAAAAACTCCCTTTTAGGAAGAAACCTCGGCAGACCCGGACTCTTGATAGGCGGTGTCTGACGGTATTCTCAATTTTTTGACATACTATACTACGACTATTTATTACTTTTTATAACTTTTTCAACATACTATACTATGACTATTTATTACTTTTTATCACTTTTTCAACATACTATACTATGACTATTTATTACTTTTTATCACTTTTTCAACATACTATACTATGACTATTTATTACTTTTTATCACCTTTTCAACATACTATACTATACTATTTAATTTATTACTTTTACTTTTTATCCTTTTTCAACATACTATACTATGACTATTTATTACTTTTTATCACTTTTCAACATACTATACTGACTTTTTATCACTTTTCAACATACTATACTATGACTTTTTATCACTTTACGACAAATACTATACTATGACTATTTATTACTTTTTTCAACATACTATACTATGACTATTTATTACTTTTTTGCCACACTATACTATGACTTTTTATCACTTTATTCGACGTACTATACTATGACTTTATTCTAAATTTTTGACATACTGTACTACTGACTTTATCACTTTTTCAAAATACTATACCATGACTTTTTTATCACTTTTTTACATCATACTATGACTTTTTTGACATACTGTACTATGACTTTTTATCACTTTTTCAACATACTATACTATGACTTTTATCACTTTTTTCAACATACTATACTATGACTTTATTCTAAATTTTTCAACATACTATACTACGACTTTTTATCACTTTTTCAACATACTATACTATGACTATTTATTACTTTTTTCAACATACTATACTATGACTATTTATTACTTTTTGGACATATTATAGACTTTTTTATCACTTTTTGGACATATTATACTATAACGTTTTTCGACATAATATACTATGACTAATTATTACTTTTTCGACATATTATACTATGACTTTTTTATCACTTTTTTCGACATACTATAACCTTTTTTCGACCTACTATACTATGACTTTTTATTACTTTTTTCGACATATTATACTATGACTTTTTTTATCACTTTTTGGACATACTATAACTATAACTTTTTTTTTTCGACACCACGATACTATGACTTTTTATCACTTTTTTCGACATGCTATACTCTGACTTTTCCATCACTGTTTTGGACATACTATACTATGATTTTTGTATCACTTTTTTCGGCATACTATACTATGATTTTTTCAAAATTTTCGACATACTATAATTTGACTTTTTATCACTTTATTCGACATACTATACTAGGTCTTTTTTTCAAAATTTTTCGACATAATATACTTAGACTTTTTGGATATACTATAATATGACTTTTTTCATCACTTTTTCGACAGCCAATACTATGTACGCAAGTTCCATTCTAATTGTGTTTTACAAAGAAAGTTTGTTGTTTTTCAATAGGAAAAAGACAGAATACAGTTTTTACAATACTGATGTTACTAATTAATACTTTTTATCTCTTTTTCGACATGCAATACTATGACTTTTGTATCACTTTTTTCAACATACTATACTATGACTTTATTCAATTCAATTTTATTGATAGTATCAAATCATAACAAGAGTTATCTCGAGACACTTTACAGATAGAGTAGGTCTAGACCACACTCTATAATTTACACCCAACCCAATTCCAGTAATTCCCCAAGAGCATGCATTAGCAGTGGCTGTTGCGACAGTGGCGAGGAAAAACTCCCTTTTAGGAAGAAACCTCGGCAGACCCGGACTCTTGATAGGCGGTGTCTGACGGTATTCTCAATTTTTTGACATACTATACTATGACTATTTATTACTTTTTATAACTTTTTCAACATACTATACTATGACTATTTATTACTTTTTTCGACACACTATACTATGACTTTTTATCACTTTATTCGACATACTATACTATGACTTTATTCTAAATTTTTCGACATACTGTACTACGACTTTATCACTTTTTCAAAATACTATACCATGACTTTTTATAACTTTTTACATCATACTATGACTTTTTTCGACATACTGTACTATGACTTTTTATCACTTTTTCAACATACTATACTATGACTTTTTATCACTTTTTTCAACATACTATACTATGACTTTATTCTAAATTTTTCAACATACTATACTATGACTTTTTATCACTTTTTCAACATACTATACTATGACTATTTATTACTTTTTTCAACATACTATACTATGACTATTTATTACTTTTTTGGACATATTATACTATGACTTTTTTATCACTTTTTTGGACATATTATACTATAACGTTTTTCGACATAATATACTATGACTAATTATTACTTTTTTCGACATATTATACTATGACTTTTTTTATCACTTTTTTCGACATACTATAACCTTTTTCGACATACTATACTATGACTTTTTATTACTTTTTCGACATATTATACTATGACTTTTTTTATCACTTTTTGGACATACTATACTATAACTTTTTTGCCACGAATACTATGACTTTTTATCACTTTATTCGACATGCTATACTCTGACTTTTCCATCACTGTTTTGGACATACTATACTATGATTTTTGTATCACTTTTTTCGGCATACTATACTATGATTTTTTTCAAAATTTTTCGACATACTATAATTTGACTTTTTATCACTTTATTCGACATACTATACTAGGTCTTTTTTTCAAAATTTTTCGACATAATATACTTAGACTTTTTTGGATATACTATAATATGACTTTTTCATCACTTTTTTCGACATACAATACTATGTACGCACAAGTTCCATTCTAATTGTGTTTACAAAGAAAGTTTGTTGTTTTTCAATAGGGAAAAAGACAGAATACAGTTTTTACAATACTGATGTTACTAATTAATACTTTTTTATCTCTTTTTTCGACATGCAATACTATGACTTTTGTATCACTTTTTTCAACATACTATACTATGACTTTATTCAATTCAATTTTATTGATAGTATCAAATCATAACAAGAGTTATCTCGAGACACTTTACAGATAGAGTAGGTCTAGACCACACTCTATAATTTACAAAGCCCCAACAATTCCAGTAATTCCCCCAAGAGCATGCATTAGCAGTGGCTGTTGCGACAGTGGCGAGGAAAAACTCCCTTTTAGGAAGAAACCTCGGCAGACCCGGACTCTTGATAGGCGGTGTCTGACGGTATTCTCAATTTTTTGACATACTATACTATGACTATTTATTACTTTTTATAACTTTTTCAACATACTATACTATGACTATTTATTACTTTTTATCACTTTTTCAACATACTATACTATGACTATTTATTACTTTTTATCACTTTTTCAACATACTATACTATGACTATTTATTACTTTTTATCACTTTTTCAACATACTATACTATGACTATTTATTACTTTTTATCACTTTTTATCACTTTTTCAACATACTATACTATGACTATTTATTACTTTTTATCACTTTTCAACATACTATACTGACTTTTTATCACTTTTTCAACATACTATACTATGACTTTTTATCACTTTATTCGACATACTATACTATGACTATTTATTACTTTTTTCAACATACTATACTATGACTATTTATTACTTTTTTCGACACACTATACTATGACTTTTTATCACTTTATTCGACATACTATACTATGACTTTATTCTAAATTTTTCGACATACTGTACTACGACTTTATCACTTTTTCAAAATACTATACCATGACTTTTTATAACTTTTTACATCATACTATGACTTTTTTCGACATACTGTACTATGACTTTTTATAACTTTTCAACATACTATACTCTGACTATTTATTACTTTTTTCGACATATTATACTATGACTTTTTTATGACTTTTTTGGACATACTATACTATAACTTTTTTCGACATACTATACTATGACTTTTTATTACTTTTTCGACATATTCTACTACGACTTTTTTTATGACTTTTTTGGACATACTATAACTATAACTTTTTTCGACACACTATACTATGACTTTTTATGACTTTTTTCGACATATTATACTATGACTTTTTATCACTTTTTCAAAATACTATACTGACTTTTTATCACTTTTTACGTCCTACTACACTGTGACTTTTTTCGACATACTATACTATGAATTTTATAACTTTTTTCGACATGCTATACTATGACTTTTTATCACTTTTTTCGACACATAATTTACAAAGCCCCAACAATTCCAGTAATTCCCCCAAGAGCAAGCATTAGCAGCATGATTACCCAATGGTTAGCACTGTGGCCTCACAGCAAGAAAGTTCTGGGTTCGAATCCAGGTCGTTCCGGGCCTTTCTGTGTGGAGTGTGTATGTTCTCCCCATGTTTGTGTGGGTTCCCCCCAGGTGCTCCGGTTTCCCCCCACCATCAAAAACATGTACTAGGTTCTCCAGTCAGTGCCCTTGATCAAGGCACTGGCTCAGATCTGGAGTTGGTCCCGGCGCTGTGATTGGCTGCCCACTGCTCCCTTGAGGATGGGTTAAATGCAGAGAATGAATTTCGCTACATGTATGTGTATGTGACAATAAAGTACATTTACCATTAGCAGTGGCTGTTGCGACAGTGGCGAGGAAAAACTCCCTTTTAGGAAGAAACCTCGGCAGACCCGGACTCTTGGTAGGCGGAGTCCGACATTATTCTCAATTTCTCAACATACTATACTATGACTTTTTATTACTTTTTTCGACATACTATACTATGACTTTTTAATCGCTTTATGGACATACTATACTATAACCTTTTTCGACACACTATACTATGACTTTTTATCACTTTATTCGACATACTATACTATGACTTTTTATCACCTTTTCAACATACTATACTATGACTTTTTATCACTTTTTCAACATACTATACTATGACTTTTTATTACTTTTTTCGACATACTATACTATGACTTTTTATCACTTTTCAACATACTATACTATGACTTTTTATCACTTTATTCAACATACTATACTATGACTTTTTATCACTTTTTCAACATACTATACTATAACTATTTATTACTTTTTTCAACATACTATACTATGACTATTACTTTTTTCAACATACTATACTATGACTATTTATTACTTTTTTCAACATACTATACTTTGACTATTTATCACTTTTTCGACATACTATACAATGACTATTACTTTTTTCAACATACTATACTATGACTATTTATTACTTTTTTCAACATGCTATACTATGACTTTTTTATCGGTTTTTGGACATACTATACTATAACTTTTTTCGACATACTATTCTATGACTTTTTATTACTTTTTTCGACATATTATACTATGACTTTTTTATCACTTTTTTCGACATGCTATACTATAACTTTTTTCGACACACTATACTATGACTTTTTATCACTTTATTCAACATGCTATACTCTGACTTTTCCATCACTGTTTTGGACATACTATACTATGATTTTTTTATCACTTTTTCGACATACTATACTATGATTTTTTTCTAAATTTTTCGACATACTATACTTTTACTTTTTTATCTCTTTTTTCAGCATACTATAATTTGACTTTTTAATCACTTTATTCGACATACTATACTATGTCTTTTTTTCTAAATTTTTCGACATAATATACTTTCACTTTTTTGGACATACTATAATGTGACTTTTTCATCACTTTTTTCGACATACAATACTATGACTTTTTATCACTTTTTCGACATGCTATACTCTGACTTTTCCATCACTGTTTTGGACATACTATACTATGATTTTTTTTTATCACTTTTTTCGACATACTATAATTTGACTTTTTATCACTTTATTCGACATACTATACTATGTCTTTTTTTATCAATTTTTTCGACATACTATACAATGACTATTTATTACTTTTTTCAACATACTATACTATGACTATTTATTACTTTTTTCAACATGCTATACTATGACTTTTTATCACTTTTTACGTCATACTATACTATGACTTTTTATCACTTTTTACGTCATACTATACTATGACTTTTTATCACTTTTTACGTCATACTATACTATGACTTTTTCGATATACTCTCCTATGACTTCTGTGTCACTTTTTTCAACATACTATACTATGACTTTATTCTAAATTTTTCAACATACTATACTATGACTATTTACTTTTTTCGACATACTATACTATGACTTTTTATCACTTTTTCAACATACAATACTATGACTTTATTCTCAATTTTTCGACATACTACACTGACTTTTTATTACTTTTTTCGAAATACTATACTATATATATATATATATATATATATATATATAACTTGATATGTTTCTTCAAACTCGATAGTGAAGTTTTGAAGATCATTATTTCGCAATTTTTCGTTAGGCAGAGTAGGCACTTCATTCTATATGAATTGTCTTTCACTCCGACAAATGAAAACATGGCCTCTAAGTAGGGCCAGGGGTGGTCTCCTTCCTCACCATCACCGCCATCACTCAGAGTTGAAGGTGGTTGTTTCTGGTTCTTCCATCTCGAAACAAACTAACAAAGCTCAAGTGTTCTCAATGCAGGCAGCAGAGAGCGAAAGGCAGAACGGGAGCACGCGCGGTCTTCTTATAAGACAGCTTGATCGCTTGATTCGCTCAATGATGAGCCAGCTTCATCAAACCTGGCAGTGATAATATGGGTTTGTAATGATTCAGAACATTTTTATAATTGTAAAGTAAAAGTATTGAACTCATCGAAAATATGTACTGAAGTAAAAGTGGAAGTAGGAGAAAAATAACTATAATAATAATACTCCAGTAGAGTACAGATATAGCCTTTTAGTACTTAAGTACAGCAGTGAAGTAGTTCTACTTCATTACTACATCTCTGACTATACAATAGGCCTACCTATTTTCGACATAATATACTGACTTTTTTTTAATCACTTTTTTTCGACATACTATCATTTTTTATCACTTTTTTTGACATACTCATATGACTTTCTTCGATATTATATACTATAACTTTTTCATCACCTTTTTTGACTTACTATACTTAGACTTTATCACTTTTTTGACACACTATACTATGACTTTTTATGAGATACTATACTGTGACTATATATTGTGACATTTTTAGTTTTTTATTTATTATGCACAATTTTCAGAAGTGTGAGTATAATAGCTACTATAAACTCTTAATCAAACTTACAAAAATACAGACACTCGAATGTTTGTATTTGGACAAAATATTTTCTTTATTTTGCAAGAGAACTGAATATGGTGGAGCTCCACTGATAAACGTACATGAGTTCAGCTCATAAACAAATGGAGAATCTACAACCAACAAACTATTGCAAACCGATACAAGAAAGTAAAGTGAACTGTGATTGGCCAAAACCATTTCAAAGATAGAATACCAAGAGAAGGCGGCAGCAGGTATGGCAGAGGGTAATACTGAGAAAGGGGCCAATGACATTTGTACGAGAGGAAATGATCAACACACTCTCTCTGAATTAGGTCTTTTGAATTTTGAAGACTTTGGGTTGAACACGGTTGTGCCGTTGGCCAATAGCAAACTATCTTGACACTTGACCTTTGAGGTGGTGATCATACCTAAAAGTCAAAAAGTATTATTTTTTGCTGATCAGTGTGGTCGAGGTCTTCTGCAATGTTTACCACATTGTTAAAAAAAACCTGTGCTCACATTGTTGCAATAAGACATTCGCCCATTGTTCTTAAACATTTACGTATTAATCTGATGTGCCAACAGTAGACATACATTTCCATAAGGTAAAGGTCCTCTCTCTCAGTATTACGTTGTAATAGCATTAGGCAACTTACACAAAAAGAACTGGAACTTGTTTCAGCTGTAAGCAGTGATGTTACATTTGCTATATCAAATTCAGATCGGAATACACCATAAACAGACAAATAACAGTTGTTTTTTTAAAGACATATTTTTTACCATTTTTCTTTTATACACAAAAAACAACAGTCAAGAGTACCAAATGCATGCTGGATCTGTACGTATGTCAAAAATGGGTAAAAGGGGGAAGGGAAGGGTGGGTGTCATATACACATTTTTTAGTTAGTTTTTTAAAAGTTCTTTATATATATATTTATATATATATAAGAAGCTGTTACTCCTCAAAGCTGTGCTGGGTACTGTGATCAGATAAGCAGTGATAAGAACACAACTCCTCGCTGAGAATCACAAAGATATTCAAACCTGGCTGCAAATAAAACTTTGCAGAAATGCTTGAGGGCAAGTAGCAGTATTTGTAGTAATAATGGTAGTAGAACAACAGACAGTTTCTATTTTAACAGTCCTGGGGTAGTAGTGAGTATAAAAACAAAAGGTAACAGTAGTACCTTTATTGTTACAGAGACTGCACCTTTGTTTGAATCAAAATGTACCTTTTATTTTCTGAGAGGTGAACCTAAGCCTGTTTCCTGGAGTTATTTGAGTTAGAGCTGAGTTTTCAAAAGTGAAAACTCAACTAAACAGTCTGTAAAAGTAAACTTGACAAAACAGATATTTTGGTTTGTCCCTATAACTCTCCTAAACTGCTTTTCTTTCTGCCTGTTCTAAGTACTATTACGAACGAAACCCTGCCCATTCAGAAACCCCTTTCCTGTGGGGGCCGATGCACCTGAGGGAAAACATGCGCCCCTCCATCACGAACCCCTGGCTGACAGAAAAGGGAATATTGCATGTTGTCGTGGAGTGAGACACAAAGGGAAATCATCCTGCAGAAATCTCAGGACTCTAAGTGCTGACATTATATCAAGGGTGTAAAAAAAAAAAAGACAACCACTTAACAGATTAAAAATATTACCTTAACACTTTTGGCCCCGTTGACCTTCCGTATCTCTTGCAGCAAGCTGCTGTTGTCTGATTGGGTTGGTTTCCCTCTAGGATACATATCAATCTTTTGCATTTGATTATGGAACTTCTTTTAGAAGTATATATAATCAAACATATTGACTCAAATTAAATCATAGACAGGGTGAGTTTCTTTTTAAACACACCAAATACAGAAATAAGCTAAATCTAATCCCATCGGTTTCAAATTAAACTGTAAAAAATGTACGGAGCCCCAAAAGTAAAAAACAAAAAAACAAGATCCAAATCTTGCGTCTAATTATTATAAATTATTTATAAGTTTGTTTTTTGAGATTTCTGCAGGACATTTTCAACACAGAAATAGAAAAGTTTCAAATTGCAAACCAAACTTAACTCCAGCTACGGTCATCATGTGCAAATATATGTAATAGCATATATGTAAGTAGCATGAGTGAGAAAGCTGTGACTTTTGGTAATTGCCTTTTAAATCCTCAACAGAAGTCAGTTTATACCAACGGCACACACACACTAGAGAGTGCAGATCAAGTTAAATCTGATTGATTTTTACATTGGGACATCATTGAACAAAGATTTTAAAGATGGATCCTTCCTGACATGTCACAAAAGTACCTGTTTAAACTCTTTTAACAGAAATGAACAACCAACAATCCTAGCTAGCTGTACGGGACACTCATTCAAACAACATGGTTTTATCTTCTGAGTTGTGATCATATCAAGGCAATGGAGATAAAAAAACAATTAAAAAAAAAAAAACAGTGAAACATCCATTTCCAATAATAATCAACAGAAGGATTAACAAGAACTGAAATCTTTGGTCTTAATGTTTTAGGGGAAAATGAAAAACAGTCAAAGAACAGCGACTACGACTCAAAACAACCCTTCAAACGGCAATATCTTTCAGCTTTATGATAGATATGACATCTCTCCGTGTAAATGTGACTCATGATGCATACGCAGACATCACAGGTTAATATTAACACAAGTCTCTTGTAGATGATAATGTGTGCAATTTCAGACAAGCCCTCTGTGAAGGAAAAGATCTGAACATATCTCTGAGAAGTTTCAAAAAGCGCCTCCGTCCCTCCTAAAGTAGCTCTACGTTTGCATGTAACGAATACTGTACATCTGTCATAAAACTCTAAAAACCTTGGCCCTGCTCACCATTAAACAAAAGGAAACTCTTCGGGGTTTTTTTTGTACGTTTTCTTTAATAAATGTATATTTTCATATAAAGACATTCAACAGTGAGCAATGCAATATAGTTCAAGTAATAAAGTTGTTGTTTTTGAGTTCCCCGTTTCGAAAAGCAAGTCAGCTAATAATAAAAAAAAAAAAAAACAGAAATAAAACCTTCCGACAGTGGTGGTGGTGATGGAGGGAAAGACTATGACATCCTTTTGGTGACGATGCTGTGTCTAAGCTACGGGAAGCCATGAGGGACAAGCCTCTTGAAGTGAGGACACTACAAAAGTCAAAGTCGTGGGGATCTAGCTTAACTGACTGATTGTGATTTAGGTATCAATGCAGAAAAAAAAACCCTGATTTATTTTTATTTATTTATTTTTTTCCGCTGGCTTTGTTGTGTGGTCGTTTCTATGGTGAACTAAAAACTCCTGAGGGTTAATGACCGGAAACGTTGTGAAGGAGACGTTAGTCGGCCAAAATCGTACGGGCCTGCATTTCCGATAGCACCTTGAGAGTTAGGATTATCTTGTTTCCTTTACGGACGAACGTGATGTGCGGTGCTTAAAAAAGAATTAATAAAAAATAGAAGAAAGGAAAAAAACCAAAAAAAAAACTAACAAAAAACAGCTTTGGACCCGGACTGATCCTTTTTTTACATTCAAGATTATATCAACAAACCCTGCCTTGCTGTCCCGCGTCCAAAAGAGAGAGCAAAAGACAGTCGTCACAGGTGGACAGCGACAGATACAAAACGCAAAATGGCTGTGTCCCAATTCAGAGGCAGAGGACTTTAAAGAACGCCGGTTACGGAAGGAAAAAGCAAAAACGTGGACCTCCTCCGCAAAGACTATTAACCACAGTGTCATCGCTAATCAACCAATACTAATGCCTGTAACCGCAGCGACTGAAACGTCACGTTAATATTTGTAGCCACAGTTTGGACGGCTGTTGGAGGCCTAAAACAATACAGAAGGTACAGGATAAGCAAAAGGAGAAGCTTCTGACAGCAACAAAGCAAAGTCCAAAATCTTTTTTCTAAAAAAACAAACAAAAAAAAGACAAAAGAAAGTCCCCATTTCTCAGCTGAAATCGAAAGTGGCCCCTGAAATAGGACACAGCCGACATCTCACCGCATCTTATATGCCGCAGCCGTTGCGTCCAGCTGTGCCGGCACCGTCTTTCGTCCTCCACACCTGCTTTTAGCTTCAGCTGGGACGGTCGAGAGGGGACCACCGGGGGCCAGCAGTACGCTTCAAGCTAAATCTAATTTGGCCTGTCCTCGCAGGCAAAACTGTCCATTTCTGCAGTTGATGCTCTGCCAAAGACGTCGTTGCAAGCTGTATTAACACTTTTGCTTTTTTACATATTTAACTTTGTTTCTGTTTTGTATTTAGGAACTTGCAAGCCACGGCCGCTCCAAACCTCTACTCTACTCTACTCTACTCTACTCTGCGTGGATGCCGTTAGACAACAGATCTGGAAGTCCCAGCGAGTACTGTACGTTCCCATCCACCTCTCTTTGTGCATTTTGAACTGGCGCGTAAATAGACCAAAGTGTATATGGCATCAATTTGAAAAGATATCACCAAAATCTTTTTTTATACATGACGGGAATGTGTCTATTGGCGTTATTTAAACCCTGTCTTTATCAATATGCCAACAGATTATTTTATCTGTTTTTCAAAGACTGAGGTTGCCAGTTTTGAGTCTCTACATGCACAAAAATGTAGGATAACAGAAAGAAAGAAAGCAGTAATGAAATGTCACCGGTCTTACTGGTGCCCCTTTAATTACATGATCCGGTTATGCCTTCTCGTGAATATTTGTCTAATACTTCAGTCACGTTTTCATCAATTTACTGAAGTAGTTTTACATGAGTTTGAGGCGACTGGACAGCAGTCTGAAAACAGGCCAAATTGGATTAGGTACTGCCGGCTTTAGGACACCCGAACCGATTCAGTCTCCAGTTAAAAAATAAAAACAAAATGGCTTTTGGGTCCACAAACCTCGCCTGGAGGGTGTGTGTGTGGGGGGGGTAAATAACGGTGATACCGTCGGGGGGTCACTACACTGTCGGGCGGTGAGGAGGACACTGAGACGGGGGTTTAGATAAACACGTGGTGGGTACAACTCAAGTTGTATCATTCACTCACAATGACTCCTCTGGAGCTTCTCAAACAATGGCCCTCTTCCTACAACCTGATACACTCCTTCAGACGGGTGTGTGTGTGTGTGTGTGTGTGTGTGTGTGTGTGTGTGTGTGTGTGTGTGTGTGTGTGTGTGTGTGTGTGTGTGTGTGTGTGTGTGTGTGTGTGTGTCCCATACACTCTGATGCTGGCTTATCGTACTGTAAAAATCACTGCAGACGACAGAGAGGGGAGGGTGCTTTGTCTGACTTTATAACCAGCGTCTTTAAAAAAAAAAAAAAGAGCTTTTTGGTAGACTCCCTCACAAATGTTAACCTGCATAAAAAAATGTGTGTATCGCAGTTTTAGCGAAGGGCGGGGGTGGAATGAATAAAGAACAGCTGCCTTGTTTGCCATAAACCAGGGCCAAGATACCCCCCCCCCCTGCACTTTTTGCTTTTCATTCTTAAAATAGCTGCAGATTATCAGACAGACAGCGCTGACCCCGTTAATCGTCGCAGACACGTGTCTGTCTCTCTCCCCAAAGGAACAGCCAATGGGCGAGCTTTATTTCCGTGCCAATCAGTAATACAGAATTTCTAGGGAAAAAAAATGCAACTTTGTTGTGGTTTTCTCTTCAGTTTGTGAAGATATTTTTTTATTGTGTGAGGCCTTTCTTTTTAAGTCTGAAAGAGAGAGAAAAATGCTTCCACTGGTTATAAAGTCAAGCACCGGCAAGAAATTCAGAGTTAAAAAATTTTTAAAAATTGGAACAACATAAAAAAAAAGAAAGAGAAAAAAAGAAAGAAGAGGAAACAAAGCATTCATACAAAACAAAGTGAATTTCACTCCAAAAGCTTCACTGTGCACTTTGATTATCTCTCGGACCTTGTTAGTGCGTCTCTCTGCTCGGCTGCTGAACTACATTAACACAACGCTAGATTGCACGTTCTTTCAAGTTTTCAGTATTTCTCTTCTAAAGCTCGTGTCTTCAGCTCGGGACGTCGCCTTTCGTCTACCTGCTCTCTCTCTCCCTCTCTCCGTGTGTTACACATAAAACAGGTTTTTTTTTTTTTTTTAATCAAAGCTTATTATTTCTGAAGGTTTTGTTACAAAAAAAACAAACAAAACACAAACAGTCCCAGTTATTCAACCCACAGTCGTTAGCATATATTCACATCATCTCTCACTATTTTTATTTTATTTTTTTTAAACCACACATAAAATGGGGGTTACACTTTACTTGAAGGCATCTACATGTGTTCATGACAGTGTCATGTCACTCTTATGTAGATACCTTCAAGTAAAGGGTTGCCGAAATGAGTTTCCGGTTCCCTGGTCAGACTTCCTTTATGCTTTAAAAAAAAAAAAAGAATAAAAAAAAAAAAAGGATCATTTTGGTGAAAAACTGACCACTTGTAACCTTTTTTCCCCTCGTCTGGTTTGAGTGGCGCAACATGTGTGACCTCAGCGCCCTGTACTATACGTTATCCCGCTCCCGGTTGCGAGTGTTTGGAAATCCAAACATTTCCACAAACCGCCTCAGCCTGCCGGCAGACTTCACGCGCATCCAGCCGAGCGGCCAAGTCTGCGGAAGCATCGGCTTCAAAATGTCAAGTCGCCATTTGATCGTTCGACAGAAAGCCGACGTGTGAGGGATCAGAAAACCCCCCCCCCCCAAAAAAACAACAACTGGAAAACGTACAATTATTTTCTCAATGATCAAGTTATCCATTTGGTCTATGAAATGTCAGAAAATGATAAAAAAGCAGAAAAGCCCAATGTGATGTCCGAAAAGTGCTTGATATTTCTAATCCATCACAACCGAGAAAATTACTTTATACTATAATTAGTCTTTTTTTTTTACTTTCGTCGACTGATTTTTATTGGTCGACTAATCGTTTAGTTTGGACTTTTTCACCTTCCACGGAGAACGCTGGGCGAGCGAATTTGGGGGGGGGGTGGTGGTCACACATGGGACTCGTTTAAGTGCTTCTTACTCGACTATCTAGGTTTACCAGACGGTCCTGGCGGTTCCGTTTACGTACCATTTGGGTTTTTCCCAAAAAAAAAAGGCTATTTTGGTGGACAAGCACTTGGCCCAAAAACTCAGTTTTATGTGTGGTTTCAAAACACACCATTCGTTCGCCTTTTTTTTTTCGTCACGCTTTCGCCCATTCACGAAAAGACAAAGAAAACACTAAGAAACACACAAACACACACACACACACACACAAGCTGACCCTTTGCCCTCCCTCTCCACACCAACTTTGGTCTCTGGTTCTGATCCGGGACATTGACTTATACACATTGGCAAAAACAAACAAACTATGTTCCAGCAAAGCAAAAATAATACACATACCACTCTCTACAGTTAGTATAAAAGCAAGCCTTTTGTCCTTCTTTTAATACTACACTGTAAACTGTTTTGTGTCGCTGTGCCCCTCTCTCTCTCCCCCCCCCCCCCCCCCCCCCAACCCTTCAGCAGCAGTCTACATGGAGGAACACTTCATGAAACAAGTGCCCGTTGTCTCGTTATGCTACATTGATTTTCGCTTCTCGTACGGAGAGGGACAGACACGTGACATCATCGCCTCTCGCAGTTACCACAAACTAAGCTACGAGAAGCAAAAAAGGAAAATAAAAAAAAAACATCTGAAACATGAAAACAAATCCAGAAACCAAAAAAAAAGGTTGCAATATAATCATCTGAGGTGCAAAAGGAAAAGAACGGCCCAAAAAAAATAAAAAAAAGGGAGATTTGGGAATGTTTTGTCGTCTTCGTCGTTCGCGTGTGGTTTGAGCTTCTGGTTAAAAAGTCTGAGCTGGAGTTTAGGTAGCAGCGGGGTCAACCTGAAACTCTGAAGTCTCCTAACTCCGTTTCCTTCCTTCCTTCCTTTTCCTTCAGTCACTTATTGTTTGTTTTTTTCTTCTTCACATTCACAAACATTTAAAACTTCCTTGTGCAAATCAAGCAGTCTTTAGAAAGAATGCCCTCCGAAATTGTTCTTGTAAAAATATATATAACTCCAAGGTGGCTGACGTGTGTGTGGCAGCAAGTGTTTTAATTTCTATCGTTATCGGGGTCTGGTGTTGGGGTTGCTTTGTATGTCAACCGATCCCTAGCCCCCCCCCTCCCTCCCTCCCTCCTCGCTTCCTTCCTTCCCTTCCCCGAGATGGGGGCTGGGTACGTTGTCTCTGTGGGGTTGTGGCCGGGTGGTTGGGGGTGCGGTTCATCTGCGTCCGGAGGGCATCTGTGTGTAGACGGGGTACGCCAGGCGCACGTTGAGCGAGTCGTTGTGCTGCACCAGGGAGGTCTGGTGGTAGTGGAGCACCAGGTCCTTCAGGCTGCTGTACAGGTTGTAGGGCTCGGCGAAGCCGAAGCCGCGCGGCGTGCTGTAGATGACGCAGTGCTTCACCTCGCCTTCGACACTGGGGGAGGGGGACACAAGAAGACAGGTTCGGTTAGGCCGGCTCGTCAGGAACGTGGATGTTAAAAGCTGACCTTCGGCATCCAGTCAGACAAAAAACGCTGTTTAAATGTTTTCTGTCCACATTTTTAGATTATTTCCTCAAACTTTTTGTTCTATAATTCTTACAAAGAAACTGCTATGGCCTTAAAAGGGTTCCTGAAAAAGATTGTCATTTAGTAATAATCACATGGAATATGGAGACACGTCTAGTATTGGGTCTTTAATTCACTGAACGGTAAAGCAGCTGTTATCTGTAAAATAGTCATTTGATTCGAGGGGATAAATGCTACCTGCTAACCAAGGCTAACGGTAACGCTAATGGCGCTTGCGCGCTCCAAATGTGCGACTGGTTTTCGCCCTGAAAGATCACCAAAGTCTCGTCCGATGTGTACTCACATTACGGAGCAGGCGTAGCAGCCCTTTTTGCTGCTCTCTCGGATGAGAAACGCTCCGTCCGGCTTCCCGATGAGCAGCTCCTCCGCCTGCGTCCGGTTCAGGTCCCCGACGAACCAGCTCTTCTCGTCGTAGTGGGGCAAGTTCTCGTCCTCCTCGGTCACAAAGTAGCCTCTGCACCCGCACAGTCACACAACGAGAGAGGCACATGGTGAACACGGAGGACGGGATTAAGAAACAAACAGTTGCACTGTGCGCACTGATGCACGGTGGCAGGGTATTGGCAGAGGACAGGGTTAGGAAAAACTCTAAAAAAGTAGAGACTCACTCGTCCGTGTTCTCGTTCTTGATTCCCAGCCAGTCGTTGATTCGTTTCTGACGAACTCCTTTGTGATTAAGCCAGCTAAAGAGAGAGAAAGAAAGAAAGAAAGAAAGAAAGAAAGAAAGAAAGAAAGAAAGAGAACCGTAACTACTACAGTACTAGAAATCAGTTTAAAAGGCTACAACGGGCGCCCAGATAGCTCAGTTGGTAGAGCGGGCGCCCATATATAGAGGTGTACTCCTCGACACAGCAGGCCCGGGTTCGACTCCGACCTACGGCCCTTTACTGCATGTCATTCCCCCCCTCTCTCTCCCCTTTAATGTCTTCATCTGTCCTATCACATTAAAAGGCCTAAAATGCCCAAAAAATAATCTTAAAAAATAAATAAAAGGCTACAACGCTGTTTACGATGCAGTGAACAGAAATCGAATGAAGTGACAAACAGCACGTCTGACAGCATCAAAACCCAGCTCATGTGAGATGCGGTGTTTCCAGGACCGCGGTTCTAGGGCTGTGCTCAATTGAAGAAATTCTTAGTCGACTAACTCTCATTCAATTGTATCGACTAACCGATTAGTTGATTTAATCGACAGATCTGTAAATCTGAGTTTCTCCGCAAAGAGTCATGCAAAAAGCACCGCTTTAATTCTTGTGTTTACCAGAGATGTGCTCGTACGGTTCTTGGAAATAAGTCATTCAGCATGAAAAAAGCATCAGACATGACTAATGGACTAAAGAAATCTAAGTTGACTAAGACCAAAATGACCGACTAGTCGACTAATCAACTGAGAGGGAGCAGCCCTGCGCGGTTCATCGATACATTTCACACTCCTGTTTAATAAAGTGAGCAACATGGCGCTCCATGGCCCGCCGGACTAATAATTAATGAGGTCTTCTGTACTTACACTAGATATTGGTCCCTGATCTTGCGGAGCTGTATGAGGTCGGGCTTCAGGCTGTTCATCTTTTTGTCCGTCTCCCGGTTGTCCATGGCTTGCGTCTTCAGGTCCTGCTCCAGCCGCACCTTGCTGTCGTGGATCTCGCCGAGCCGGGACTTGAGCTTCTCGTAGTTCATCATGATCCTCTCGATCTCCTTGTCGTTGCCCTCGCGGCGGAAGCGCTCGATGTAGTCCTTGCTGTAGCGCTCCTGCGTGTGGCACTGCTCCTCGAAGATCTTGATGGTCTCGTTGAAAGCTTCGATGGCCGTCCGCTTCATCTGGATCTCCTGGGGGAGGAGAGAAGAGGTGGTGGGTGAGCGGACGGGACAGAAAACGCAATCCATTTTTTTTTTCTCCTTAAAACCCTAAAAACACCTAGCCACGAGAGACCGTCCTGATCTGGCGAGCTCCAGTTTTCCACTCGCAGATCAGTCTGGCATCTTGAGATAGAGAAAATTTGGAGCCGTTCGCCAAACGACCGACCAATCAGCGTTGAGTTTTGAGGCGGGTTTAGGTGTGATGCAACGAGAAGAGTCTATCACCAACATAGGTGGTGATAGACGGATGGGTTTATCCAATCAGCCAGCTAGTATTTTCAGACAGCGGTAGCCCTAATTCTGTTAGCTTTTTTCTCTTGGCTCCTTCTTTTGGAATATGGACCGGGAACCTGAAATGGGGCCTTTTATTCCTAAATTCTCGTTACACAAACGGCAAATATCCTTTACAGACATGTTGCTTGCTTGCTGAGCTAACGAGCTATGCTTTGCCTGCAGCAGCAGGGGTAGCCTGGCTTGTGGTTGTATTTGCATACGCTTTGTTCACCAACATAGGTGGTGATAGACAGATGGTTTATCCAATCAGCTAACCAGTATTTTCGCCCCTTCCCAAAAGTTCTCCAACGACAAGTTCCCAGATGGATAAGCCGAGCAAATGCGAAGCGATCCATCTGGCGCAGTCAGGTTAAAAAACTCCAGTCACTATACAGAAGTATAGGTGTACCTGCGAGGTCTTGGTGTATTCTTCGTACAGTCTGTCGTACTCTTTGCTCTTCTCCTGGTACTGATTGTGGTATTCCTGCAGCTTCTTCCCCACGGCATCAATATTATCCTCCTTTACCAGCTGGTCCTGAGGGATTGAGGACAAGAAATGAAAAAGCATTAGAGAGCGGGCGGCGCACAGACAGCCAAAAGGGAAAAGGCGGCATGCATAAGTGTTGGATGTGAAAGAATGAAGAGCTTTTTGTAATTAGGGACAGAGGAAAAAAAGTGCATGTGCGCGTTTGCTCCCTTCACCTCCCGATTCTGCTTAGCGAGAGTGACTCCTGAACAGGCTCGTTAATTAACCACCCACAATGCCCCGGGTGCACGGCAAAGGTGTGCACGCTTGGAGACACTGCACCGCTCTGAGTAATGACTCGCCTGGCAAAACGAGTGCAGCGGGGGAGGAAGGGAATAAATGCAACAACGGCCCTTTGACACCGCGGATGTGTGCAATTATTTAGGGAGCGTGGCATGGGTGGGGGTGGGGAGTGGGGGGGGGGAGGCCGGCAAACGGGGGAATATTTCAGCGAGCAGAGATCTTGCTGCCGCTGCAGTTTGGAGTGGAAACACCCAGCAAGTTAGTGGTGGGTCTACACAGGACGCTGGTTGGAAATGGGTTTCAAATGTAGTAGAAACTGATAGAAAGATCAGAGAGAGGGAGTTCTGTCCCCAAGATCAAGAAAAGACAAAACTACTAAAAGATGAATTCGTATTTTTTGCAAAGTCGTATTTTCGTACCATCGGTTATGACCACATTGGTATAACCGGAGACCTGAAAATATATGGCGACACTAGAGGACACAGCCTTACAAATGACTCCAATATGAGCTACCAAACAGGTCTCAAACAAATATGGTTTAAACCACAGAAAACCACCTGAACTGTCTTTAAAGTCGTCCACTGTATTGTAAAACTGCTTGTGCACATATCTACAGTTGACGGTCAAAACGAATGTGAACACCTACACATTACACCTATGTGATGGTTGAACATGTCATTTAAAACCCACGGGCATTATTCTGCCTCCACTCTCCTGGTTTCAGGCTTTCCACGAGACGGTGGACCTGCTGCAGGGATTTCAAGCTCACATCACATGTTTTTCTACAACAAAGCCGAGTGTTGAAACGCTTCACCTTAGCTGAGATCAAAATAAGACCTAGGTTGTTTAGACTTGGGACTTTCTTTTAAAAAGGAGGAGCTATGCAGTTTTAGCCATTTCTTCACCGTTTTCTTGCTTTTTGCTGGCAGGTTTCTCTATAGAGCTCCCCCTATAGCTTCAGAATAGATATTTGGCAGCTCCTATGTTTACTCCTGTCTGAGTCCTCGCTGGGTCAGTCTGCCGTTTCCTCTTTCTCTGTTCCTCCGACAATGCTTTCCTAGCTTTCTGCTTCTTTTTAGCCGGCTCAGCCACGACGATAGTGTGAAAAACTCCATCGCTACCTTGTTAGCCGGTTCCTGAATGGGTGTC
Organism: Perca fluviatilis; assembly: GCF_010015445.1. NCBI lineage: Eukaryota > Metazoa > Chordata > Actinopteri > Perciformes > Percidae > Perca > Perca fluviatilis. The sequence goes on from NC_053120.1 coordinate 5,609,360, forward strand.
TGTGTGCAGTGCCGTGAAGCAATTCGTTACATGGCGAGACCTGATATCACGCCATATTTCCGGCGGCTCACCTGCCGAAAGTTGCGAGGGTGGTTTTTCCGCTCACAGGCGCTAGGGGGAAGCGAGACGACCCCCATTCAACCCGAAAAAAGTCATATAACCATTCCAAAGACTCCGAAGCTGTTCAGTTTAAGTAAATTAAGCTAAAAAAAAAAAAAAAAGTCCTAACAGACAGCGTGTATCTTGTTGGATGGATGGATGTGCAGGTGTGAATACTGAGTATGCAGACCTGCTGGAAGCGGGAGATGGGGTACATGAGCTTGACGTCCAGCTTGGTGTTGTACTGAGCCAGGGACTCGTGTCTGTAGTGGCTGATGAGCTCCACCACCGAGCTGAACGTCAGGGGGTCGGAGAAGCCGTACTTTCCGTCCCGATGGTAGATCTTTATCAGCTTGTTGTTACCCCCCTTCCTGAACACGGAAACAAGAAAAAGAGGAGACCGGGTTAGTACATATCACCATAGTCAAACACTTTTTTAGGGGGGGAAATGCATCCCCGAACAGATTATTCTCCTTAATATTCACACTTCAGCAGCTTCTCGTTCGGGCTTAGCTCCCCCTCAAGCATTTTACTTCCACGGAAGTGGGCAATTTGCTCCAATTTACCAGGATGCTGCGTAGGCAAAAATGCTTCTCAACACATGATTTCCCTCAATCTGTAGTTAACTAGAGGGATGGCTTCATAAAAAGTGGAGCAGAAGTAGTAATCACCCACTCCTTCCAGCCTCCATTAACCCCCCCCCTGGTGGTTTTAAACCCACTCCATTCGTGACTTGGATATCAACAAGCGACTTTGAGTCCATGAAAAGCGCTATATAAATTCAATTTATTATTATTATTAAGACTTTACCTCAGTGTGAGCGTGTAGTCGCCCTGCATCTTGGTGGAAGCGTCCCGAACCAGGAAGGTCCCATCAGGCATGTCTCTGAGCTTGTCGTTCACCTCCTCCCTGAAGACAAAAAAATTTAAGTAAGAGTTTGAGTCGGTTGAGTAATTTGTGTACAGATGGTTTTTATTTGAAAAATCTGCCTTCAATTATCAGTGGCAGGCGATGAGGACTTTCCCCGCAGCCACACACCTCAAAGTAAACAGTCCATCAATTAAATGATGTAGGGAGTGACTAGCTGGACAGACCGATCCCAGCCAACAGCGTCTCTGCTCGAGATGAGTGTGTGTGTGTGTGTGTGTGTGTGTGTGTGTGTGTGTGTGTGTGTGTGTGTGTGTGTTAAAGGTGGCAGACTGGCTGTCTGCATTGTAGGTAGGTGTGGTTACCCTCTGAGTATGTGTGGATTGTGTCTGAGAGCTAACCTGCACTTAGTAAGGTAAGGGAGTCACAACAGCCTAAACAGTTGGGACTGTTTTTTTTTTTTTACAGATTTACACAAAAAAAAAAAAAATACTACAGATTTCATGGAAAGGTTTTCTGTTCCTAACCATCAAGAAGTCGTTTCGTTTCCCGCTGCGGATGTTCTGAAACTGAACTCCAAGGTAATCTTATCTTTATTAAAAGTATTTAGTGAATGAATCACGAGTGCATACAATAGAACACAGACAGACACACATGCGTGCAGAGATGACCCTTTGTGACCCTAACCCTAACAGCAGAAAAGCATAGAATTTAAACTCATCAACTCACAACGTTGTTTAGTTTTAAATTTGTTATTTTTTTTTCTTCAGTTTCTGACCACTGCTATAAAATCAAAACCCAAAACAAATGTCAGGGCAGTTTTGTCCTTACTACAGATAGAAACCATGTCAAAGGGTATTTGCACCCCCATGTCGCGGCAATTGCTACTTTAAAACAAAGATTAATATCCTAAAAATAGTTTTAGTGCTTTAAAAAGGTCCAGTGGGTGGGAATTTCTCCCATCTAGAGTTGAGATCATATATCACAATCAACTCTCTCGCGCCACGCAGTTCAGAGTACGTATTCCAGCTACGGTAGCCTTCACGCTTCAAAAAGACAATCTCCTTTTTCTTTTTCTGGGTGAAGAAGACTCCTGTTCCTGAAATATGGATTTTGAATACGTGTGGTCCTCCATGTTTTCCTTCTTCAAACTTGCCGGGGCCTGGAAGCTACGATACCCGTTAGCAGCCTTAGCAGCAGCTGTGAGTTTATCATGTGACAGCGAAAATGTGAAAGGTGGAGCAGTATGTCCTGTATGTCCCTTACAGGCTAACGTATTTCAAGATGGAGCATGAATATGGAGCTTCTACCCCAGTTCATGTGAATGCAAATGTTAAATTTCAAGCCAAATGAAATAATTGGAATTGATGGCGGTGGTAAACATTCATGAAAAAGTATAAGTTTGTGAATGGGCAACACAGATTTTGATAATGACGAACTAAACACGTTACACACTGGACCTTTAAGGGACCAGATTTCCATTCAATTTGTACTCATACACCAACTTTACATACTTTTTCACACAATAAGTATCTTATGTAGAACACAAATGATACAAGAGACGTTTGAGGAAAATGCCAGCAGCATCGATACAATTTGAGAGTGAAAGGTCCCTCTCATCTTAAGACCCAGCATGTGCGTGGAGTGCGTTGTTACCTGGATATGTCCCCCCAGTACCACTCGGCCTCTTGCAGTGAGCCCCCTGCTCCTCCGTCCTTGGTGCCATTGCTGCTGCCCCCTCCCACCCCGACCGACGAGGGCGGCTGCGGCTTCGCTGGTTTCGGAGGAAGAGCTGGAGGAGAAAACGAGACGACACGTTATCATTGTAGCCTGACCTGTTTTTGTGTGTGTGTGTGTGTGTGTGCTACAGCTCTGCGGCAAAAGTTCAGCCATCCACCCATGACTGCAGATGGAGAGCAAGCGAAGCATTGTTACACAAAGTTAAAACTCTCCGCAAATTTCATCACTTGGGATTCTTGCTTCGTTCGACCATATATATGCACACAAATGACACCATAAAGGCTAGAGACTCTCGTCTCTCCCCCCCCCCGTCGTCCCCAGGTATGCATACATACTTCATGTGCAAATAGTAACACAGGAGCAATTTATAGCTCCACACAAATGCAGCAGCCGTGCAGCTGGTGACCGTGTTGTTATTAATTACACAGGCAAACAGTAGCATGGCAAATAGAGCCCATACATCATTCCCAGTAATTATTCTCTCTGTCATGCAACACACACATACTTAGGAGCCTTAATGCAGGGTAAAAGTTAGCGGCTGCCTTTAAAAAGACATTTCAGGTCCTGAGGAGGGAGAGGGAAGTTTGTTACAACTGCCAACGCTCTTGTTTTCATAAAGTTTCTCCCGTCTTTTAACTCATCCTCCCACTGAGCTGCTGCAGGGGAGGACAGAGGGAATCTTCTGTAGCTCTCGTCACAGCAGACAGAAACTTGACTTGTTACCTTTTGGATTGCACTCTGCATCATATATCTAGGAGTGATGCCAAGACGTTTTAAAAACCGCACACTTAAAAAGATTTGCGTTATTTCAAATAAAAAGCAAGTGTAATCCGCAATCCACAAAACCAGACGTGCACGTTGATTGCCCAGAGCCAAAGGACGGTATAGACTTTGTAATTAGGCCTGCACGATTCGGGGAAAAATATGAACCACGATTTGATTTTTTTTAAGCTTAGAATTGATATCACGATTCTCTGCCACGATTTTTTTTCCTCACGAAGTGTAACGTTTATTGCGCACAAGAACTGTGACAAATCAAATTGGCAGTACCAAACAGATATTCTTTTGGCACCTATAGCACATTGCGCATCACCAACAAGCCTGTAAACATAGAGGCTTCAATGAATAAAGAAAATAAAGTAAATACTGCACAGTAGGCTACCAAAAATAGTGACATATAACACACTGAACTAAATATGGCCCTGATACAGGCTCTATCTGAACTCCTTGAACATGGCTTTACATAATTTAAACAAGTCAATCAACATGCTGCAGCTACAGTCTCTAGAGAAATGGGAGTTTGTCAATTGCCAATTTAAGTACAGTATCAAAAACTCTAACCACTTGCCTTTCATGTCTTCAGCTGTCCTATCAAAATAAAGGCCGAAAAAGTTCTTGTACAGTTGCTTGTGTTTAGACATCGTTAAATATTTAAAAAGTTGAGGTTCTTTTGTTAATAAAAAAATAAAAAATAAAAAATATCAGAACCAAAACTAGAGGCACTATAACACAAAATCTCAAACCATACATAGTCCGTCAACTTTGGACTGATGGCAGCTTTAAACCTTTTGGTTTTATGAATGTGGGGAGACCCTTTGTTAACATTAAATAACAGCCTCTGCCTTTAAGTTTGGAAAATAATAACAAAACCTGAGTTAAAGTTCAATCCAGCCTGAGTGAATGCCAACAGCCTAACAAACAGAAGCTCTTGTGTTTGTTGCCATGATGTGTGCCAAACAGAGCTAGCATGAATATGACCCACAATACCAAAACACACACATATATATCTCTATATTGGAGCAGACCAACGTTTCAGAAGTCTCCAGGCACATCTGGATACAGTTTAAGGAACAGCAGTGCAATTACTGGAGCGTTTCGACATCATAAATCAGTTCACACACACACGCATGCACGCACACGCACGCCTGATGTGGACAGCGCCCTTTAAAAAGAGGGAAAGTCCGCTGATGAATGTACCCTGAAATGCCACCGGAGGAGCGTTTTCCTTCAGCCGGAGCGTCCCGGAACATTCTGGCCTCACCAATTACCGGAGGACACGCACACGTGGATGACAGAAAAACCGACAGGGGAATTCCCACAATGCACAGGGAGAGCTGAATATAAGGCTGGGGAAATGACACCCAACATGATCTCTGTGTGTATGTGCAGTAACATGGTCATTACTTCACTCATGAATACATACGGTTGGATTGGGGGTCTCTTTGTTTGCATTCTACTGCTGTAAATCTAATCAGTAACTAAAGTAGTAATTAAAGCCGTTTTAACTGTTTGGCCACTTGGGGCAGCAGAGCAAGCTCAAACACTGACATGTAATACAAACTTGATATGCTCGAGTTATGAGTAGTTTAGGGCTGCAACTACTAAATATTTGTAATTGTTGATTAATCTGTCGAATATTTTCTCTATAAAATCTCAAAAAAAAAAAATAAAACTGAAGAATTACGGTCTTAGCTTTCGTCCATGATGACGTCCCCAACTGTCTTTGTTTTGTCCCCAACTCAGAGATATTCAGTTTACTGTCACAGAGGAGTGAAGAAACTAGAACAATATTCACATTTAACAAGCTGACATCAGAGAAGTTTGACTTTTGGTCATAAGAAAAATACTTAAACCAATTATCAAAATATTTACCGGTTGATTTATTAGGCGTCAACTAATCGATTAATCTTTGCAGCTCTTAAGTCATGACAAGTTGTAGTTATGGCCAAAATGTTACCTTCTTAACCAACCTTAACACATATTTAAATCTACTTCAAACTCTGGTTTGGACATTAATGTAAAGCATGTATAATTCTTTTGTATGACATGTCAAATAAAAAAAACTCTACTGTCCCCTTTCCTTCCCCCATTCCCTTTTCCCCCCTCTCCCCCACCCTCCCTCACCCACACACACTTTACACACACACACACGCACACACACACACACACACACACACACACACACACACACACACACACACACACACACACACACACACACACACACACACACACACACACACACACACACACACACACACACACACACACACACACACACACACACACACACACACACACACACACACACACACACACACACACACACACACACACACACACACACACACACACACACCTTGAACTTGCTGAAGTTGTTAGAGCAAAATTTCAACTTTCTATTTAAAAAAAGTTTTTAATTAAATGTTGTATAAAAATCAGCAAATCCACAAAACTAAGAACCGGAAACAAGTGAACATGTGGTCATACTACCTAATAAATGACTAAAAGTGATGAATTGATCTGAAGTTTAAATTGTCATCATAAAAATAATGATTATGTCTCGTTTCAGCACTACTATGAAAAACAACAACAGGACAATAAACAGGAGCAACAGTCCCTCCGACACACTGCTCCATACTTTTCAACATCTGTCCTGCATAAAACAAGTCAAACTCGCTCATGACAACCGTCCTACCAAAGAGGACAGAATGTGAAAATGCCGTAAAATATGAAAGCTATTTGTTTTACACAAATGCATTGTTTTAAAATCAGTAAAAAAAAAAAAACAACAAATCGGCCAGAACTACTGCATCAAATTCTGAGTGAGCGCAAGGGGGACGGTGAACAAAGGCAACCATCAGCGCAGCCTCCCTCCCCCTCAACAGACAAAGGAGCAGCACTCAGCCACACACACACCTCAACACACACACACACACACACACACACACACACACACACACACACACAACACACACACTTAATCTGCTCCTCAATCTGTTCCATTTCCACAACTTTACATCTGGACAAAGTAAGGAGTTGCAGGTGGTGGTGTGTGTGTGTGTGTGTGTGTGTGTGTGTGTGTGTGTGTGTGTGTGTGTGTGTGTGTGTGTGTGTGTGTACAGTACGGGGGTGTGTTTTTGAGCATCATGGCTGTGGAAGCACACACACGCAACTCTCACACATGGTGATGCTTAACAGCGTACGACTTTAGTTTATCCCAATCAGAGTCCAGATTGCTGCAACGGTAGACGTACTTTTGTCTATAAAATATACGTCTAGGTCTAATGCAACATCTTTGTCCGACTAAAAATCAAAAAAAAATAATAATATTAAAATGCCAACATATAAAAACAGAGAAAAGCAGAAAATCCTCTCATTTGAGAGGCTGGAACCAGAGTTCGGCATTTTTTGCTTGGTAAGTAACTTTCTGGGGATCAACTGCACTAGTTCCCCAAATTGTAATGTACAAAAGCAAACTATCAACAGGGGAAAGAATAAAGAGAACTGCACACACACACTCACACTCACTCAGAAAGCTTTAGGTTGTGTGCTGAAAGAAGAATCAAAGAAGAGGGGGTTGCAACAAAATTAAAGCGATGAAAAATAGAAAGGAAAAAAAAAAAGGTGTTAAACTAGTAAATAAATGCACAGATTGGAACAGGAAAAGTGAAGTCTGAGAAAGCAACCAACGACAAACAAAGGCAGCAACAAAAGAGACCAAAATGCAAATACACAAAAGACCAAATCCTTCTCTTACCGTCCTCTACCATCGTACTCTCCGTTAGCTGCATGCTGTCACTCGTCTCTCAGCTGTTTCCCTCCTCCCGCCTACTCACTCTCTCTCCCTCCCTCTGTCTGTTGATCTGTGTCTCTCCTCCTCTACCTCCTCCTCCGCCTCCGCCTCTTGCTCAGTCAGACTGAAGAAAAGAGCGAGCGAGGCTGAACCTAAAAGACAGGCGACGCGCGAACTAATCCCCGCACAGAGGCCCGCCCCCTTGGCCAATCAGAAGGCAGCAATGGGGGCGTGCCTCACGAGAGAAAGAAAGAAAGGAAGGAAGGGAGGTGGAGTTATCCGGTGGTATATCAATTCCTTCTGGGACACCACACACACACTCCGAGACAAGCGCGCAGCAGCGAGCGCTAAATCAACAGGTCGTCTCCTATTGAACACAGCGAGACTGGCAGCTGAATGGGTGTTTAAGAGACTCACTTATTCACTTATTCATAGTTTATTTCAGGCAATAAATATACAATGTAATCCGACAAACAGTTAGGTCTGCTAATATATTCAATAATTATGTGTTATTGTTAGAAAAATGCTCATCGAAGTCCAAGATGATACCTTCTATTGTTTTGTCCAACCAACAGTCAACATCTAAAAGGATAATTCATTTAAAATGATATAAAACTGAGAAAAACAGACAATCCACCCAGCTGACAAGCTGCAAAACAAACAATATTTGGTATTTTTGCCTTTAAAAACCCTTTTGCTACAAAAATATGAATACACAGCCAAACACATTTGACCAACTGCCAGTCCACCAATGTAAATATCACTTATTAGGGCTATGTTTTTGATCTAAAATTGAAAAATACTTCCAAAGTTTTCCCATAAGAATGTCACAATTTGACTCAACATATTGCAATAAAAGTCTGCTTTTACATTGTACCTTCATACAGACCTTCAGAGGTTTCTTTTATGATCATCGCAATCCGATCTTAAGGAAAACCTTGGAAATATTTGAGGCAATAACCTCTTTTTGGCTTTATAAAAACTAAATGTGAAGGAGCCATGAATGGATGCATCATGTCAACTAGATCCATCTCCATCATGGCAACTCACGGAGCAAACTCTATCCGCGGATAAAAAGGCTTGTGCTGATACGTTTGAAAGCTCCGGAAGAAGCTCAAGTAAGTGGACCTTGAGTTGGGACTCTTTTGTCGAAACAACTATTTCGAAGATCAAGACTGAATTCTGATTCCGATGTTGAGTTTTGTTCCCAATTATGATCCTGATAGAAAGGCTCTCCTCATGTCAAACCGACCCTGCAGATGATGATTACGCTCTGGATGTAAACAGGCTTTGACATCTCCACTGTGCATGTCACTGATATCAACAGCAGCAGCTCTACACTGCTGCTTTCGCATAAATTAGCCCGTTTATGAAATAAAGTAATAGTAGAGCTGTGCAATTAATCAAAATGTTAATTGCAATTACGATTTCGGCTCCTAACTGTCACAAAAACAGATTAATCGGAAAAAAGGACAGTAAAAAATGTATTTATTATTGGTTTAACTGTTCCACTGTTTAAGTTAAATAATTGCAAATCTTTTCAAAAAGACAATGAGTAATTATGTTAAATAATTGTGATTTCAATAGGCCAAAAATATATAAATATAAAACACACACAGAGAACGGTTGCATAATATGGAACACATTCATATATTATGAATAAGCGTTTTTCGGGAAGGTGCAGTGGCAAATCAAGTGAACGTGAGGAAGAAAGCCACACACACACACACACACACACACACACACACACACACACACACACACACACACACACACACACACACACACAAACACACACCCACACAACCACACACACACACACACACACACACACACACACAACCACACACACACACACACACACACACACACACACACACACACACACACACACACACACACACACACACACACACACACACACACACACACACACACACACACAGCTGGTTGATGGATCACAATATTAACATTTTTCCAATATATATCCCAATGACGCACATTTGGGCAAATTGCATTTACAGATGATATTGACATTGATGTTCGGTGCAGTGACAAAATGACTTACAACTCATTTGTTTTTGCTCTAAATTATTAAATTTGGAAAACAGAATTTTGAAAATATAATATGATCACGTCATCGTTGAACATGACAATGGACCCTAACCCTATTACTCGCTTAAGAAAAGGCAGCTCTGCTGCTTTTATTGTTGTCAAAGTGACATAACTGTTGCATAACAAGGTGGTCTAAAGTGCAGACAGCTTTGTCAAATCTGCCCTACATTATCACAGTTTCACAAAATCAAATGCAAACATGATGTAAACGGTTACAGAACTGCATCAGTGCAAACTTAAAGCCTGTGCAAGTTGATTTTCATGCTGGGTAGGTGTGAATAGACACTACCTGGATGTTAGGAGAACTGGGGAAGTAATGTGCAGTATTATGGGATATGCTGTAAATGAGGCAAGAAATGCAAAGAAGGTTAAGACAAAACTCAGTGTGCACCCCACATTCACATTCATACACACACTTGCAAGTGGAAAGGTAGGCTTCGCCCTCCCCCAGGGGTGGCAGTGGCACCGCACCTGTGCTAATGACCCCACACACACACCTAAATGTCACTCGCGTTTCAATTCCAGTGTAATAAATACTATAATGAATGACTGTAAGACACTTGTCTTCTCCCGACGTTTCTTCACTTCTCTCCTCAACCCTTCAATCATCCCTCCTTCCACTTTTCTGCCTCTCCGTCACCCTTTTTGCCTCTTTCTCCCGCCTCTTCCAATTCCATGACAGTTATGTCAAGACAAAGACACTCAGCATACATTGGAGGCACAGACGAGCTGAGTCGGCTATACAAATAGGATGACAGGATGAGCTCATTCACACACACCTTCTCAGCCATGACTGTGTGTGTGTGTGTGTGTGTGTGTGTGTGTGTGTGTGTGTGTGTGTATATATATATATATATATATATATATATATATATATATATATATATATATATAAGCAGTAAGCATTAATGAATGGCTCCAGGTGCTATATAAACCAGGTCCAGCGGCACTTAAGTATGTGAATCACCAGTAAAGAGCCAGTGTGCTGCATTCACATCCCCGATGCATTGAGTTGAGGAGCACTGCCCATTCACTCTACTGTAGCTCCAACACAATGACTGTCAAATGGACACAGAGAAAGAATCAACTCCTCTCTTGTTCAGCCAAAAGGAAACAAACGGAGGAGTTCAATTTAAATGAGCAAAAGCAGGCTGGAGATATTGCATCAGCCCACTTCACTTGGACTTCAATATGTACCTCAAATTAGAACTGAACTGACTAGAAAATGTAACACATTTTTTTTCATCCTACTTGCTGGTACAGACTTCAGAATATTCATCTATTCATCCTGAATACAGTTTGAATGACTATGTTTGAATTTGATAAAGCATCTTAACCTGAGGCTTTTTTTTTTGTTGTTGCTGCATTATCTCTCCGAAATGCCGAAGATATGACATAATGCTGCACTTTGCGGCGGCTGCAGAATATGCATTACATGTCAATAGATAAATGCGGAAAGAGAAAGGAGGGGAAAAGGGGACAGAGCTACCGGGCAAACTGTATTCAACAGCGCCTCCTGGAAACAACACAACGTCCCACATCTGCGCCAGGATCCATTCAACGCACCGAGGGGGAAAAAGGGGCGAAAAAAGCGCTGGGAGTCAAATGACACTGGCACAATTGCCGAGGAAGGAAGGAATGAATGAATGAAAGACTGAATGAAACGTATTCAAATCTGGATGACAGTTTGCTAGATAGAGGCACAAAGTCGTATAAATGCGCGTCGGCGAACGGTTTCATGCTTATCAAATGTTCGGGACCTTTTATTCCCGGTTTCGTCCATGTTCCTGACACCCCTCTGTTCTCCGTGTCCCATCCCCCCCTTTCCCGTTGTTGGCACAACATTTCGGGATGATTTTTAGACTTTAAATGTAAAAACAGTGAAACTGCGCAGGTAGTTGCACCAATGTGTTTCTGCTTTCAAGGAGCAAATTAGGCTACAAAAAAGAACTGCGTTGGTGTTTATTGCATTTTAGTGCAAAACGATTTGGGCTGCGATGCCTGTCACCTTTGCTATTTATTTATCATATCACATTATATGCAGATATGCAGGAGGATGATTTCGGCTGCATCTAAACACATACTATATGGGACTATTGTCTCCAAATGGGTCTGTGAGTGCAGGTTTGGAGAGCTGCAGCTAACGTTACTGTGTCCCAGCAGAAATAAGCACGAACATGTACAAAATGAGCATTTCTGCTAAAAACTGATGCACCGGAGATAAAGAAACTGTACATTATGTTTAAAGCGTTGTCATTGGTGCCGATAGCTGTCATTACAGCCGAATGTAAAGATAATATCTTTTTTATTAAAAGCTCAAGTTACCAGCTTCACAGTAACGTTATAGCAAAAGCAGAATAGTGATAGGTTGATGTCGAAACTAGCTATAGCAGTAACTCTAATGATGCACTGCCAAAAATTAACAAAAAAAATGTCCCCTTAAATTGAGCAAACTGTGAAATCCCTCGAGAAAAAAAAACACGACCCAAATGTCGGTAAGCCAGCCGGGGAGGGGGGGGTTACGAGCAGCAGCAGGATGTAACATTACGCTTTAAAAACTTTCCACCAATTCGAACAGAAACCAAACCAAACACTACACCTCTTCTCCAGCTGGCTCGAGCCCAACTACCCTGTTCGAATATTAGCGTCCCAGGCCTTCCTACCTGGCGGTTGGTCCATCTCCAGATAAAATATCAGCTCCGTGGAGTAGGGCATCATCACGTCCCTCCAGTCCTCTTCCTCGCCGGCTTTTTCCGTTGTCCAGACTGTATTATACATTGCTTCCGTGTGGCTTAACCTGACAATCTTTCTCCACAAAAAGGGGGGGGAAAAAGCTTATAAAAAGCGAACGGGTGTCAAAAAACTAACCGACGTTAATGCTAATCTATCTACTTGACACTTCTATCTGAATTCCTGCTTCAGACTGGAATAAATAGACGAACTGTGTACAGCAAGCACCGGGCTGCGACTGCTCTCTCCGACATAATAATAAAGTTAATAACTTAGGGCTCTTCATTGGATGCCCTCTATATGTGTACATGTATATAAAAGCGTTCTTAAACGATGGGAAAGTAGATGCCAGCTCTACATTTCAGTCCCCTTCCTTCTCCTCCGCTGGTGCCGCCGGGTTTCTAGCTTCATTTTAAGAAGAACTCTGACAAGAGGAGGCTGGCAAAGGCTGACAACGGCTGGGACAAACCACTGCACCGAGGCTTACAGGGGTGTAGCATTTAACTTCACCGGTGACACAATTAAAATAAATACAAATATATCCTTGGCGTAAAAGATATTAACCTACAATCAGTTACAACTTATTTAACATAAGGAGGAAAATTATTACACTCACCCATTCTGCCTGTATTATTTTAATGCTACATCCCCCCCCCCTTCTGGTTAGCCCCTTTCTTTCCCAGTCCCGCCTCTGATCGAGCCTCTGTGCGCAAGCTCAGAAGCTGAATTTGAAAGCCAATAGGGAAATAACTTCAGCCTCTGAAGAGCAGCTTACAAATTCGGTGGTTTTCCAGTCAGATCCTTACCTTCCTACTGACTGACTATGTCGCTACAAACTATTGGTTCTCACTACTGCTGCTGCAGCCACTTTGGGATATGACATAACAGGCATCCATGAATAAGTAGCTACCAAACATTCTTAAAGGATCACCGTTTATTACAAATCACACATGCTTCACGTTTTCCCAAAGCAGACCTGAATGATTTTACATTTATGAACATGCTTTTTCTACCATACAACCAAACCAACATTACATGTATCCTACTGTGTGTATCAAAGCTTGTGATAGCCTATATCTTCTTCCTATGTGACACAGAGCTCGTTGTTGCACTGGATGACATGTTCCTTCATTATAATGAACAGACACACACTTTTGACTCAATCCCCCACGCGCCGTCCAGCTGCCACAAATACTCACTAGACCAAATGTGTATTAATCTGCTGCTGAAAATAGTCTCAAACAAAATGCACTATTTCCTTCTGTTTGAGTAGCATTTGCTGAAATGACAGTGCCCGGCAGTTTTAGGAAATAACACAGCCTTTAAAAAAAAATGAAACTATACATTTGTATTGTATTGTTCAATAGGAATCAATGGGATTTTTTGACAATAGGAATAGATAAAATTATGCTAACCTCATGCATTTTAAACCTACCATTAACGCAGCGGAGGGACTCCCCGAATGATTCTACTCTTTCAGCTGCATTAGCATGCAACGTGAAAACAAAGGTGGAATACACAAATCAAGCAAGTTTCAAGTTGATTTTCATACCACAGTGAAATGAACTCAAACCATGGTTGACTGAGAGGTAGGACAAACATTCAAAAACCCAAATCGCTACAATGTGGTTTGAGAAATGGTCCTCAGCAATGTAAAGAAAAAACCCACGCAATGAGACAGAGACTAGCCTACAAATGTCTCTGAGATTACAGATTAGGTGTACCTTGAGTTTAGTTTGAGCTGTAGTGTCTCTGAACTCTTGCCTGCTCCCGAGCTGATCCTACACCATGACACACTTAGTAAACTATCTCATCATAAATGTACAAGACCTTTGGTTCCCAAAACAGTGGGGATTAAACATACCCTGTTTGATCATAACCCCTTTTCCGCTACGGTGATGCGTTTTCAGAGCTAAAGTCTGTTTGTTCAGTGGGCTCGTATACGTAACTCCAGTGGAGGAAAAGGTGCCATTTACCTCGTAAACCAAACCGCCTACAGTGAGGTAAGTACAGTTACAGTAAATGATATGAAAGCTTAAACATAAGCTTAGGGATGCAAGAAAGGTGCAAACATGTATTTAGGAAGCCTATAACACAGGGATTACTGCACACACACGCACACACAAACTAAAATGGATATGGATTTACAGGATTGTGGGTTCAGCACTTGTATGGCTGCTTATTTTAAGATATATATATATATATATATATATATATATATATATTATAAATTTGTATTATTATATTATATATTTTTAAAGCTGGTATAATCAATATTTTTATATTAACAATAGATCAAATGATGTTTTATGGGAAAGGGGGTCCCTCTTAGTGACGAATGCACAGAGAACTATCACTCGACTCCGCAGTTCCCCACAGCTCTACAGAGCTTTTTAGCGTCTTTCAGCTCATTGTTTTGGTTTTCACAGCCCACAGCTTTACTGTTTAGGTTGACTCTCACCGCTCTCATGACGTTGTTTTCGGCCGCAGCAGGCAGCAAAAAAGTTGTAAAACCTGAGTCTAGACCTGCTCAGCACCAAAAGGCAGAGAGACACAGTTAGCGACTAGCTGTTAAAGAAGGTGACACATATACAGTAGCAACTAAAGAGCCAGATGTGTGTGCCATGATTGCCAAAATGTCTGTTTGCCATATCAACTTAAATTATGATAATATGTATGTTTTTTCATTGATTCTTAGGACATTAGGAAGTAGTGTTGCTTTTGTTTTTGACAGTGTACCTGCTTGTTAGTTGATGGCGGATTATGCTGCTTCCAGTGTTGGTGTTCTCTCTCTGTTTGGGTCTACTTGGGTTGTATGCATTTTAGATCCTGACTTTTTGGATGGGTCTTTTTGGATTTTAAAATTCCTTTTTTTCCTTTTCTGTTTTTGGTTGAGTTCAAAACGTGATTTTCCATCTGCTGCAGCGTATTGTGGGGTGTTCTGTGTGTGCAAACAAAATTGGGATTACAGTCTGCTTAAAATGATTAACTATTTTCCAAAAAATATGGGCATTTCTTTTTTATTAAAAAAATAAAATAAAATAAAATTAACCTTTGACCCTTTTACTCCCTCTCTCGGCTTCTATTCCTGTGCCAAGAGCAAAAAGTGGAGCACTTTTGAGATTTACATAAAAAAGAACAATGGCATCATCATAATCAGCTGCCCCCAAAGCATAGAGTGGAGACCCAGACTGGCCCAGACTCCCAATCATCCACACGGTAATCTCCTGTTAACAGCCTAATATCAATACAATATCTTTAGATGGGGGCTGCTGCCACCAGTAATTACAGCTGCTCTGTCTATCTATTTGTCTGCCTGGTGTCCTACTTCAGGGAGCGACAATAAATGAAAGGTCTGCCCCCCAGTCTGCCATCCATCCATGCAGACACCCACTCATCTATCCATCCATCCATCCATCCAACCAACCACTCCCTAAACTTGTCAGTTTCTTCTGTCCATTACAAGAGAAGACGAGGAGCAGGATGGAGGTTCCTTTTGCCTAAATATTAAAATAAAATAAAATAAAATAGAGGGGGGCTGGCAGGAATGTCAATGTGTGTGTGTGTGTGTGTGGTTGTTTCACAGATGGCTCGTGCCGGACACACAGCCCAAAGCTCCTCTCTGCAAGTGTGTCAATCAGGTTTAATTGCTGCTGTTGCTCTGTGTGTGTGTGTGTGTGTGTGTGTGTGTGTGTGTGTGTGTGTGTGTGTGTGTGGCCAGGCAGATGGATCCCTAACAATGACACAGGAACTGACTGCCCGTCGTCATACAATAGAGAAAGAGAGAGGAAGAAGGAGGGGCAGACGGAGGGAGGAGGAGGGCGATGGGAACAGCAGTATTAATCTGCGCTGTCCCCGGCAATCAGCACACTGCTTACCATTTAACCTTCTTAACAATAGAGCCGATTGGCATCAAGTGGCCTATTTGCATAGCGTACGTATAATCACATATGAAGCATTGTCACATATGAATCAACTCCTCCCTCCCATGACTCCAGATAAAACTTCAAAATCAAATGACATATGTATGTTTCCATCCATTGGTTTTAGGTGCTTTTTGAATATCAGTGTAAAAAAAAACAGAATGAAGAAATACACAGAAAACGCCAACATTTCAACAACGAGTTTGGAAATCTTGACAAAGTGGCTGGCAGAAAAGAATTGGAATAAATGCTGATGTTGTGGAACCTGCTTCTCTTCATTTTCGTACTGCTGTCGCTTTTACGTGCCTCCACCCTGCCAAAAAGACTAAAATTATAAAGGGAAGGTGTGCCAAGCGGTACCACATGTTTACTAATTGAAATAACACTAGTGCAGTGGCTTGCCTGTTGGGAACTTGCTTGGCCTCTGGTATTGCTGCTTGCAGCTTTCTGGAGAAGTGTTCATCCAAACAACTTCACACTGGGGTCCCGAGTAGCATATACACACAACGTTACACTTCCGGGATTGCTCCGGTGCCGCCGGAAATATTGCCGGATGTCCCTAATTTAGGCCGGATATCCATTACCTTGGGCTTTCTTTGTGTTGGCATTTTAAACTCCAGACAGCTAGCTAGACTATATGTCCAATCCAATGGGGTAGTGGTGGCCTAAAGGTTAGAGAAGCGAGCGTGTGACACCCCCCCAGACTGACAGGATAAAAACTGGGTGGGGAAAGTGAAAGAGCACCCTTGGGCAAGGGCCTTAACCCCAACTGTGATCAGTGGCCTGCAGATCAGACTGTGGTTGTACTGGGCAGCTTCCAGGTATTACCTTATTTACTCTCGCATATCCTCCGATTTACTTACCCCTCCCTTTGCGACGGATTTGTATTCCCTACCTAATCTGCACTTTATGTAGCCTGTTGTATTCTGTTTTCATGTATTTTATTGTATGTGAAACTGTATGTTGTCTTGCACGCTTATGCTTTTCTTGGCCAGGTCGTCGTTGCAAATGAGAACCGGTTCTCAACGGCCTACCTGGTTAAATAAAGGTTAAATAAAATAAAAAATGAATGTGTAACTGTGTAAATGTGAGAGTGTCTCCCCTGCCTCCAGTCTTCATGCTAAGCTAGGCTAACCACGTCCTGACTCTAGCTCTGTACTTAACACAGCCATGAGATTGATTTCCATCTTCTCATCTCACTTTCAAAAGCAAAGCAAATAAGCATATTTTTTTTTACTAAATGTTGAACAATACCTTGGGAACTACCCAGCAGAATAGGGTCACACATCAATAATTTAGCACTCAGGAAGGCACCGTTGTTCAGTACTTCTACTTTAATACATTTTACTGATAAAACGGCTGTACTTTTACTGAAAACAACATTGAATATAGGTTTCTGCATATTTTTACACTGTGGTTTTCACTTCTAAATACTTCTTCCTGTTTGTCTTTGCAGGCGAGAATTCGGGAAGAGGATTTACGTGTGAGTACTGCATGAGAGAGAGAAGCTCAGGTGATCTTCTGGGAATCAGGTGTTGAGTTTGCCATTTCTGTCGCCATAGAGACCAAAACGGCCGTTTTTTTAAAGGGACTCTAAGCACAGACAAAGGCGCTGCCTGGAAGCTCATATCATATACCACCTACCGATTTAATGCACCAGGAAGCACAAATCCACGCGCACGCACATTTTTAATCATGGAGGCACGTCAAACCAAAAGTAACGCACTCTTTAACTTCTAAAACTTTGATTTGCCATACAAATGTCACCTTACTCTAAATAAATATGTTTTCCGCATTGATAACACACGTATCCTGCATCTGTTATCCATTTCATACACAAGTCCCCCAAATCCATCTTAAAATTGTAGATATCTTTGCAAATTCAAGCATCTTTCCCAGAATTGAACATAAAGTTGTTTGAGGCTGAACAACTTTTTGGCCATGAAGCTCATATTTGAATTCATGGACCCACCTGTTTGTCTATCAGGGTTTTGTCTACCGTGCCTCAGCCTGGCAGATTATATTTAGATTGTAAAAAAAACAGACACAGTTTCAGAGATAACCGATGTCTAAATGTGTCCCTGGAGTTTGTCTGAGTCCAAAAACTTCAACTGCTGCTGTTGGTCCATAAGAACAAGCAGTTCAGTAAACTAGATGTAATCTGTGTTTCCATTTCTGTGTGTGTGTGTGTGTGTGTGTGTGTGTGTGGACAAAGAGGTTTGTGCCTGTTAGGTTGGGCATTGTCTATTTGTGCATGTGTGAAGGACATTCAGGCCACCTGCGCCCCAAGCAACTGCTTCCAAAACCCACATCATATCATTTTCCACAACCACAGAATGAAATCATTTGACTCAAACACTTTTTTAGCAGCCATTGTACTTTGAGAAATGAGATAGAAAGCCAGATGCTGTGAGGAGGGCGGCACGCCGACACGGCTGAATGGAGCCATCGTGACCCTCCAACACCTGTGGAACACCAGCTTATCTACATCAATGTTTGTGTGAATGAAGGGGAAAACCAAATGCTACAGTAAACAATGATGATTTGAGACAAAAGGGTTCTCCCACCAGATTCCTCTAGCGCACAAAGCCAGCAGCCAAAAAGAAGGTGTCCCAAGTCCGGAGATATGAAGAGCAGCCACTCCGACCGTTGGAGACTGTTCCAGCTTGGTTATTTACCAATGTTGGAAATTTAGAATTTTTTTTTCTCTCTCCGACCCTCATCTGCGTCCATGTGTCCCATGTGTTACATGTTTACACAATGCCAAGTGGGGAGAAGGGAAAAGAAAGAATGTAGCTGATGTATTCCATTAGCCTGGCGGGCTAACAATCAGAAATAAAGACTAAATGTAGCCTACGCACGTGGGTCTCAGGCTGGGTATGGGTCTCGAGTATGCCAGTATTGGTGGGGCTCTGTCCGTTTGAGTCTAAGGCTACATTTATATTGCTACGTTTTGGTTTTCAAGCAGAGTTTTGAGCCAAAAGCAATCTCCGTGCACACAAGTGTTTTTAGTTCCAGTAGAAGAATTAATCTCCGTTTAAAGGACAATTCTGGCGCAAAAACCTAGGGTTCAATAACAAATGTGTAGCGAGTCGACCGTTCACTGGGATATGTTTTGATGGTAATCGAATGTGTGTGTAGCATGAAACGAGCTAGCGTGAACCGCTGATTAGCTTACAACGCTAGTATTCGGGGCACTGGGAAAGTAAAAACAAATTGCTATTTCTACACCACTAACAAGGCTCAAAATAGCACCAGACTTCCACTGTAGCATAATGAGGGTCCCTACATGTAAACTGAAGCATTGAGAACTTTGTAAGTGTACAGACAGTTTATTAAAAAGATAGTTTAGAAAGACTGTACCTTCGGGTATATGGTCAGGTGCCATCTTGGGAAAACAGCCATTACTGATCGAAACACAAACACCGTGCAACCAGTAACCACTAACATAGCTCTAGCAGGGCGTTTGTGTCTTTACATGTTACACTTTCACACACAAAAAAAAAGGTTGGGTTAAGGAAAAGAACATTGGGAAAGGCTTTAGTAACACAAAAACACGACGGTGTGGTCACACGCCTAGGAAAACAATGAAGGGTTGGGTTTAGGAAAGAAACGTTGGGGAAGGCTTAAAAAAGAAAAGAAAAACGATTGATAAACACCACACGCGGGACGCAATCCCGGCTCTCCTGGGTGACAGTCCTGTGTTTTACCCATCCACCACCCAAACCAACCAACTTCTGCGGACTTACGTCCTTTCATATTACTCGCTACGGCGAAAATTCACACGTAATGTAGGTCAATGGCGGCCGAACGGCGTTGATAAACACGCTAAAAAGTAGGGATGCACCGAATATTCGGCCACCGAAATACTTTTATCACCGAAACAATACGGCCGAAATGTTGTGATGACGTAAACAGAAAACGCGACCTGCACGTGTGTCAGTACCCGATCCGTTCCCCCTGCAAAGCGTCTCCTAAGCAAAGAGGTTGAGACGGACCCCGGAGTGAAAACAATGAAAAGTACGCTCTTAGAGTCTGTCAGCACACGTTTCAGTGAGATCTGTTCGGATCCTCTGCACTTCATCGCGACTGTACTTGATCCGCGTTATAAAGACCATTACTTCGATGCGCAGAAATAAAGCAGGGGCGACGAAATGATCCAGGCGGATGGATGGCGGAGAACCTGCGTGGAGACGGAGACGAAGGCGCCAAGCGCAGGAGGAGATCAGAGCGCAGAAAAAAGACTTGTCTCGCTGCACCAGATGAGGGGGGCGTGCAGCACCCCTCGTTGTCTGATATGTTCAGTGAAATCCTGCAAGAAAGTGCCTCAATTAATAATAATAATAATAATAATAATAATAATAATAATAATAACAATAGGTAAGCTATTCTGTTCTTAGGCTACTGTATACTGTGACTATCAGATTGTAGCCATATTTCTGCTAGATATTTTTTTAATTAAACTTTAATATTAATTTATACAATTGCAATGCCTTGATTTTAGTAAAGTTAGTACACAGTCATAGCCATAAATGCAATGGTACTAATAATTGGCTTAATTTCTTTCGGTGTTTCGGTTTCGGTTTTCGGTCTTGGTTTCCTCTTTTTTCGGTTTTCGGTTTCGGCCAAGAATTTTCATTTCGGTGCATCACTACTAAAAAGCGGTTATGCGTCTTGATAACGCGCAAAAACGGCAAACAAATTGGCGTGTCATACATACGCCCCTTTATGAGATCAGTCTGCTCCGTCGACTACATTTTGCCAATTTTTACACTTTATTGACGCTATTTTGTTGCAACTTTCTTTGACATTTTTAACGCTTTAGAAGCATTCTTTGACACTTTCAACGCACTTTCCTATACATACTCACCTGCTGTCCTCCTCTGGTTTGTAAAGCATATAGTATAAATTAATACCTAATTCTGTGTCACATCTAAGCTTGTAGCCAACTTCATTCAGTTATTTTTTGGAAAATGTGGTTGAAAGAAACTCATATTTCTGAAACTTTGAAAACGGATAAAAATTTCACCCGAGGACAACAGGAGGGTTAAAAGAACAGCCTTTGAAGTGGCATTCGGAAAGGGAGCACCATCAGTAACATTTCACTTGTGAATTTCCATTTGAAATTGAGTTTTTCTTCCACTGCATTGTGTCAACAAATGGGTTTATTTGGTGCCCTGAGGGGGCATCTGTCTGTATGACTGTGTGTGTGTGCTGTAATAAAGCAATGATTCAGAAAGAGACACAATAGTGTTGTATATCTCCCTGACGCGTTCCCCGGTGTCAGGGAGTCACTACAGTACAATCTATCAGCCGCTGAGCATGTGGTTAAACCTGCTTTTTTTTTTTTCTTTCAAAAGGAAACAACCCACAGATTAAGCATGAGCTGTCATGGGAGAAACCGAAGCGGTAGACTGAGAGAAAGATGGATGGAAGGAGCGGGGGAGGAGGAGAGATCCTCGTCTGCTTGGCTACAGTGCTAGACCGAAGCAACTGGTCCCGGAGAGACAGAAAGAGGACGCCAGAGGAAGAGAGGAAGGGAGACGGAGTTCCATTTGTCCCGAAGTTTTGGTCGGGACATGTTTGTCTCGTGGAAATAACAGTCCATAAATACAAGAGTGCGTGTGTGGGAGGATGTTTGACTGTAAAGTGATGATGAGGCTGCGCTTTGCTCACTGCCTGTTCCATTTCTGGGCTTATTATCCATGGCCCTCAGCGCTTTTCATATTTTGTCTGCCGCTGTAATAACTAGAGTGGAAAGTACAATTTAACTGGAGACACAAATAGGCTGCTAAACATAGACATCGATGGAGTGGGGTCTGGGAGAGCACACACACACACAGAACGGTTGCATAATATGGAAAACATTCACATATATTATGAATAAGCGTTTTTTGGAAGGTGCAGTGGCGAACCCAGTGTGGCATCCGCCCACATCCCTGCTACAATTACACCTTTGTGTTCTCTTGTTGTTTGCAACATTCGATTTTCTGTTGCTGTTAATATGGCGACATTCACAACGCAAGAGACACCATCTCTACAGACTCATGTTCTGCAGGGAGTCTGTATTTGGTCAAGATCCCAAAGTTCCCAAAGATACCAAACATATCGGACTCAATTTTGCTGGAAATGTGTGAAAAATGGTGCAAAAAATATCTAGAATATTTCAACCAGTCCTCCAAACCATGTCGATGTCAGTATTTAATTCCTACCCTCTAATACAATCCACAGAAGCGTTAATTAGCCCCCTTAGCGGTGGCAAGAAATCAACCTTATATCTAAAACAGAGAACTGTCACAGTTTGGTTAGGTTTAGTCACAAAAACTACTTAGTTATGTTGCGGTACCAACACTACTTAAACTTTTTGATATTAATGAACGTCCTTTTACATTACAGCCATTGCCAAATGAGTTGCGTCAAAGCTAATTAAGACTATCAGCTCCACACAACTCTCTCTGGATTTCTCAGTATGACTACGTTCAGAAGATTGTGGCGTCCGATGACTTGACTGCACAGAAACCTGAGTGAAGATAATGACCTCTTCTGAAGAGTCCATCATGTTTTTTTAATCCCCTGTGTCCTCCTTGGCTACTAGCAACTGCCTGAAGGAGGGAGGGACGCGTGCGGATCACGGATCAAGATCGCACAGTTCCCAAAAATACCAAACACATCAGACTCAAGTTTGGGGAAAATTTGTAGAAAGTGATGCACATAATATATGGAATATTTATATTTGATCCGATTGTTGCATGCATGAGCAGTGCTGGGTTTGAATAATCAACTGAACAAAAGTGTTAATGACAGTTGTGTGTGCTCTCGTATTTCTACGTATTTTCCTTCGTAGGACTTTAAGTTTCAAGGTGCATCGTTGTGCAAAGGGCTGTACCAGGGTTAAGAATTAGGATGAGATAACGAAATGTCCTCTGTCACAGCGGGTCCTCGCAGGTATAGAATTGTATATGTGTGTGTGTGTGTGTGTGTGTGTGTGTGTGTGTGTGTGTGTGTGTGTGTGTGTGTGTGGGAACATGCAGTCATGGTGTCAGTGGGATCGAGCCACTGCAGCGAGCCATGCAGAGAGGCCATATTTTCTGTTACTGCACATATGGCCACTGAAACACTTTGGATGACACAAACAACCAGAACTACTTCTGCTGATATGTGAAGGATACAAATGTCCAGTCCGGTCATTGCTTAATAAAACTGGAATAAACCAGAAATTGGACCATACAAATTTAATTTGATTAAATCCAAACTAAAAGTTGGGCCTTTTTGGACTTGCAGCATCAGTGAAATAGGGACATGCGCTTTGTTGTTAATAATAATATATAATAATAATGTTGTTTTCTTGTGTGTGGTGATCCTTTCTTGAACGTCTGGCATTGCACAACCTGTCTTGTGATATTCACATCACGCTGTAATAAAGAACCCTTCCTCATGATGGCAAAAATAATTACTTGTTAAGATTAGGTAGGCAATTATGTTGACAACAAAGTAACCTTTTTTGTGCATGTAATAGGTTTACAAAGTGAAAAAGCTATGTAGTATGGCTAGTAGTCCTTACCTAGGTACTGTCAGGGCACGCCCTCATACTCTGCTTCTGACTGGCTAGTAGTCCTTACCTAGGTACTGTCAGGGCACGCCCTCATACTCTGCTTCTGACTGGCTAGTAGTCCTTACCTAGGTACTGTCAGGGCACGCCCTCATACTCTGCTTCTGACTGGCTAGTAGTCCTTACCTAGGTACTGCACATGTGCGACTCCCAACAAAGATGGAACAGAAGTGAGATGCCTCACTCTGTAGCTAAAACAGAGAGCTCAACACACAGGGTGAAAAGAAGAGCTTCAGCAATGTGCAGTACAACAAAAATATAGTGTTTTTTAAACAATTATGAACCTGAAAATGAGCATAATATGAGCACTTTAACTAGTCATTTTGGTGCCTAAACTTAACTGTCGTCGCCGCCGCATGCTGCTCACTTTTTGTCGGCAGAACTCAACTGCCACGGCCACCGAAAGGACCAGGGTTCGAAATGAGGGGGATCTGTGGGGGTCCCGGACCCCCCATAAGTCATTAGGGACCCCCTATAAGAATTTATTTTTAGATTTTGGGGGGTCCCCGACAAATATTTTTAACATTAAAAATGATTGTGAAAATTATAGGTCTTTAGTGACGTTTTATATTTATAACAATAATTAATTTATTTCCTAACGCGATTGGGCAGCAATCAGGGCAGCTAATAGCATCACAGATTGTTGTTGTGGTCCTCCGGCGCATACAGTACAGTCTATGGCGCAGACACGTATGTTTATTGTTGAACGCGGCAAAAACGAAGCCTCATAAAGAGTGAAATCCCTAATGAAAATCCTGTAAGTGCTTCGATTATGTTTATATCTCCATAATAATTGCTTATTATAGTAAAATATTTGGAGTTGGTGTTCCTATATCAAAAGTTGCATTAACTAACTTAGATACCCAGTGTAACGTAATGATTAGAAGAGTGCGTTTGTCAACGCTTTCTTAGCTGTATGTGTATGAAGCATAGGTATGAAGCCAAATAATCTGCCAGCTAACAGCAGACATATAGCAGTTAGACTAGTTATTCAAAGCTAGCATAACAACCTAATTGTCCAGTCAGTGATTTTGAATAATGTGGTAACTATTGGATTATTGTCATTTTAATGGCTTTCAGTCATGTTAGAATATCTTACTTTTTTTTTTTTAAACGTGTCCCTAAAGATTTTAGTTCAGGTTATAGATTGACTACTTTAAAACACAGTAAACCATCTAATGTAGGTACAGTCTTTATAGACATCATTATTATTCAATCCAGCGGCTAGTTGTTTTACAAAATCCATTAACATAAGGGATGAGAAATGCCATTTGTATTTGATCAAACCCTTTGAAGGTGCATGGTGCTGCCATAATGAGTACACCTGGTGGATTTAGGTAACTTAGTTAACTTCCTTGCTCAAGGAAAGAATGACCTGTTATCCACTTTGTCATGTCAGGGATTTATATAAGGTGCTGTAACTTTGTTGCTCCAGAATTAGAGGGTTACCTGTTAGATTATAGCCAATCCACTTCTCCAGACACCACTACAATACTGGGACTAGCCCAAACCATGAAAAACATCCCAAGACCATTATCCCACCTTCAAAATATGTCAATATAATTTTGCCTGCAGTATATAGTGTAGCAAGGTAGTCTTCAGTATTTTTTATAATTACATTTTAGGGGACCCCCCAAGAGTCCTAAGTCATTTCGAACCCTGGAAAGGACCATCATCTCGCGATGCCCTGTACCCGGCTCACACTCACCTTTTGTC
This sequence comes from Perca fluviatilis, assembly GCF_010015445.1. Classification (NCBI taxonomy): domain Eukaryota; kingdom Metazoa; phylum Chordata; class Actinopteri; order Perciformes; family Percidae; genus Perca; species Perca fluviatilis. The sequence goes on from NC_053120.1 coordinate 5,634,735, forward strand.
GGCTAAACTCAACTACTAACTGCCGCTGATGAGCCAGACAGTCACCTAATTTTGTAGGATATCATGTGCATACATTTTTGTCCAATATCATACAAACCCGTTCATGAGAACGCATTGAGTGGATTCATTCCTCTTCTGGCCCTGACTGATCCCTTCCACCTGTGCAAACTCAGGCTGTCTCAGTCACAGTGCAGGCAGACAGGCAGAAGTAAAGTCTCACAGTAACTAAAAGGATTTGTATTAATTATTGAAAACGCCCTGCTGAGAAACTTGTGTTTGTGTCTTTGCAGTCTACTGTCGCTGTCTACTGTAAAGCAGCTGATTTAAGTGTTACTACGTATGAATATATAACCATAATGCTTTTAAAAGTGCAGTTTTCTCCAATAAAGGCTGACTTCAGATCAGGAACCACACGGGATCCTTCAGACCTACAACATTTTCGTGATATGGAAGTGCTAGTACATCAAGTCATTGGGCTTTTGATGGGAAAGCTAAGGAATTCACATGCTATAGCTATGATTATGATGTGTGATTATTTGCTCAGCTGAAATAGTCACATGGGAATAATTACAAGATCAGGAGTAAAAGTAATACAGTTTTGTGAAGGCAAGGTTCAAAATAAAAAAAGGTCATTTTAACATGGGGTTATAATGAGTTATTATTTGCTTAGCCTACATTCAGAAAACCATAGGCTGCATCTCATGTTGCTTATTTGATAGCTCCTCGACTTCTCGGTCCTCGGCTGAACCAGAAGTTGTTCTGTCCATCCTCGGTGAAGGCCGTCTCAAAGCTCTTATTTCTGCCCCGAGGAACGAGGAGCGAGCATCGAGGAGGGATCATCGAGGAGCTATAGGCGAGGAAACACCAGAGCAGCCTTGCCGGAACCTGTGCAGCTGAAGGAGTTGCTAACTACGCCCCAAAAGCTGACGTATTCATATGACTCTCGCCTCTCTCACAGTCTCCGTGCCTCCTCGCTGGGAGGGACTAAGACGCTAACGGGAGGCAAGTGGAGGACTGGAAGAGGCAATTTAAGGGCTATGAGATGCACCAATATTTAGGCTATACCAATGTTTGTTTTTTTAGAAAGAAGCTCTGGAATAGAGACATTTTGAAATTTGGGCTAGTGCTAGCTGCAGCAATGTTAGCAAGGAGAAGTTCCAACAGAGTGAACAAAGTAGGCAGACAACAATCGGAGAATTCTCCAAACGTCCAATCACTAACCACAGAAAAAAGTAAATAACAGGTCTGTTAGTAAATTTCATTGTGAAAGATATTCAACCGCTTGCTGCAGTGTCTGAAGATGGCTTTAGGGACATAATTTTTTTGGAAGCTGCTTTTATCCCGACATACTACCCTGTGGAACACCATCACACACCAGTACGAGGAACTGCGAGCGCAGTTAGCATCCGATTTTAAAGATCATAAGATCTACTTTTTGGCGAAAAAATTTAATGGTATATCTCCCGCTATTTATAGACTACTGCGGTGATTCCCAACCAGGGGTACGTGTTCCCCAGGGGTTTCTTCTGCTGTTGCCAGGGGGTACGTGGAAAGATTGTGGAGCTCTACTGCTATAATTTGAACATGTTGCAATTAGGTAAGAGAAAACTAGCTAGCAGGCAAGCACAGAAGTTTAAACAGATAGCTAAAAGTAATGGCTAAATAGTTCAAATGATTAGTTATAAGTAATGTACTGGATACATGTTTGAAATAGTTAGCTAAAAGAAAAGTTAGTGGATGAATGGTTGAAATATTCAGCTTTACTCCAAGTAGTAGTAGCCTAGTAGGCTAGTAGTGATATTGCTGACCAAACCAACCTTATTATTGACAGTTAGATTTTATGAAAACTTGTTTTATATAATGAATAGTGTTATACATTTGGAACACACATTGGGAATCGATGAAGGGGTACGTGAGTTCATCTGTCAGGGCTGTGGGGGGACCTCGGACCAAAAAGGTTGGGAACCACTGATCTACTTGACAACTTTATGGGATTGGTTGATGACTACTAAAATGCAGCAGTCATGAATGACCTAATACCTACAGATAGAAATATTCACATGGGAAAAAGTTAGTGGGTGAAGGCAAAATTGAAAATGACAAATGCCATTTAAGTACAGGGCCAAGACTTATTTGCTCAGCTTAAATTAAGAAAATGATATTCACACATATCCAGAGACAGGCTCTGGAATAGTCATGTGGGACACAATTACAACATTGGGACTAAAAGTTACGGGATCGGGTAAAGCAAGAATGTAAATGACAAAAGCAATTTGAGCACGGAGCCATGATGTGTGATTATTTGCTCAATTTAAATTCAGAAAATCATATTTATACTGTACGTTCCCAGGGACTTTGGACAGAAGCGCTGGAACATCCACATGGGAAATAATGATATAGGCTATATTAACAGGATTGGGTGAAGGCAAGATTGAAAATGACAAATGCCGAATTTAGCAGGACGGGAAGAAATAAACCGAGCGAGAGAAAGGAAGAAAATGTAATTCCCATTTCAACCTCTTGTGTGCATTTTCTTTTTTTGGCGTTAAAAGGACTAAAAATACAATTCGAACTGTTGCAGTGAAATGGGTTTTTGCTGTTGCAGTCAAAACGACGGATGCCTCTCAACCTGCTCTCTCTCTCTCTGTTTTTAGGTGCAGTGGACAGTCAAAGAGCCAAACAGGGATACAGCTGGAGGGCAGGAGATAGATGACACACACACTAATACGCACTTTCCAACTGAACCAAACCCAAATCTCTTCTCCCCTCCTCCTCCTCCCTTTCTTTTTTTCAGATTGCAATATCATACTGGCACACAAGGCTGAAAGTCTCCACGAGCATTGGCGTCTTTTTTCCTCTCTCCGTTTATGTCGGTCGGCGCGTCTGTTGAACTGGCTCTTTGTTTCGCACGCTTCGAGACGAGCAGACGGGCAGACAGACAGACAGAGACAGACAGTTAGACAGACAAAATGAGCCAGACAGCCAGACACACAGACAGACAGACAGACAGACAAAAGAGCTGGACAGACAGAACAGATATACAGACAGATAAAGCAGATAGACAGACATACAGACAGACAGACAAAGCAGAGAGATAGACAGACAGACAGACAAAGCAGAGAGACAGACAGACAGAAAGAGCAGAGAGAGAGAGATACAGACAGACAGACAGACAGAGAGACATGCTGACAGACAGACTAAGCAGACAAAAAAGCAGACAGACAGACAAAAAGAGCCAGACAGACAGACAGAGCAGATATACAGACAGATAAAGCAGATAGACAGACATACAGACAGGCAAAGCAGAGAGAGAGACAGACAGACAGACAGACAGAAAGAGCAGAGAGAGAGAGATACAGACAGACAGACAGGCAGGCAGACAGAGTATAACCATCTCTTTCTCCTTTCCTAGGCAGGCAGACAGAGCCAAGCAGACAAGAGCTGACTCTGTAACGGGTGATGTCATCCTGCAATGTGAGCGTCCCCATGGTCGTGATCCCATGATGCAACACTGTGGTGACACTGTGAAACAGGTTGCTGCTGCTGCTGCTGCATCCAAAACTGCTGAGCTGCATCTCCTCCTTCTTTTCCCTCTCTCTCGTTTCTGTTTCTTGATCGTTTTCTCGTTTTCTTTTTTCCTCGGATGCCTCCTGATGCTTTGCATCTCGTCTCCATTTCTCTGCCCTAAATAAAGTATTCCCTTATTACTCCCTCTCTCTTTTTCTCTGCCCTACATCTCCATTGTTTCAGTGTTTTCACTTGATCAGATTCCCCCCCAGCACCATACTTCCTGTCCTGCTCCTCCTCTCCTCCTTTTCTCTTTTCTATATTTGCTCTCTAACCACACAGACCCCCCCCTCTCCCTCTCCACTGGTTGTCAAGGCAGCAGGGCACCATGGCTCAGCATTATTCATGCAGTAGCAAAGTCAGCCTGCCGCTTAGACAGACAGACAGTCAGACAGACAGGCAGCCGAATGGGCAGAGAGCCAAGTAGACAGGCTGCAAGGCCTTCAACCGGTCCAGCAGAGTCAGGCAGAGCTGCTTGGGAGAAACATTTAACTCTTTCCTCTCTCGGTCTGAAAATGATAATTCCAGTTTATTACAACTTGGATCTTACTTTCATAGTTTCATAGGTCATTATTCCGATAATGACAACAATAACAGTGTACTCACTAAGTTCCAGGTAATCGCTAATATCTGGGAGCATGGTGAAATCACTAATAAGATGTCTGATAGACCATGAAACACGAGCCAACAGTCTCCTTCTGTTGTTGCAGCAGTTATGTTATCTTGCACGGTAATGCGGTTTTAAGTCTGCATCGGATTACCGCTCTACAGAAATGTACGTCTGACTGAAATAAAACCAGGCTGCAATGGTTTCCTATTTTAGCTTTTACAGACTTATAGTTCTAAGTCTATAAAAGTAGATTTGTAGTATAGTATAGTGTACAGAAATACACTGAAACCGAGGGCTGCATTGAGGGAAGGAAAAGCACATTTGAAAAACCCTCGACACTACTCAACGCTTTGCAAAATGACAGTAATGTAAAGACTACGGAACAGAATACGATATGTGGCAAAAAAGAGTTGTATCAACTTTAGTGCGTAACTTTTGGATAGTAATGAACGTCCGTTACATTCAAGCCGTCGCCAAATGAGTCGCTACAAAGCTAATTAAGACTATCAGCTCCACACAACTCTCTCTGGATTTCTCAGTACGGCTACGTTCAGAAGATTGTGGCATCCGGCGACTTTCCCGCGCAGAAACTCGAGTGAAGATAATTTCCTCTTCTGAAGAGTCCATCATGTTTTTTTTTAATCCTCCGTGTCCTCCTTGGCTACTAGCAACTGTGTGGAGGGGGGGGCTCATTTCTCATTTTATTTCTTGTCACGGAAGTATCACGTGGACGTGCCGACAGTGTTGTTGTCACTACTTAGAATTCCTCAAGTACGCACTGTAGCTTTAAAAGAATGAGTTGAACTAGTTGAATGAATTATTTTGAGTTTGAACAACTTTTTCTGGATTGTGCTGCCAACTTAACGATAATAGTTGAGGGTACAAAAATAAGTCCAACTAATTCCCAAGTTTTTATAACAACTAACATCAAGTTTTCCTAACAACTATGCTAAGTCTTTTCAACTAATTCCCAAGTTTTTATAACAACTAATATCAACTGTCACCTTGCAATTATAATAGAACGACGCAATGTATCAAGTCCCTGGGACGGAAATATTTTGTTGACACAACAATATAATTAAAAACCTTTTTTGACAGTGTACATTAATAAAAGCCTACAGAATGCAAAACATGCACACAAGTCCATTTGAGCTTCAAAAGAACTCTGTGTGTGTGTGTGTGTGTGTGTGTGTGTGTGTGCGTGCGCGTGAGTCTACTTCCCATTCAGTCCTTTGAGGCCTTGTTTTGTCAACAGCTAGCGAACAATGATCAAGCTCTCAGAGAGACAGCGGCACTGAGGCCCAGCAGCCCTGAATGAGATTACAGCAGAGAACAAACACTCCTTATCTGATTTCTAATACAGCACATCAGTCAGGAGGACGACCTCCCATCATCCCCCCCGCTCCACCCAGACCTCTCCTCTGACTCTTTCTCATTCTATCCGTTTTATTTCTCTGACTAGAGCCGTGTTCGAAACGTTTCCCTCATTCACTCCCTCACTATTCCCTATACACAGTAGTGTTTATTAAAAAGTGAACTATAATAGGGAACGACTGGACGAGATGTGGGACACTATGCTGAAAACATTGTTGCGTCAGTAGATGCGCCGGTTATTAGTGTGATGGAGGCGCGCGGCGCCCAGCATCTTGTAAAAAAAATTAAAAAAAAATTACTTCTAATACGTCCCTGTAACAAAGCGAGCACTCAGGAGAGTAAAAGTTTTGGTAACCCATTATTTGAAGGTATCTACATAAGAGTGACATGACACAGTCATGACACATGAACCCTAACCCTAACTCTAACCCTAAAGTCTGATTTATGGTTGTGCTGCGGCTATCTACGCAGAGCTTTCGCCGTAGCCTACATAAGTGGTCTGGTGTTTATACTTGTGCGCGTCGAGCCGGCATGTGTGTGTGTGTGTGGGTAGTGTGTGGTAGAGCGAGGGAGAAGCGAGAGAGCGACGGCGATTAGCTTCGGAACGAGTAGCGACTCTAGAGTCACGGTCCTGTTCTTTCTGACCACGGTGGGAAATGTGTAGCAGGAAAAGTTAACCCTCTCCTTGATTTCATGTTGTTTATGGAGAAGGAGAACCAGGAAATGAGTCGGGGGGGTCAGGCTACGGGGTAGGTGCACGTCAGGCTACGGGGTAGGGTCCGGGGGTAAGCATGAAACAGCCTTAACCCTAACCATAACTCCGGGAAAACACGCCCACGTTGCATCATGGTATACGGGAGTAAAATGTAGGTTACACCGTATGCACGCTCAAATTTGCTGTGCATTGTGGGTATTTTTATAGTGGACTATATAGTGAATGAAATTAACCGTGGAGAATTCGAACACCACTACAAAAAACACAATATACAGTGCACTACTTCCATGACGGGGAACGGTTTCCAACACAGCTAATTTCTCCTTCAAAATTAGATTCCATTTCAAACGAATGTAGTAAATTCACTGAAACACAATTGTGACACAATTACAATCACTTGTAGTTTCTGAGACGAAGGTTTGGCACGTTACCGTCTCCGTTTTGTTATCTTTCTACCCATATGTGATAATCCTAGGCATCAGCTGCCATCCGTCTCCTGCACCGCACGCGGAATGTGATTGGCTGCTGTCAAATTGATTCAACGCATATCTGAAAGGTTGTGGTTGCTACTTTGTTTACCCTTCTACCCCCATTATTAATAAGCCCAGAGAAGTAGGGCTGTCTTGAATACTGTTGAAGCTTCGATGGAGGGGAATTTAATATATTTCTATGCATGCAACCCCTGGCACACACACAACAAACAGGGCTATCTAATAATAACTAACTAATAATTAACTAATAATAATTCATGTTGATGCATAATGAATAATGTTGGATTAGTTTTCCTCAACTAAACCTAAGCCCTATGCTATATCCACGCAACTAACTTTATGCACTCATAGCAAAATGTTTGACGCGTGCGAATGTGTGTGAATGCGTGCGTTTGGACTAAAAAAAGGTGGTACGTGATCTTGGTAAGCAATTTCGACAACATTGTAGTAAATTCGAAAAAAAGTTGAAGAAATGTTGAAGACCCATGAGGTAGACAATAAATAGCTGAAAAAAAGAAGAATATTTTCAGACATAAAAACTCTTAGGGCGTGACAAAAAAAAAAATTGCACATGATGTGTCAACGCTGCGTCGCTGCTCAGGCATCGGCTCCCAGCTTGGTAGGAATGGCTCCAGGGAAGAGCGTTTGCAGGCCGGGGGGTGCAAAAGCAAAACAGCAGGTCATTTGAATGGACAGTGAGAGCAGCAGCAGCAACCCCCCCCAGCAGCATTTACAGGATGTCTGTGTGTGTGTGTGTGTGTGTGCGTGTGTGTGCGTGTTGGGGTGTTGAGGTAAATCTGTGGCAGGTGTACAAACAGATTCACCCTGAGAGCCAAAAGGGAGGACAGAGCTTGTGTTTGTCACACTCACACACTCCCTGCTGTGGGGACAAAGGTGGAGGGTCGCCAAGCATGCAGGACCATGGCAACCCCACACACACACACACACACACACACACACACACACACACACACACACACACACACACACACACACACACACAAGTACAGTTTACACTAAACTAAATGAAACACGTTCGAGCGAGCCAAGCAGACACCGACGCCGCCTGACATGAGAGGGAATCCAACACCCCCCCCTGGGCAGAAATGGAGGATTTGCAGCCGGCAGAAAGTTAAAGTTAAGAGGAGAAGAGGAGGACAGGAGCTTGTGGGGTAAACAAGAGGGTCTTGCGCTGGATAAAAGAATGCGGTAATGCTGCCAACAGGTCCGAAGCGGGGGCTACTGAAGTGTGGGCGTTTGAGATCAAGAGCAGACTCCTCTTGAGTGTAGTCATCAACTGAGCTGATACCCAGAATACACTGAGGGAAGTGATGTCTCATTCCATATATACTGTACCTACAGTTTACAGTTTGATTATAAAAAAAAAACATACTTTTTGTAAAGATTTTGAACTTATTTCTTTGCTTTTTGAGACTGATTTAACTTTTTTTTCCAGCAGTAAGAAGCAGTGCATTGTGGGAGAGACCTGATCACATGTTTAAGTTAATTTAAACGCGCAGCCAAAGATCCTCTCTACTAGAGATAGCGCATTTCAAGCAGCGCCAAATGGTATGAAACGGTACACACTTTCTCATTTGAACGTGTAGTGAACGTCGTGTGGCTGGATGAAAAGTTATATTTGTATAATTTATTAATATTTTCTTTGGCTAATGTTAGATATTTAAATAGTTTAAAGACATATTTAGCATCACAGAGATTAGTTTTGTTGGGGCTTTGACGAACGTGTGTTGCCAGATCTCGCGAGAGTTTCTTCCTGGGACAGAAACAGGTCTTAAACTAAGTAAAATTTTCCCCTGATGTGTCCGTCTGAAAAATGCCATTTTAGTGTCAGAATGTTCTGGAGATATGTGGCTTGTGAAGAATGGGTCCAATATTTACTTTGGTGACTACGGGGCGAAAGGATCGCTCATAATCTGTGTTCACGTTCACTTCTGTTCAACACTGCTGTTCAGTCAGCGCCATGGCAGCACCCTCTCCATCCCATCACAAGTCCGATATTAAAAATGTCCCTGCCTGTTTTCCAATAGATATTTACCATATGAATACATTCATGGGACTGGCCCCTGAGTGTGAATGTTTAATCCCATATAAGCCTAAGTGTAGCCCGAGATCCTCCAGTAGGTCCCTTTTAGAGATTCCAAGACCTAGATTGAAAACCAAAGGAAAATCAGGAAAGCCTCATCTTTGCCTTCTTGTTAATCTTTTTTTCATTTTTTTTAAAAACACGCTTTTTAAAATGTGCTTTTACTTAATGAATTCCTTCCTGTGTAGCTCTATAATCAATTATATTCTTTGATTATTTTAATATCCTTACACTTACTCTATTTCAGTTTGTTCTTACTTTTGTATGTATTTGTATGTTTATGTATTTGTTTGCTTTAATGTTGTGGTCATTTTTCATTGGATTCTGGTTTTATTGTTACTGTTGTGAAGCACTTTGTAACTATGTTGTTTTGAAAGGTGATATACAAATAAAATTTATTATAATTCTCTCTTATTACTATGGCAGTGGTAAAGGAAACATTTTGACACATGTAAACATAAACCAGTTGAATTCATCAAAACTCCAGTGATAAGAAACGCAACATTGAAGGTTTTAAGGTGTAAGGTCAGAACTGGCTGTACTGACCTGTGTGTCAGTCCTTGAGACAACCTGGCAGAGGTTGACAGACAGACGTACAGAAAGAAGGACAGAAAGATAGAAATAGTCTTCCTCTAGTTAGCTCTGTCCATGCCTTTTTTTCCATTTTGCTAGAGTTTTTCTTTAAATAGGCATAGAGAGTGGGAGGGTTTAAATTAGGGCTATCCTCGACTGAAGAAATCCTTAGTCGACTAATACTCAATCTGTAACACTGAGTTTCTCCACAAAGAATTGTGCAATAGCACAACTTTAAATCAGATATGTGTTCATACGGTTCTTGGAAATAAATCATTCAGCATTAAGAAGCATAAAAAAATGACTCAAAACTCTCGCTTAAAAACCAAAACGTAGTGATGTAAATAAATGTAGCCTCAGTATTCTCTGTAGTCTCCAAACCTGCGAGGAGTTAACTCTGGCATGCCAAACAGAGGGTGAACAGAATGTCTAACTGAGCAGCTGAATATCATTGTGACAGCCAAAGGCCGAGATAAAACAGCAGCAAGCCTGCTGCCCCCCCCCACCATCACCTCGAAACAAAAATCTCCTGTCTCCTGCTGCGCTGATCGGAGGTGCTGCGTTTTAATGAAACCCCTTGATGTTGGTTTTAGACTTTAAACTTTGTTACCTCGTTACTCATCAAATGTCACAAGGGCCCCTTGGTTAAAGCAGAACAGTTGCACTGCGAGACGCTGACAGTAAAGCGGAAATGACCCGAAACGACTTTCAGCCTGACATGAAAAGGGCCTTTGGTGTCGGCCGCAAAACTGAGGCTGCTTGTTGGAGTCAGGAGTGCCACGACTAGGAGTGTGACCAGCTTGTGATCCACTACATATTAGATTAGAGGTGAAGCAGGGTGGGAGCATGAGAGGGAATATTTCCAAAAAGAAATGCTTAGTAATGTGGAAATAGCTAAACAGCACAATACCTCTCTTTTTCGTTCTTTTTTAACACCGACTTTACTTCATCTCCGCTTATGTGCCTCAACTCGGCAGCCGGAAAAAATTACTTAAAAGAGCAAGAAAATAATGCAGAAACAGTATGAAGTTTAAAGGTAGTAGGACGGCACAATATATCGTTATCGTGCAGGGCTGCAACATCACAACTCGGAGACTTTTTGTGTTAGTTGAAAGAAAATATCAGTAGAAAACTGCACTTTAAAACGTAACTGTCTTTCTTTTTTAGTGCTGCCTTTGATGTTCAACTCAATGTTCGATTTGTTCAATAAAAGAAAGTTGGAAATGATTTCCTTCCATTTGTTTTAAATTCAACAATTTTATTACATTTTAATATCTGTTAATCTATCGCAAGTGATATCGTTATCGCGATATTCAACGTTATTGCATATTTTCTTCAAATCGTGTAAGCCCTAAAAGGAAGCTCAAACAGTCCGCAGAAAAAGCTAATCCAATCAAAGTTTTTGCACAAACTCAAGAAGAAGAAGAAGAAGAAAGGAAGACAGTGGGGAACCTCCACATGACTAAACACTTCATTAGATTTCATCTTGCGAAAGGCTGCTGGAGCAGAATCAGCACGCAGAAGCCCATTTGGGCCAAAAAAAATCCTTGCTCACACTGTGGTTTCAGTTTCATAGTAACTGGTCAAGCAATTCTGGATTTCGCTGGACACTACTAACCCTCAGTGATCGCCATCTTTGCTATGAAGCTGAGACTACGTGACCACCGACGCATCTTCAAACTTGTGAAAATGGCAGCCAAGGAAGTTGCGAACTCCTAACTATATAAATGTCCGTTATGCATTTTTTTCACTATACTGGAGTGGGGATAGTGATAAATCAAGCCGGAAGATATTTTGGTGGGCGAGAATGGGTGGAGGTAATACTCCACCAGGTTGCAATTCACCATTAAAAAGAAGAAACGGCTAAGTTATTATTCCGTCATTTCCGTTAAGCGCTTAACGTGCGATTTGAGACAACACTACCCTGTTGAAATGTACGCAATTCACAAGTAAGTAGATAGTGTACAACACGGCAGTGTACTAGTATAAGTATCCAAATTGAGACACAGCATCAGTGAGCATCCTGCCTTGTCTGGCTGGAAAGGCAAGTAAACAATGCGTTGACAAGATGATGGTAGTACATACTGGATTAATCCTTCCTTTTTAATTTCTTGCGAATATTTACCCTTGTTAGTTCAGAGTATGTGGGTAAAAACTCAAATGACTGTGAGAAAAGAGGTGAGAGCTGTGGAGCAGTAAATGGATGGTTTAGCTAACGGCCAAATGCACCGTTCACTCAACCAGGGAGCCCGGTTACATAAACTCTGCATAAAAGTTAACAGAGCAACGTCAGAGCCGTCTATGAAAAGACTACAGTACCAATGTTTTATTCCACCAAGTGGTGTATGAAAAAGAAAGCCCTTTGCACCAGAGGTGGCCTGGATTTCCACCCTGGTTCATATCGGGACAGCTGAGATGGAGGACAGTTTACTCACAGGATGACTGCACAGGTAATCCAGGTGAGTTTGGTTCAGTTTAATGGAAATTGAATAGTGCATCTTGTCTATAAGTAATGAATGTGACACGCAGGCACAGACACACTCCACAAGCTATTCACAAACACACTGAGCTAGGGTAATGAGAGCTGCTTCAGTAGGCATTTAATTCTAATGGGATTTTAAGTGTCTCCCCACTTAGTCTGATTAAGACCTTTGGTGGAGAGCTGTTGGTCTGTCTGCAGGGTCCACCTATTCTATCCCTCCCTGAACTCAATTTTAAATTTGGTGAAATTTCATTAGCATGATATTTTGATGCAAAAACCTCTCAGAAAAGCGTTTACAAAAAGGGTACGGTAGTGGCAACAGATATCTCCAAAAATCTAAGGTACATATAGTAGATGTATAATGCATTCAAAAGGAGAAACCAGCTCTGTTAAAGACATGAATCCAATTTGAATCATTAGCCATGCTAGCGGAGAGGCTTTAGGGACGTCAGTGTTGGTCAATTGGTCGTCCATCACTTTTGAAATCTCTAAATCTGTTGTATTATCTGTCCACTCATGAAGACTGTAGTATGTGATTGAAAGCTCAGGGGGAAAAGCAAGCAAAGGTACATTGTGTTGAGAATATGTTGTCAAACAGCTAATGGGTGGATTACCAGGATAAATTCTTAAAACCTTGGTGTCCCCTGACTATTTCTCTCAGCTATCCTTTGTGTGTTGAGTGCTAATTAGCAAAAGTACATAGTGAACATGGTGAGAGTTATACCTGCTTAACATTAGCATGTCATGTCATTGTGAGCACGCTGAATTTATTAAACTTAGAGCACCACTAAGTCGAAGCCTAAGTACACCTCACAGAGCAGCTAACCCGACTGTAGTTTTTGTGAGAGTTGTTCAACCTGTTTGACATTCCAGTCAACCTTTCTAACCAAATTCCTAAGCATTTATAATGCTGTACGGTTTAATAAACCCATTCAAGAAATGGATAGGTGTGGAAAAATCAAAGGTATGTACTCTTGTGAAATTAACATATTTTTCCTTTTGACGTTTAGAACAGGCATTAAATATATTGGGTCTAAACAAAAAGATCTGGAGGTTGTCAAAAGCAGAGTGGGACCTGGGAAACCCTTGTTTACTGGAGCTGATTGGCATAGACAATGATATCATCAGCATAAAAGCACATTGCAGTGATCAGTTGGATTAAACAACAGGTGACCAAATATATATCCTTGTGGGACACCTTTATCAACAATTTGGGGATTTGGTTTGACACCACAGTCTGAAGAACAATGATTAAAATCCATGGAAAGCAGATCATTTAACAAAATCTTGTGACTGAATCTCTTCATGGACTTAAAAACAATTTTCTGGTAACAAAATGTAGATAAAGTGTGTGCCTCTTTTTTGTGAATTTGTTTCAGTGACCTGATTCTCCTGCTGGCTTCTCTGGCTTCAAATTAGAAGAAAAAAACAGTTTCTATGTGTGCATCTCACAAAGCCACAGAGGTGACATGGGGTCAGCATCTCATCCTTCTTTAACCATTGCCCAGCTGTTACTTTAGCCCCGGTCATTTAATGTGCCCCTAAGCCAATCAGACTAAGAGGCTACATGTCACTAAGGAGACGAAGCGGATACAGTAAATATCAGAAAATAAGGACCTGTCTCCTTGGGAACTCCCCTCCGTCTTTGTTTCATTTCTGTTCTTTCTCTTTCTCTTCCTCTTCCTCCCCCTCTCCCTGACATACATTATGTCTCTCTTTTCATGTGTCTCTTCTCGCTCGTTGTCTACTGTAAACGGGAACCAGGCAGGCGGCATACTTCACTCCAATCTAGGCCACGCTGTCACCCACATGTTGTCTGCTGCTAAATAATTATAGCCGGGACGTGAGCCGACAGTGACATCCACAAATCCTGAGCACAAATTAAAAAAGATAAATGTAAACCAGAGCACGCACCAGGCAGGGACACAGGGGCAGGACTGCTTCATCTGCTCACTTCTATCCATTAATCTTTCATGTCTACAACAACCTTAAAGGACCATTCGACATTTTCTGACATGTTTTAACTTATTTGTATAATTTACTAGCAGCCATTTTTTTGAAAGCATCCTGTATTTTAATGTGTATAATAGAAAAAGAAAAAGGAGCAACATTACCATTGTCTTGTTGTATAAAGTCATAAGTGACCCTAATTGAGACATTGAGTTGCAGATTTTGCTGCATGCAGAAATAAATGTTGGTCATTATGAACTTAAACCTGCTACAGTTATTTAATTCATTAATTAAACGTGTGTGTTCAAGGGTTCACATCTAAACTTTTCACATCATGGTGTGTGTGTGTGTGTGTGTGTGTTGATGCTGAATGTGCTGGTTTAGCTTCTCCTCTATGAGCAGATTGTGTAATAAGATTAGCGAGGTCATCTGTAACATGTATTAATCAGGCTTTACAAAGAGAGAGAGAGAGAGAGCGACGCCATGCACAGTGTGTGTCTGTGTGTCCTTTTGTACACCGCCATACTGTCATGTGCATAATCAAATACACAAACACAAGCTCACGCAGCTTTTAATTTGCTTCATGGGAAGTTTTTCATTTGCTTTTGTTGTCCTTGTATGATTTCTATTCTTTAGCCTTTCATTTGGTAAAATAGTTCACCTTTTTCTGACGTTGTTGTTCAGTTTGTTCTGCCTTTTTCTTGTTTAATGCTATTTATTTTGATTTCAACACATCCTAACATCTCTGTACTGACATTACATGACATGAGGAAAATATGCGATATAAGGTTGTTGAATATCGTGATAAGGATATTACTTGTGATACTGTAAATAAACAGATAACAAAATGTACTCAGTTTTGCCTTTCTGCTGCTTTCAGCATACTGCTAAAATACAACAAATTGCTTGTTGAATTAAACAAAATGAGAGTAAATTATTTCCAAACATTCTTTTATCGAACAAATTAAACATTGAACTGAACACAAAAGGCACCAATAGAAGAAAGAATTACATTTTAAAGTGCTGTTTTCTGCTGATGCTCTCTTTCATCTGGATATTAACGTTGTGTGATTGGCCAGAGTTACCAGCATGGCGCGAATCAGACTAAATAACGCCTAAAGACAGATTGTAATTTAAAGGGCTCATATTATGCTTTTTGGCGTTTTCCCTTTTCTTTATTGTGTAAGATATCTTTTTTGTGCATGTAATGGGCTTCCATAGTGAAAAAGCCCAAAGTCCAGACTTACCATCTCCAACAGAAAACACTAACTGCTCCAAACAGCTCTGTTGTAGTCCAGCCTTTACTTCAGAGACAGACGTGGGTCACTTTGTAACACACGTTATAATGCTCGCCTAGCTGCTAGCGTGGCACGCCCTCATACTCTGCTTCTGACTGGCTAGTAGTCCTTACCTAGGTTCTGTCAGGGCATGCCCTCATACTCTGCTTCTGACTGGCTAGTAGTCCTTACCTAGGTACTGTCAGGGCACGCCCTCATACTCTGCTTCTGACTGGCTAGTAGTCCTTACCTAGGTACTGACTTGGCACGCCCTCATACTCTGCTTCTGACTGGCTAGTAGTCCTTACCTAGCTACTGGATATGTGCAATTGTGATTGGGGCTTTGTAAATTATAGAGTGTGGTCTAGACCTACTCTATCTGTAAAGTGTCTCGAGATAACTGTTGTTATGATTTGAAACTATAAATATAATTGAATTGAATTGAATTGATGCCTCACTCTGTAGCTAAAACAGAGAGCTCAACACACAGGGTGAAAAGAGGAGCTGCAGCAATGTGCAGTACAACAAAAATATGGTGTTTTTAGAAAATTAAACCATGTAAACCTATTCTGATATAACCTCTAAATACAATCATGAACCTGAAAATGAGCATAATATGAGCACTTTAATATGTTGTTACTATATTCAAAGTGAAACATCGCAGTCTTTTGCGATGTGTTTATCACGCAAGTTGACACTGCGATGATGACAGGGTTTAACAGTAAGGGTTGCCCAATGGCCCGAGGACAGGTCAATATTACAACCCACTTGCCCGTTCGGGCTAGTCTAGAAATCTAGAAGAATAAGATGTGTTCGGAGTTTTGCCGACCGGATGCTGCAAAAGTTTAAAGTTTAATCTATCAGCTAGCTTCACTACCTTCTTCGTTGCTCTGGTTGGTTGCAGACCTATCCTACTGCGTGCAGAGGGAATTTGAAAGACAACCGTTTATCCCGCCCCTCGGATTGAGCCCAGCCAATGGTGATTTCCCAGACCCAACATCTTGATGTGGGTCTGGCTTGTCAGGCTACGTTCGGGCTTCATTGTATCATAAATTCCGTTATTGTTCTCTTGACACTTTCAACGTTTTTGACTTTTTTTTCCTGAAATGTTTTCCGACATTAGGCGCTTTTTTCTGGATATCTCTATGTTTTTTTTACAGTTTTATTTTTAAGTTTGACATTTGTTTTTTCAACGCTTTTTTCCCCCAAAAAATTTTCTAAAAACTATACATTTGATTTTAAAATCATTTTCCTGACTGGACAAGTAAAAAAAAAACTTAATGTTGAACGCCGGATGATAAAAAACAGAAAACAATATATTGTGCAGCCCTACTAAACACACAAAGACTAATATCCATCTTCTAATCTGACTCTGGATTAGACGGCTAACCTGATGATGTCCTTAAATGTTAGTGTTCCTTTAACGTACAGTGTGAACACCACAGCGGTGAGTTTTCTACTTTCCTGCAGGCTAAGTGAGCTATCAGCTGCTTTTCTTTTCCTTTTCTTTTCTTCTCGCCTGAAGCTCTGTTTCACATTGTGACTCCCGTTCAACCTGCCAGAGAACTGACTCGCAGCTCAGGACAAGGAGATGTGTTAATCTAGACACATGCTTTGAAATGGACTGTGTGATTGTGTGTCCAGGGAATCTTATCAGGTCAAGCAGCTGTTTCCTGCTCAAGCCCAGTGGGCAGCAACGCAACACTGCTGACTGGCCACAGGGCAGATACATCATGTGTTTGTGTGTGTGTGAAGTAAAAAATAGATCATATGTCCGTTTGTGTGTGTGTAGGACAAGGGGAAGGTTTGTAGCTTTGAATGCAAGTGACCTAAAGTGACTGTATAGGTGTGTGTGTGTGTGTGTGTGTGTGTGTGTGTGTGTGTGTGTGTGTGTGTCCAAAATGATGGATTAGTGGATGAGGTTTGGAGGATTGGTGGAAATGTAGCATGAAAGCTCTGCCCTGGGGCAGAGACGCTACTGACAACTGGTGACCAGTGGTGTGTGTCTATGTCTGTGTGTGTGTGTGTGTGTGTGTGTGTGTGTGTGTGTGTGTGTGTGCTCACTGAGGCATCATCTGTGCATCCAGATGATCAGCTACAAATGGCCTTGAAAAACCTGGACACACTCTCACACACACTTAAAAGATAAAGCTGGCATTATTCTATGTTTGTTTCTGTCCGCAAATCCCATGAAAATACTCCAAGCAACAACATGTTAGTCCGTCTGTCCATACTTCATGACTTAAAGCACATTGGTTCCTACTGATGACGTACTGTACATCTTTAAAAACACAAACACAGAGTTTCACCAGTAATTTCCTCAAACAGCTGCTCACTGTAGTTTTGAATCAAACAATAAGAGGGAAAACGTGCATTTGACGGCGACTATTTTCAGCCGCGGATTAATCCACATTTCGGCGCTCTAGGGAGTATTTGTGGCAGCAGGACGCTGTGTGTGGGATTGAGCCAGAATGACCTCCCTAAAAGGGAGTTTTTCCTCACCACTGTCGCACTAAATGCTTACTGGAATTGTTGGGTCTTTGTAAATTATAGAGCGTGGTCTAGACCTACTCTATCTGTAAAGTCTCTAGAGATAACTCTTGTAATTTTGTGCGCATGAGATTTGTTGACAGCCAAACGTAGAATATAAATGCTATCTACTGTATGTTTGATCATCAAAGACATTTTCTATTGGGAAATAAGCGTATTTTTGCATTAGCAGATGAATGTAGAATTGGTGGTATTTAGCATTAGTCATTGTGTACAAGTGATCCCACGCATGTTAGACAAATGACAACTTTTGGTTACTTGAAGGTAGCTACATAAGAGTGACATGACACTGTCATGAACGTGTCATAAACATTTATGACATAACGCTTCTTTTACATAAGTGTTATTCAGTTTTTGTCATGACAAGTTATGGTTAGTGTTCATGTGTCATGATGTGTTCATGACAGTGTCATGTCACTCTTATGCAGATACCTTCAAGTAAAGTGTTACCCAACTTTTTCGGTGCATGTCGTCAGTTCTTACGCACAGATTTAGAACCAGTTCTACTCATGTTATTGATAAAAGAGGACTCTGGGGAACCAATTCTGTGGAACATTCGATGAAACGGAAAGGCAGAAGGAAGTAAGGAACTTGTTTTGATTGTGCTCGCAATCGAACGTGCACCTTCTCTTCAAGCCCTGTAGACACGAAATAGTCAACGCACTAATCTGAAGAGCTGAGTCACAAAAAGGCTGCAATACACACACTCGGAATAAGCTGCCGTGTCACCTCTTATTACTCTCTTTAAGTTGTTTCAGTCGCAAAATGCATCTTTGTGCAAATCTTTCAAAACACAATCCAATCCCAGAAGGATTTTTGAGGGGAAACTGTAGTTGGTCATGATTTATTCTACTAACCCTGGGGCTGTAGATGGTTTCATTTAGATCTGCCTAAAGACGCAGCAGGGAGGAGTTCGCGTATGATGATTAGGCATACCATCCGGTCTAACTTTTTTGAAATTGAAATTATGAGGGTTTCAGGTCTTTGCATGCTTCATGGGTTTCGGCCCAGTGTGGCAGGTCTCATCGTGGCTGTCTTAACTGGAAGCAACCACACGGAATCTGATCTTTCTCCGTCCAGACAGCCGTGAAGAGATCAGACATGAGCCGCGAAAAAAAAAAAAAAAGTCAAAACTCCGAACGCAGTCAAAACTCAGTCTAATTAGATTAGCGCTGGGGAATGCAGAGTGCAGATGTTACAGAGCTTCAGAGCTAAAATGTCTCTTTGAAAAGTGAAAATGATTATGTGTAATGATGTGGAATTGTGGAATCAGTCCATCATTACGTAAGCGTATACTGTGGACTTCTCTAATGCTTTTGACATGACACGCTCAACCAAAACGTGTCTGAGTATTGTTATTTAGACTTTGAATAGGTTTTTGACATCTCCAAGGCCACGTTCAGACTGCAGTCCTTAAAGGTCCAATGTGTGGCAATTTCTCCCATCTAGCTTTGAGATCATATATCGCAATCAGCTCTCTCTCGCCACGCAGTTCAGAGTACGTATTACAGCTACGGTAGCCGTTCGGCGTCTCTTTCAATCCCCTTTTCCTTCATCAGGTCTTTCCATCTTTGGAAGGCAGCTCCAATGTTCACTGTTTTTTCTGATGACGCCGGTCTCTAGCTCTTTTCAATCTCCTTTTCCTTTTTCTGGGTGAAGAAGAAGAAGAAGACTCCCGTTCCTGAAATTTGGATTTTGAATACGTGTGGTCCTCCATGTTTTCCTTCTTCAAACTTGCCGGAGGCGAGTAAGCTACGATACCCATTAGCAGCAGCTGTGAGTTTATCATGTGACAGTGAAAATGTGAAAGGTGGAGCAGTATGTCCTGTATGTCCCTTACAGGCTAAAGTATTTCAAGATGGAGCATGAATATGGAGCGTCTACCCCAGTTCACGCAAACGCAAATGTAAAATCTCAAGCCTAAAGGAATACTTGGAATTGATGGTGGAGGTTAATATTCAAGAAAAAAAGGACAAGTTAGTGAACGGGCAACACCGAGTTTGATAATGACCAACTAAACACGTTACACACTGGAGCTTTAATACTCAATTCCAATTTATTGCAAGATCTGATTTTTTTGACTGATTTTTGAAATGTGGCCCGCATCAGACGTATTAGATTAGATTATTTTAGATTCAACTTTATTGTCATTAAGACACATTATGAGAGACCTGCTTTACCAAAGGTGTGTGAATGTGTAGTGCGGTAAAGTCTTTACTGTGTGCTGACAGACAGATGGGAGAGATGGGAGAGATGATGACAACTAAAAAAATATTTCTTATTAACCTATATCTAATTTAAAACTATTTTTTCATGGACTACTGGGATGTATGTATGATTGTATGTATATGTAATGTCATGTATGTACTAGAGCGCCTTTCGCGTGCATCTAGTCATCATCATTTGTGGAAATTGTGTATTCTATACTTTGTTCCACTACTTTCTATTGAATCATGGGCCCCCACCTATAAGCTTTTCTAGCTTCTTTGGGGGACCCATTCACTTTACCCAATTAATCTTGTACCCCCCCAACTGTATTATTGTAATGTTTCAAGTGGTATTTGTGAATAAATAAATAAATAAAAAATAAATAAAAATAAATGAGCGAGACGCTGCCGAGCTGAAGGGTTTGCTCCGGTAGCCAACACAGCACAAACCAGTCAGCTTCACATTATATGTTATATCTACATGTTATGTATTTCATGTATCATTAATTGCTTCATTAGAAATGCTGATTGTTATTTAAGCCTCCCGAAAGCTTCTGTGGAAGCTCAGATCTCTTTTGGGGCAACTAAGCCCCCCCCACCCCCCCCCCCTCATCCCCCCGAAATGATTATGCTTCTCAGTTTATCTTCACATTAATAATTAAACCACTTCATCTAAGTGCATTAGCAACACACATCATCTGCACATTACGCTTGTTAAAAAACACCTCTGCCTTTGTTTCCTCAGTGAGCGTCTCATTTTCCCAGCGTCAATTAGCGTTAACTACATTCATTTTATTCATAGTATCAAATCATAACTGGAGTTATCTCAAGACACTTTACAGATAGATTTGGTCTAGACCACACTCTGTAATTTACAAAGACCCAACAATTCCAGTAATTCCCCATTGAATCGAATAGACAGTTTGTTGGCGGAAAAGTGATTGGTAAAAATCTGCCCCAAAATCTGCTGATTTTAAGTAAAAGAAATGTGAATATTTGTTGGGTTTGTTATTAATGTGTTAATTAACTGAGGGTCTTTGGGTTTGTCAGCAGTTGAAAATGTAAACTTTGAGCAGTCAGAAATTGTGACTGACGTTTTTCACTATTTACTGACACTTTATTTACTCAATAATTATAAGTTAGTTGCAGCCCTGCAGTCTACAAATTTATTTTTCACAACACTGCTACAAGTTATTTTTCTAGTCCAATAAAGAACACATCGCCACAGTGTCTGTTTGGTTCCCTTTGGTTCAATTATTCATGTTTTTGGGGTTAAACTGAGTGATCGTGATCCTGACCGAATTGGACTTGATTGTGATGTTGAAAAAACCGACTGGTTGAATCATGCGGTTCACATTTTGGACATGTTAAAAACCCCAAACAGTTTAGGATAAATTCACCCATTTATTGTCTCTCTATATAAATCTGTTTATGTGTTTGTGTGTGGGTGTGCGTGTGTGTGTGTGTGTTTGTGTTCTATGTCAGCTCATCTCTCTGTCAGCATGTCACAAGCTTCACTTTGGGAACATTAATGACAATGACACGCCGGTGACATTTCTTACTCTGACACCGGCCAGATGCACAAATAAATGAATGAAAACTGTGTGTGTGTGTGTGTGTGTGTGTGTGTGTGTGTGTGTGTGTGTGTGTGTGTTGTGTGTGTGTGTCCGATCTCCTACTGAGAGGGGTGACAGAGAGCTGTGGAAACAGAAGAGATACCGATAGGAAGAGGAGGAGGGGTGAGGGTTAACAAAAAGAAAATTATGATATGGAGATTTGCCATTGACAACAGAGGGAAAAAAAAGGGAAGAGAAAAAGAAAAAGAGAGCGACATCTGCTCCGGCTCCCTTCAAACCGATGTGACACATGAGGGAGAAGGTCTGCCCGGCTGCCTGAATTTATTAAACTAATAGGATTCTCCTCAGTGGCGCCCAAGTGCTCCGCGCATGTTAAACAAACACTGTCAACGCTGCTCAACCAAAATCCACTCCCAGAATCCCAGGCTTTGGACTCTTCATCAAACATTGTTCTAATGACTGTTTGTCTCATAAGTAGTTCTGGTTCCTTTGTAACTTTGTTTCAGAGAATTCTTGTTTATTTTGTTCTTATTAATTGGAAACATCAAGTCCTCATTCTTATTCAAGTTTGAGGTAGTCTCGCTTTGCCAGACCTTCCTCCGCAGCGCTGCGGAGGAGGGTCTGGCTAGTCCACACAGCATTTCTGGGATGGGAGAAAAATGTGCTCTGGTTTATTGGCATTTTTGTAAACCAATCACAATCGTCTTGGGCGGCGCAATGTTACAGACAGAGCCACGGTGCCTCTGCAAAATAGCCTCTGGAAGGAACTTTTTGGTGGAATGTGTGTACGTTCAAAAGTAGTTTTAGTCGTGCAACAGAAAACTCCGATTGGACAGATAGTCTAGCTAGCTGTCTGGATTTACCCTGCAGAGATCTGAGGAGCAGTTAACCATAGTCCTCACAAATCCACCGGAGGTTAGAACGCCAACACAAAGAAAGAGGAAGCTAACGGACATCGGCTGAAAAGACATGCATTCGTGGAACGCCATGAATAGACTGGGAGCGTGCCTATGTTCCCACAGCCCTATGTTCCCACATTTCTAAGATTTTTTTCAAAATTAGGTTCTATGTTCCCACATTTCCTTTTTCATAAATTTGTATCAGATTGTATCCCCCTTTCTCCCAATTTGGTAGCCAATTACACCCAACCTATTATCCAGTAGCAATGGACTACAGATGGAATGTGACCCTAACCCTAGTTTGGATTTTTGAAAAGTCTAGTTGTATGAAGTATTTCTCCATACTCAGTCATCAATGATATCAATGGGTATTTTGGGTAAAATAAATAAATAAATATGCAAGAAATGACTATGTACGATTGATATGAATATATGAGAAATAAATTGTATTTTGTTTGATAATTGGTAAGATATAAAATTTATTAAAATAAAGAAATGATCATAAAGGAAGTTGTTTCATTAAATAACATTGTTTTCTGGAGAAGGGGTGGGATGTTGTCTTCGGGTCAAATTTGACCCATTTTTTTTAAAGTTTCTGTAACAGAAATTTGGATTTCTTTCGACCAAACGGATGGTTCCATGCAACCCGTTCTCACTCCGAACTCGTAAAATACAGACGTTTGGACAGCGGCTGTCAGCGTCTGAAGAGATGGAAAAGGCGTCCTTCAGCGCGTTTGTGGAACGTACCGGGGAGAGCAGCAGCTACACGGGGTTTAGCGAGTAGTATGTCACGTTTCCTAAAGTCGCTTTCTTCTTTTACCGCCCATGTTATTCCCGTTTGTCACGGACGCCAAACGGGACGCCAATAGTCCTGACCAAGCGCGTTTAGTTAAAGCACGTTATATGACGCTAAAGGAGCCTTTTAGCATCAATAAAGGCACCTGACCAAGCGTCCGAATTTTACTAGATGGGAGTGAGAATCTGTTGTTCCATGAAACGCTCTTCACAAGTCAAGTTAAGGATCAGTTCACTACCATCATTGACTTTTGGGTGTTTTATTAAATGCTATAGCATTATTCTGACTAAACTTATCCATCAACATCCTCTGATCTTAAATATTAGTCAAAATAATTCATACTTTCTGCTTTTTTAACTCAAAAGTTAAGATATAATTTCATAGGCTATATGAGGTTTAGGGACCAGAAAGTTGTCGTTAGTGTACACTGATGGTAGTGGGGGAAGCGGCGAAAATGTCGAACAATGCTACAAAAACGTTGAAAAGAGACAAAATCGTAAAAAAAAAGCAAAATAAGTGACAAAAACGTCAAAGATGTAAAAAAAAAAAAATGTTAACACAAGGGTTAAATAAGTGTATATTTCTTCCATGCGTTTCCTGGGTGAGTGTTTGGTTTTTACTTTAAAGTGAACTCCGCTCTCTCTCCGCTGTGTTTTTTATGCTGACACCACACATTATTTTCCATTGGATATTGAAGTTCATAAATTAAGTGTTTTGGCATGGCTGGCCAAGTGGCACTATATCCACGGTATTAAAAGGGGATTTAATTCTTGCATGTTTTTTGTTGTTGTGCCTGATCAAAAGACATCACAAATCACATCCTGGCTATAGATACAGAAAGACATGGTGTTGTGTAAAGAATGAAAAAAGACGTTCGAAGTTCGAGACTTTTTCAAAATGAATTTCAAAAGCTTTAAATACAACTTTGTTTCTTCTTTGAAACACACAAGAAAAAAACAAGTTGTTTTTTCTGTTGTGGGCTTCTATTAGTGTGTAAATGTTGAGAGCGTCTTGTAACACGGGGGAGTTAAGGCCTTGGTATGCTTCAAAGGAACTGCTTGTCGGGACCTATTACGGCCTTTGAAACACCCTTTCCGACTTTCATGAGCATGAAAGTAGTTCTTTCATTCTTCCCACAACTACTCAAGTCTCTTTTAATGTGAACTACAGAGTGCTGCCCTATGAATGTCTTTCGAGGAGAGACAGTCAGAAAGCTGTTATCGCCATTTGTACAATTTATCGTGTCGCGACTACAAAGACAACGGAAAAGACAGAGCTGGTGATGGAGAAAGCAGCCAGGAGAAGGTGATGACAGCCGGCTTTTCAACCCGTTCTCAAGGGTTGACATTCAAACTAAGTAGAAAGTATTTCGCCTTTAGACGAATGGTTGGATGACACGTTGTACAACCTAGTTTGTTTGAAGCATAATAAGGCCTTAAGTGACTGAACCCCCAGGGGTGGAATGTAACAATACAATATACATTTATTCAAGTACTGTACCTAAGTACAAATGTTTTAGGTACTTTTCTTTTTCATGACACTTTCTACTTCTACTCCGCTACATTTCAGAGAGAAATATTGTACTTTGTACTTTTTACTCCGCTACAATCATCTGTTACAGCTTTAGTTACTTTAGTTATCTCTACAAGATTTTTGGACACAAAATAAATGTAGGTTACAAAATTTTGATTTTTTTATTACAAATTAAACTAACAATATATAGGTCTACAAGTACAGCTGAAATGATGAGCTGACTATATACTAGTCGATTGACAGAACAGTTTGGATCACAAGGGCGTAACATTGGGTTCAACATTTGGGGTTGAAATGTAAATGTAAAATGTAATTGAAATTTTGAATGTCAAGCACTTCATTTTCTGCATTCTGATGAATTTTTCTGCAACAATTTGTGCATTTTCTGCATCAAGTTATGGTGCAAATGTCTTTATTTATGTTCCGTGTTATTAGGAAATTATAATACGTTTTTGGGGAGGGTTGCACTGGCCAGTTTGGATTATGAACCCCCCCTGTAAATTAGGCCTATGGTTTCCACTCTCTAAAATATTAAAATATGACGATTTTTCCGCATTGAGTACTTTTAGTTTTAAAACTTTTAGTACATTTTCCTGATGATACTGACATAGTTCTACTTAAAGAACATGTGGTTACACTTTACTTCTACATGTACTTCTTATGTAGGTATCTACATAAGAGTGACATGACACTGTCACGAACGTGTCATAATCATTATCAACAAGTCATAAACGTTTATGACGTAACGCTTCTTTTAGTAAGTGTCATTCGGAATGAATTTCACTACATTGTACTGTGTGACGATTAAGGAATAGAGTTTGTTTGTTTTGTTATTAGTACTTTTACTTAAGTGAAGGATCTGAGTACTTCCTTCACCACAATCCACCAAAGTTCTCTTTTTAGAAGCACTACTTAAATTCTGAAGGCGACTCCAAAAAACATGACGAAACTATATCAGATAAGTTTGCTCGGACACAATTCCTGAGACATGACACAGATTTGATGAAGGCCGATGACGCCCCGTCCAGCTGCTGAGTGCTCCCGCTCCAACTGTATCCAGTCACAGCCTCTTCCTGCCCGTTCCGTCTCCGATTTTATCATCATCATCACTGGCTAATTAATTGTCACAAGCGTACAAAAGCGACATGCAAATGAAACTAAACGGCCCATTGTGGTGCCGCGGGGATAATTAACGACGATATTAGAGAACAATGGAAATGTTCCCAAACAGTACACAACACCGGGCGAGAGAGGAGAGAGAACAAAAGCAATAATATATAGAGAACGAGGTGAGGCGATGGCCTGGTAGGGAGGGGGGGTGTGTGTGTGTGTGTGTGTGGGGTGGCAGGAGTGTGAGAGTGTGTGTGCTAGGGAGGGGGACAGGCAAATTGGCTAAGAAGATGCGAATGAAGAAAAATGGTGAGGGCATTAATAATTAAGAGTGTGACTGTGAGAGAGACACACACACACACACACACACACACACACACACACACACACACACACACACACACACACACACACACACAGAGTGGCTAAGCCATGACACAGATAAAGGATAATGCACCCCCTTTCCCTTCCTCCTCATATTGCTATAACTATATTGGGCTTATCGCCTGGACACAGGGCACCATTCACCACCACAATATCTTCATTATTTACACCCAGATGGAGAGGGCCTATTGTTAGTGGACCCATATGTGTGTGTGTGTGTGTGTTTTGTAGATAGGTAGAGCGGATGGTGGGAGTGTTCAGGGATGTATGGCGAGGCCACAGATTTATGTGCACCCGTGTCTTGACCTCGTGCCGCCCCCCGTCGTCCATGGGAAGCCTCCTCAGGTCTCTGAGGGGGGTGTCTGCAGCGCGGGCGCCACCGCTAACAATGGGGCCGGACAGTGAGAGAGAGCGAGAGAGAGAGAGGTCTGGGGATCACAAACGGAGGCTCGGGGCGGGGGTGTGAGGTGAGGTTTAAGGTTGGGGTGCAGGGCAGGCAGTCAGAGGGAGTCCCTGTTCAAAGTAATTGAAGGATCAGCGTTTGGCGTTTTCAATTAGCGTTCTGACCTCAGCGTTACAGTCTGCTCCGGGTTCTTAGACATAAGAACCGTCTGATAGTAAAGCCTGGTTGCAATTAGGGCCAGTCTGAGGCAGGTGTGAGTCATCCCACCAGGCTCTTCTCATGGCCCATTAATACATATAGCTATGAAAAGTAATGCACTGTAATTCATATGCATTCATGTAATTATTACCGTATGAATCACATTGGCTGCTGCTGTATAAAAGTGTGGAGATCCACATAGTGAGGAGGGGGTCAAACAATGAGTTAAATGTATTTCAGAGAAATCCCTGTGAGCTCAAACGTTCAGATTACTAACTGTTTTAGCAAAGCCCGCTAGTTTAAGACCGACCCAGTTGTCAATTTCATGTCCAGCGCCCGTGTCGTTTAAACAGCAAATGCACCTGAGCCCATCTGTGCGCCCATGGGCGTGCTGGTCTTACAGGGAGGTGTGTTCAGGTGCATTCTGGGCGTGCTGGTCTTACAGGGAGTTGTGTTCAGGCGCATTCTGGGCGTATTTCTATCTTGAGGCAGCGTGAAGTGATCACGCCATTGACCAACAGAAACCTGGTCTAAAGTCAATAACGCAGCATTTCCTTGTTATTCTAACAGCACATAGTAAAATGCTCCTAGCCTCGTGCACAGCGCGCGCACACTATGCTTGTTACACACACTATGCTTGTTACACACACTATGCTTGTTACACACACTATGCTTGTTACACACACAGGGATGCGCAGCAGCACACAAACATGCAGAAGATTAAAAATAAAAATATTACGGTGCAAATCCTCCATCATAACAGCAATGCGCCAAGGTCTAAACGCGCCTGGCTTTTAAAGGGAATGGGAGATGATCTCTGATTGGTTTATTGCATGTTACGCCCAAAACACACCTATGAATTGATTGAAGACACTAAGTACAACTCTTTTGAACCATGCGCCCAGCGCACAGACCCTTTCATTTCACCATTAAACTAGCAAAAGTGGATTCGTACATGCTCTAAACGCACCTGCGCCAGGCGCTTCAAGCGTTAAAACAGGGCCCTAAAGCATATAAACATGTAGTACAAACAGAAAATACGAGTATGAATATACTATATATATATATATATACTATATAATAGATCACCTTTATCCCAAACCACAATCTTTTTTCTAATTTTAACTAGTTGTTTTGGGGCCTAAACTTAACTGCTGTCACTACATAACAGTCACTTTTTGACAGCTAAACTTAACTGCAGCGGCTGTAAAGATTTTACTGTTGTGACTGGTCGTCACATGAATGCGTTGATCCCACAAAGTGGAATATATGTGATATTAATAAATGTAATAAATGTGGAATATGTGGATATTAAACATGTGTTTGGGGTCATTTAGAAATAGGAGTATTGAACCTTAAAGGTCCCATGACATGGTGCTCTTTGGATGCTTTTATATAGACCTTAGTGGTCCCCTAATACTGTATCTGAAGTCTCTTTTATATAGGCCTTAGTGGTCCCCTAATACTGTATCTGAAGTCTCTTTTATATAGACCTTAGTGGTCCCCTAATACTGTATCTGAAGTCTCTTTTATATAGACCTTAGTGGTCCCCTAATACTGTATCTGAAGTCTCTTTTATATAGGCCTTAGTGGTCCCCTAATACTGTATCTGAAGTCTCTTTTATATAGACCTTAGTGGTCCCCTAATACTGTATCTGAAGTCTCTTTTATATAGACCTTAGTGGTCCCCTAATACTGTATCTGAAGTCTCTTTTATATAGACCTTAGTGGTCCCCTAATACTGTATCTGAAGTCTCTTTTATATAGTCCTTAGTGGTCCCCTAATACTGTATCTGAAGTCTCTTTTATATAGACCTTAGTGGTCCCCTAATACTGTATCTGAAGGCCTCGTTCCCATAATTTTATTTTTTTTGTGCCCCTTTTTTTTTTTTTACTTTTCCCGCCTTGGTGCAGAATTACAGCCACTAGAGCCAGTCCCACAATGAGCTTTCCTTAGGATGTGCCATTTTTTGTCTGTAGCTAATGAGGAGGAGAAAAGGGGCAAGGTGGAGGGTGGGGGTGTGGCCTTGACCAACTGCCACTTTGCTCGTTTGAAAGCCATGATGTCTCTCTCTTATGGGTGGGCCAAATCCTTATGACCTCATAAGGAGAAGATTCCTGATTGGTCCATCTGAGCTTTCATTTTCTCAAAGGCAGAGCAGGATACCCAGGGCTCGGTTTACACCTATCACCATTTCTAGCCACTGGGGGACCATAGGCAGGCTGGGGGAATGCATATTAATGTTAAAAAACCTCATAAAGTGAAATGTTCATGCCATGGGACCTTTAACGTATTTTGGTGCTGACCAAAGAATACCTAAAGCTTCATCAAATGATTTCTCAGATTCATACAATACTTGTTTCGGTTAAAAATGTTGCGAATTTCCATGCGATCAAATATGCAAAGTTTTTGTAATTTAACATTTGAGAACTTTGGCTTCTTTCGTCTAATAAAAAGAAGATTTTACAGAAAAACCCAAGTATATTCATTTTTATCCTATAGTATATTTATCAGTATGGAGGAGTAAGACATCAAAAAACCCTGAGATATATGTATATGATTTCCCACACAGGGGATATTAAAATGTCCAATAGATTCATGTAGAAACACATCAATCAAATAACTTCAGTGTGACTGAAGGAGAAGAAAAAGTCGCTGCATTCAAATCTCACCCTGCAGCTATGCTCTTATGCTTCGAGTGGCTCAATGATTTATGGATAACAAAGGCCTCTGGAGGACCCTGCCAATCAAATGTGGGAGCCCCTTATCTGCCCGAGCACAAACCAAGTCCACATGTGCAAAATAAATGTTGGAGAGAGAGTGAAGGGGTTATCAGGCAGATCTGAGATGAGCTGAGGACTCTGGGAAAATCCCACAACTGTCTCCTGATGGCAGCTTGCTTTATCAAGTCCTCTCACATATGTACAGAGACTGATACACACACATGTAAAAAACACACACACACACACACACACACATCACGGAACACACTGCTGTCCTACTGGGGTTTAAAATCCAAACTTCAGAGATTTCATCAATTTGTCTTTACTTTAGCTTAAGTTATTCACTATATGTGAAAATGCCATGTGCTCACAGTGGCGTTTTCTGGGGCGGATTTCCGTGCACACTGAAATGCCTAAATCCACCCTATTTGATCCCTATGATATCATGATTTGATCATGTTTAAAAAGCTTAATTTCCAACAGAAACTGTTGAATGAAAAGATGAATTGATTCATCGATTAGTTGTCAACTATTAAATCAATCGCCAACTATTCCGATAGTCGAATTATTGGTTTGAGTCCTTTTTTTTAAGAAAAAAAAGGTAAAACTTCTCTGATGTCAGCTTGTTAAATGTGAATATTGTTCTAGTGTCTTCTCTCCTCTGGGACAGTAAACTGAATATCTTTGAGTTGGGGACATAACAAGACATTTGAGGACGTCATCTTGGGCTTTGTGGGACACACTGATCCACATCTGAGGGTCACCATTTTATGTCATTTTATAGACCAAACAAATTGATTAATCGAAACAAAATTACCAATGCCAATAATCGTTGCAGCCCTAAACTGTTTACACTCTTAGATTCACTTTGTAGTAGAGAGCGACGATGGGAAGGTTTTCTTTCGACTGCGAACCGTGTGTTTAGAGTCATTCACTTTGTGGCTATCGCAGTGAACAGAGGGTTTGCTACCCAGATGTTGGGTCTGGGAACTCACTGTTGGCAGGGCTCAATCCGAGGGGCGGATAAACGGTTGTCTTTCAAATTTCCTCTGCACGCAATAGGATAGCACTACAACCAATCAGAGCAACGCTAGTTGATAGATTAAACTTTTGCCGTATCCGGTCGGCCAAACTCCGAAAACATCTTCCTTTTTAAAGAATGACTTCAGTGCTTAACTCCAAGTCTTCCAGAGTCGCGGCCAAAGCCGATTCCAAAGACCGCTGTTTCCAGCAGCAGCAGCGGCCATCTTCTTTGTTTTCAAGTAGCGGGGAATTCACGCGGAACCGTCGCAACTCTGCCGTCATTATGTTAAGCCCGCCCACCGACTCTATACACGATGGGATTGGCCTGACTAGAGTTTGGTTTTTCCAGCTCACAAGCCAACGGAGAATTGCTAGACGACCCTGGCTGCAAATTACATTTGCTGCCGCATGTGTTGGTCATCTTACTTTAAAAAAGTAATTAGTTACAGTTACAAATTACTTCTCCCAAAAAGTAATTGAGTTAGTAACTCAGTTACCACATTGTAAAAGTAATTAGTTACTCAGCAAAGTAACTGTGACATTATTTTTTTATGTTCTAAAACGCTATTACGTTCTATAACATCTTTAACGTCAAAGATGTTTATATTAACTGATGTGTTCAGCTCGGCCTTGGTCCCCTGTTGCTGACCCGAAAAATCGAGTGTTGCTTGTTTTAACAGAGTGGCTCCGTCTCCTTCGCTGGAGCTCACCCTAGCTGCATTTGGGCTTTGGGGGCTTGGGTTAGCAGCAGCAACAAGTGTCGTGTTAGCACGTGTTGATGTGAGGTGCTTCATAAGTTTGGAGTTGCTTGAGGCAGACGTGGATAAAGTCTTTCTTCCTGGGCATAGCGGGCATGTTACATAAACATTCTTGCCTTTAATTTCAATGAGCGAGAAGTAGTGCCGGTACTTCCAGTTCGAGAACGCCACCTTTGAATTTCCCTGGCTCGTCGCTGTCTTGTGTTCAGTAGTAGTCAGAGTGTGCAGTCATATGCAACGGTGTCATCATCCCCCCCCCACCCCCGCTCTCTCCAGGCAGCTGATGTCACCTCGCGCTTCATTCAACCAAATTGTAGTAACGCGCCACTTTACATTCTCAGTAACGATAATGGCGTTGCAACGATGGGAAAAGTAATTAATTAGATTACTCCGTTACTGAAAAAATAACGCCGTTAGTAACGCCGTTATACTTAAACGCCGTTACTCCCAACACTGGCTGCCGCTAGGATGTGTTTAAATTTCTAGGCTAATGATTTACAGCGTCTTTGCAAGATATGTATTAGACTCTTCTTTCTTTTTCCGGTGGATTTCTGAGGACTCTGGTTAACTGTTCCTCAGATCTCTGCAGGGTAAATCCAGACAGCTAGCTAGACTATCTGTCCAATCTGAGTTTTCTGTTGCACGACTAAAACTACTTTTGAACATACACATGTTCCACCAAAACAAGTTCCTTCCCGAGGCTATTTTGCAGAGGTACCGTGGCTCCATCTGGCGCTGAGCGCCTTCCAAGACGATTCTAGTTCTAAGAGTCTTAAGAAGCCAAATCCAAGTCTGTACAGTCCTCCTTGTCTGCTGAATGTTTATGTGTCTGTCTGCCTCCCTGTGAGCAGTGGCCATGGCTGCTCTGATGGACAACCCCATTCTGACCGTAACAGCCTCTGTTATTTCCCCCATGTCTGTCTATCTCTCTCCCTCTCTCATTTTCTCTCTCTCCGTTTCTCTCTCTCCCACCCCGAGACCCGAGGTCAATAATGTTATTCTGAACACTTTACCATGCATGCGAGCAAACACGTTTAGAGCGCTCTGTGTGCTGCAGTTGCTTGTTGTGTTGAGCGTTGCAATTCGATTACACAGATTAGAGTTACACAATCCCTGCCCTCAATAACAAATGCAATTTTGATTTGGGAGCACGAAGGGGAAATGGAAAGAAGAGGAGGAATGTGAAAGAAAACGCTCTGCAGAAGAGAGCCTGGAGGAGGGAGACAAACTCAGTCTGGAATCATTTATGTTTATCCATGAATGAGAGGATGAAGGGATGGAGGAATGAAGGTAGATACACTAAAAAAAGAGTCCTGAAGTGTAAGGCTTCATATGTTGACAGCTTTGTCTGATGTTGATTAGTTGTTTTTTGTGCTCCAGTGATTACCGACATATTTCCCTCGTGATGCCTTGCCACAGGTTTTGGGCAGAGTATGGACTTTTGTAACCTGACATGCCAGATGGTTTGTTAACACCATCCGAGAAGCCGTCAGTGGAAACCGTTTGGGAAAGGGCATGCACTTAAAATATCTGGCAGGTGATTGGATGAACCGCCTGTCCATCAACGAACAGTCGCGGCCGTCACACTAGGGCTGGACGATTAATCGAAAATGTTTCGACATCGAAATTACTGGAATTGTTGGGTCTTTGTAGATTACAGAGTGTGGTCTAGACCTACTCTATCGGTAAAGAGTATTGAGATAACTCTTGTTATGATTTGATACTATAAATAAAATTGAATTGAAATTCTGAAGCTGTAATCAACGTATTTTCTATCTTGATAGGCCTACTTTCTCCTTAAAAACATTCTACCGCGTGTGTAGTCACGTGACTTCGCCCGGACCAGTCAGCCGCATGGAAAGCATAATGGAGGATAACTCAAACACAGAGTCTGAGTCAACTGAGCAACTTGTGGCCCCCCAAAAACGCAGGGTCCGTCGTCTGGAAACATTTTGGCTTCAGAAAAGACGATTTAGAACAACGGGGTTAATTCTCGTCCATTTATCGTTATCGAGGTAGAGTGCGCAAAAATACATCTTGAAGCCTGACGTGATGTATTTTTGTGGAATGCATCGCAAAGATCTAGCTGTCGTGCAACGTAAGGATTTTGGACTAGTTCAACCAACAACAAAAAAAGATGTTTCAGGGTTCCTTTTCAGATTGTTTAATTTCAAGGATGTTTAGGGGCTATGGAAGTAAAAGGATCCAGTATTTAATGAGAAAAAAAAAAGAAACAAATTCTACACAAAACATTATTTTGTGTAGCAGAACGAAGAGGTGAAATCTGTGTGACACGCCAAAGAGCCTGTTAAAATGTCTCACTGCTGAACTCAACTAAAATGTAAATGTACAGTATTGTTTGGACTCAATTATTCACATTCATTATGTGTACGTGTGTGTGTTTGTGTGTGTTTTTTTTGCACACGTGTGGTAGCGATGTAAATAAATAGAACGAGAGGAAGAGCAGAGCAGACAGGAAAATGAATGGCACCTGAGGTAGGATTTCTTCACACACACACACACACACACACACACACACACACACACACACACACACACACACACACACACACACACACACACACACACACACACACACACACACACACACACACTCACTCAACTCAACTAATGTAGGTTACGTCCACAATCTAAGTTCAAATGAGTCAACTTTGACTTCTCACTATGCATTTTCTCTTTTCATTTTCTTTCTGGGTGAAATCTTCTTGCCCATGACTTCAGACTATCGTAATTTACCATTTCAATATAAGAAGTCTTATATCCCGATTATCCCAGATGTTTAAATTATTTTGCTCTCTCATAGTGCGTTCCATTTACCTCGGATCCTCGGAAGCCGCAGCTGGGAATGACGTCACACTCGAGTTGAATGCGTTCCATTTACAAGTCGTATTTTTCATTGTGGGGTTAGCGCTAGCCAGGTCAGCCATTTTTAGCAATACCAGTCGATTAACAACGCATTACGCTGTTTTTTTGGGGATACAAACAGCGTAACAAGATGTCCACAGATAGAAGTTGGACAGGACTGTGTGTACAACTGATTTAGTGAGACACAAATAAGACACAAGCGCTAATAAAGTGCATGTTAATACAGCTTTCAGTGCTGCTGATGCACGGGGCAGTCATGTTGGATTTCCAATTCCAAATTCTGAACTTGGAAATCCGAGGTCATTGGGCGCGTTTCCGACTTTGACCTTCGAAAATCCGACTTCCGAGTACAAATGGAACGCACTACAAACTAAACTAGTTTTTTCCCCACGTTTTTGAAGCTATTTCCGACATTTTTGTCACTCTTTTCAATCTTCT
Organism: Perca fluviatilis; assembly: GCF_010015445.1. Taxonomy (NCBI): domain Eukaryota; kingdom Metazoa; phylum Chordata; class Actinopteri; order Perciformes; family Percidae; genus Perca; species Perca fluviatilis. Next base: position 5,669,364 of record NC_053120.1, read on the forward strand.
TATACCATTTTTTTTCTCCAAATGCTATAAAATTGAAGAAAACACCCAAATTCAATGAAAGTACTAAGCTGATGGTTATGTAATGGTTGTATGGAACCATCCACGTTATTTTTTTGACAATTTGGTTGAAAGAAACCCAAATTTCTTTTTTGAATATATATTTTTTTGAATTTTTTTTGAATATGGGTCAAATTGGACCCGAAGACAACAGGCGGGTTAATAAACACTATAGATGGAGTAGTGAGTGAATGAGGGAGCGGTTTCGAATACAGCTACAGACAGACACACTGACAGAGTTAATGTTCCCCCTCAGGAACCCCAGCAGGCAGTTTGGGGGGGCTTAAAGCTGACCGCCTCACTGCCTGATTGTCCATTTTATAGGCCTATTGATTCCCTATCAGCTCCCTGCATCAATACACCTCAGCTCATCTCTCCCTCCTTAACATGCATGGAGGTCATGATAAAAGATCTAATGGCTGGAAATCCTATTAGAGGAAGAAAAGGGATGGAGGGAGGCACAGACTGAGCCCGAGTTGGAGGAGGATCTGGGTTGTCTTTCTATTGTTTGCAGTCAAGCTGCTCTATACAAATAGAAAGGGTCAAAAGCACCATTTTAGCGTAAATAATGCCCAGTTTAGAGGATGCTATCCCGATCCAAAAGATCACAGGTCTAAAATAAGCCGTGGAAGTGGGGTAAGTGAAGGAAAGCAATGTGCAGCAGAGCCGGTATTAAATCCATTTTCTTTAAGAGGAGTGAAAATGTTCTGCATTTAAATAAATTATTATTTAAATGCATATAATTAAATATAATTATTTCATCCACCCAGAGATATAAAAGTCCTGCTTATTTTCATTTTCTCAAGGTGACGGACACAAATCGTCGCGTGACAGTCACCTTTTGTCAGCTGAACGCAACCGCAACCCTCAACCCTCAACCCTCAACCCTCAACCCTCAACCCTCAACCCTCAACCTAAAATCCCATCGTTTGGCTGCCCGGCTCGCCGCTGATGTTGTGAAACTGAACCGTGATTGGCCACTAACACAGGAACGGATTCTCTAAATGAGTGCAGGTGCGGTCAAAAAAAAAAATAGATAGATAGTTTATTCTTCAGTCCTGAGGAATAATGGAGGATGATACTGCAATATACCTTCTTCAATATACCCATCTGAATGGCTGTAAGTGACAGAATGACTGCATCATTTCCAACAAGGAACAAACAAAAACACACACACACACACACACACACACACACACACACACACACACACACACACACACACACACACACACACACACACACACACACACACAAGAAGATACATTGTCTTGTATCATTGGTGATACAAGTTGGAAGGTCCAGCTGGCCTCAGCGCACGTTTTTGATCTCAACTGGGCTTTATGCACACAGATTGGACGGTTCGGGACTCACGAGGCTCTTTGATTTCTCATTTCTCATAATTTTTAAGGAAACAATTCACACACACACACACACACACACACACACACACACACACACACACACACACACACACACACACACACACACACACACACACACACACACTTCCATGGGCATTATCATTAGGATGAGGCCTTGACCGTTTACTTTGGGACTGAGGTCCACCACGTCTGAGATAAGGGTCCATCCATCTAATAACCTCCAGCCCGGCTCCACCTCTCTCTCTCTCTCTCTCTCTCTCTCTCTCCACACACACATAAGATTCACGTCTTCCAGAGCAGATGGCTCCCCCGGGGCTAACACTGCGCTAGTTAGCACTGTGGCTAATCCATTAGCCGAGGGCCGTGCGGTGTCGCTGCCTTTGCAGAGGTTACAGTTCAGCCTCATCATCTCTATCATCATATGTCTTTTTTCTTTCATTTCATCCACTCGTCTCTTTCTGTCTGTCTGTCTGTCTGTGTCTGAGCTAGGCTTAAGTTAGCATTGCAGCAGGGGTTAAAGGTCAACAACACCAACTAAGGACGCTGCCCCACATTTGGAAGATAAGCTCAACTTTTTTTATTTCCTTATGTTTTGTATCCTTCCCTCTCATCTTTATTCTTCTTTTCTCCTTTTATCCTCTTGTCTCTCCCTATTCTTGCAATTTTTGGTTTCCTTTCTTTCTCTTTCCCCTCCTATATTTCTTTCTATTCTTTGTCCTTTATTCCCATCTCCTTTCCTATATTTTTGCTTCCTTTCCTGCCTCTGCCTTTCCTTTCCATCCCCCCCTAAGTTCAGTATGTTCTCCTTATTTCCTTCCCTTCTACTTTTCTATTTCCTTGCCTTACCTTTCACATCTTCACATCCTTTTCTTTCCTGTTCATTTTTCCCTTTACAACCTTTTTGTTTCCTAAACCTACTTGTCTTATTTCCTTTCTCCGTGTCTCCTACCCTATTCTTTTCATTCCTTTCCTTCCACTTCACCTACTTTCTTATTTCCTTTTCTTTAGCTTCCTTTTCCTTTGTACTTCCTTTCTTATCCTCTAGTTTCCTTTCCTTCCATTTCCTCCAATTTCTTTCCTCATTTTCTTTTGTTTAATTTTTTCCCATTTCTTTTCATTTCCTTTCTTATCTCTTTGTTTCCTTTCCTCCTCTCCTCCCTTCCTCTCTTTATTTTTCTTTATTTTCCTTTCCTTTGTCCTTCTCTCCTACCCTATCCTTCACATTCCTTTCCTTCTATTTCATCCGATTTCTTTCCTTCTCATATCTTTTCTTACACTTGCGTCCTTTCCTGCCTTTTCTCCTTATTACCTTTCCTTTCCTGTTGTTTCCTTCCTTTCTCCCTCCCCCTCCCTCCCTCTCCTCTATTTTTGCCACATTTGACTCCGCCCACCTAACTGAAAAAGCCCAAGGCCTTCCGTAAAAAGTTCAACAATATTGTCACACTCTTCTGTACATTCTGCACTCTTCTGTGCATTTGTCTTTAGTCTATTAGTTTCCTCTTCTCTCATATCTTTTTTAAACCTCCTCCTCCTCTGCTGCTGTCCTTCCTTCCTTCCTTCCTTCCCTCTACAGCTAATTTGCTGCGCCTGTATCCGAGCATCATTACTTCTGCTCAGGGTCAATGCTGAACGATCATTAACTGCAGCCTCTTCATCCAGATCACTCATCTCCGCCGTGATGCTATCTATAAGTCTGTCTGGATGACTGCCACGACCCTTTACTTGCCTCTCTATTTTCAGGACATCTCCTTTCCTTCTCGTCCCCCCCCCCCCCACCATTTCGTTTCCTCCCCGTTTTTCTCTTTGTGGGTTAACCCCTTGCTGACCGGGGGCCGAGTGTGTTGAGTCAGACAACGGAGCTCAGATTAAACAAAGGCCAGACGGCATTATGCGGCCAGCTGAACTAAGCCCTATTAGAGAGAGTCATTACCCCGTCTGTCTCGGCCTGCACGCACACACACACAGACCAAATTATCTGTAAAATAAAAAAGAAGAAGAGAAAAAAAAAGCTCAATGAGTCCAAACTTGTCTTGACTCCGACAATTTCTTCGTGCAGACACAGAGAAAGGAGATATATTTACACTTTTAAAAAGTAAATTTCAACAAGACGAGAAAGGAAGGAATAAGCGAGGAAGGAAGCAAGGTCGAAAGGAAGGTTTGATGGAAGGGAGGAAGGAAAAGTGGAAGGAGGAAAGGAGAGAAGGACGGAAAGGAAGGATGACAGCTTGACTGAACAACACATTCTCACTCCCAATGTGTCAAAAAGCGACGCTTGGTCAGGTGCCCTTGGCGTTTACTACTGACGCAAAAAGTCTACTTCAGCGTCTTATTTAGACGCGCTTGATCGGGACCCTTGGAGTCACTTTTTGACGCTCTGGGTCGGGACGTACGTTTAACTGACATTGGGCACAAGAACAGGACAGTTAGGTTTAGGAAAAGATCGTGGGTGAGGTAGTCTATATACACAACGCTCCACTTCCGGGATCGCTCCAGTGCCACCGGAAATGTCCCTCATTTAGGACAAAATTTCCGTTACCTTCCACTTTCTTATGTTAGGACTGTGGTTAACTGCTCCTCAGATCTCTGCAGGGTAAATCCAGACAGATAGCTAGACTATCTGTCTGTCTGTCTAACTGCTCCTCAGATCTCTGCAGGGTAAATCCAGACAGCTAGCTAGACTATCTGTCCAATCAGAGTTTTCTGTTGCACGACTAAAACTACTTTTGAACGTCCACATGTTCCACCAAAACGAGTTCCTTCCAGAGGCTGTTTTGCAGCGGCACCGTTGCTCCGCTCGGCGCTTAGTAAGACCATTGTGATTGGTTTAAAGAAATGCCAATAAACGAGAGCGCGTTTTTCTCCCATCCCGGAATGCTGTGTGGACTCGCCAGACCTTCCTCCGCAGCGCTGTGGAGGAAGGTCTGGCAAAGCGAGACTATGGGTGGGGTCACAAAATGTGCGTTTCAGTGACAAAACCGGGACACGAAGCCCGGTCTCCGGGGGGAAAGTCCTGTGTTGTCTGACCAATCCACCACCCCAACCAACCTCCTTACGCTGTCTTTAACAGTGATGTAGTCTACGTGATACGCAGGTCTATGCAGTATACCCACTAAGAAAGCTCCAGGATGTCCATATACCCTCTTAAAAATGCCCAATGACACGCAACAACATACTTTCCATTATATTTTTGATATATTTTGAACTGTCATCTGTGTATTTCTTCTTCACATAGGCTAAATAAAGGTATTCCCACCGTAAATTGGTGCTTGAAAGTGTATCCAAATACAGAAAATGAAGTCGTTGATGCTCAAAACTTCCCTGGGGGAGGACACCCAGACCCCCCACTATGATATGGACCCCCCTTCCCCCAAAGGCAGAGTCTGGCCAATATAAATATACAGTTCAGTATACCCACTACAATACATTAGACTACACCACTGGTCTTTAACACTACTCGCTACTGTCAATCTTAATACTGCGTCATCTCACAGCGCCGCGGTCGAGCTGCATCTCTGCCCGGTGCGTCCCGTACAGACGCTGAAGGGTGATTTTTGCGTCGGTATCCACCGCTGAGAGACACTGACCAAGCGTCAGTATTTGACGAGTTGGGAGTGAGAACGGGTTGGACTGGAAGAAGGAAAAAAAAAACTTTAAAAAAAAACTCCAGAAAGGCGACAAAACCCCCACCAACCTGAAACAGGCAACCAAAAGGTTGAAATTAATTGTCCAAAAAAAAACTTGAAAAAGGTGAAAACAATTGTCAATTATTATTATTATTTTTTTAAAGGCGATAAACGTGACAGAAATATTGAAAAACGCGATGTTTCAACAAAAACATCGTAAAAAAGCACAGTTTTTATTATGGGGGGGGGGTTGTATCCCCCCCCCCTGCAGATTACGCCTATGAAATGCACACAAACGCACACACACACACAAACAAACACACACACAGTCACAACCTGCTGGTTATGACGCGGGAGATGAGAGAATGGGTCGATGAGTTGTGATGAAAGACCATCAATACACTTTAATCCTGTAAGAGCCGAGCCTGCTCGGCTCCTGCACCCCCGTCACTCACACATTCTGCCTTTATGCAGCACGGCAATTAGTGCATTCTTCTGCCTTCGTCGCGTTAACGTAAAACCGGTCCGTCTGGTTCCTCCGTCCGCTGTTAGGTGGCCGCCCTGGCAAAGCACAGCCAAAGGTATGACTGGATCATGCATGTATTTACTTTTTGTTAGAGGGTGTTGCCAGGTTACGTTACAGGAGAATGGATCAGCGTTTGAGCGGAGCTGCAAACCAAACAGAGGACGCTCAGTGGATATTTTCCAGACTTCTTCAGACGCCCCGGAGCGCAGCTGATCTCGTCAAATTCAGACCTTTTAACTATTCCCTTATTATTGTTGCCTGATGGCAATTGAAAAGTTCTTCGATGCAGATACAGAAGATGACAAAGGTCTGCATATAAGTACTAAAATAATCACTTTTTAGCTAAAAGTGCCGATATTACGAAAAAAAAAACACTTTTTCTGGGATTTGGGGTGTTATTTTGTGTCTCTGGTGCTTCCACACGCATACAAACTTGGAAAAAAAAACATCCATGCTGTTTTGAGTGAGATACGGTTTCTGAATGTGTCCTGCCTTCAGTCTCCTGGTGAGCGGTTCAAAATCGGCATCACAAGCCGAAACTAGCTGTCTAACCGCAACCGTTAGCTCGTAGCGTTAGCATTAGCATTAGCATGCTAATGCTAGCATGCTACCTCGTTCTCAATAGCAAAGCACTGCTACAACACACACAAGTTCACCATAATCTACAAAAGAACTACTTCCATGTGCTCCCTCATTTAGAAGAAGTCTCCCAGCTAATCCTGCCTTGGAACTGACTGAAGTTGAAGAAACAGCCTTTCTTTTACTTCTATGGAGCTAGCTGACATGATCTACATCTGAGCTACTGAGCATGTGCGAGTGCAATCAAAGATAGTACAGAAGAAGAAGAAGAAAAGAGGTCTCACTCTGTAGCTAAAACAGAAACCAGGTGAAAAGAGGATCTGCAGCAGTGAGAGAGAGCTGTGCAGTACAATAAAAATATGGTGTTTTTTTGAAAATTAAACCATGTAAACCTATTCTGGTACAACCTTAAAATACAATTATGAACCTGAAAATGAGCATAATATGGGCGCTTTAACAATGATAATTAAGGTCAACGAACCTGTTCTGAAGTAGCCGTTTTGGCCTCTTTTTATTCCAAAAGGTGTTTTTGTGCCTAAACCTAACCAAACTTAAAAGTCCGGGTTAATGTCACACCACAGAAAGTTGTGTTATTAACCACCCAGCTGAATATTAATGATTACAAAAAAGGGGCCAAGTAGGTCTATTGAAAATTAGGTTTCAAAAAACGTGGAAAAATAACATCATAATAATAAGATTCGCTGCCCTGAGACGCTGGGGGCACTGAACCGAAAAATGAGCTGCTGCATCGAAGACTGTAGTTGCAACTGTGATACATAAAATAAAAAAATAACATATACTTTTACTACATATTCTACATATAGCATATATTACATCAACGAGCATATACTACATCAACACGTTCTCATGAACAGTCTGTATGATACGGTAGGAAAATGTATGCTCACCAAAACTTAAGATATCGTATGAAACGAGGAGGCCGCCGGCTGGTCAAGTGACGCCGGCTACGAGCTCCATGACGCTGAGTGGCAGCTGCTAGTTGTTTAAAGGGGTGGTTCAGAATTTTGGACATAGGACCTCATTTCCAAGTTAGCCAGCGTGTTATTTATCAGTGGAGACCGTTTTCAACCCTTTTCATCCAGTCCTTCCAGTTGCAGAGTTCGCTGGTGCTAGGCTAGCGCAAGTCAACAGTAACTGCTAGCCTGCCGCTAAAAACAGTCTTACCCACTCCACAGTACACCCGAGGCAAATAAACTGTAACGCCAGAATATCGATGTAAATGTCTGTGTTGATAGAATACTGTTAGAAATAAAACTACCCTTGCATCTCAATGATCGCACCACATTTTGATGCTAAAAAAGTGCAAGGAAAACTACTTTGACATTGTCGTCCGAATCTTCAGCATACCTTTAGGTTTTTTTCCATAAAGGTTCATTTGAATTTAGAATTTTTTTGATAGAAATCAAAGTGCAAACATTGGTTAAACTACACCTAAAACATCAAGTCTAAATTAGTCACAAATCCTTCTAAATAGCTTCCAGACGTTTCCCCTTTTGAGGTCACATCCACTCTATTTTATCTGCGGACAAGCATAAGTGCAGTTCCTTTTTCTTGGAGTAAACCGCATCACTCGTGAACACAGACTCACTCAAAGCCGTGTTTCGTGTCCCGACATTACCTTCTTAGAAATAAACCCTGCAGCACTTTCATCACGGGCTGATCTGCGGCGGCGAGCTCCACTGACCCGCAGAATTAAGACGTATAGAGAACACACTTCCTGCTTCATCACGGTAATCTGCTTTGCTACAGATGGCTGCCATTAAAGCCCAGCATCTCTGTCATGGGAGTGAGGTTTTATTTCACGCTTGAGTGGTCCAAGGGGTCTAAAGACAGGGATGATGTGTGGGGTGAGACCCTCGCTGGAGTCGATCGATTAGCTGATCCACAGCGGAATGAACAATTCTGAAAACTGGCTTTTGTTTTCATGACCTTCAGCAACAATTTAGAAATATTAAGATAAAGTAAGAAGTGTAGGACTACGTTAGGGTTGTCAATCGATTGAAATATTTGACCGTGATTTATCGCATGACTGTCCATCGTTAACTCAACGCAAATTAATCACGCGTTTTTCATCTGTTCTAAATGTACTTTAAAATGGAAAAACAAAAACACTTTTCACCATAATCGTCTATTTATAGACGATATGAATGTTAGGGATGCACCGAATCCAGGATTCGGCTTCGGCCGAATATTGGGCTTTTTGACAGGGTTGGGTTTCTGCCGAAAGTTGTTGTTTGGCAGTACTTTCAGTCAAAAGAAGGCCATTCAAGTCCAGCTACATGTTCAATCTGCAATGCCGATTTGTCTGGTGGTGGCAAGGACCCTAAACAATACACAACATGGCCGCCGTTACAACATTTGGTATGAAACATCCGAAAGAATACGAGTTGTGCATGAAGGAATCTCCAGACAGCAGCCAGAATGCAGCAACTTCAGGTACGGCAAAGGAAGGACAGTCACAGCTAAAAACTTGTGTTAACCAGACGCATAATGTTGGCTATTCTTTGTTTTGTTTTTTTACAGTTAAATTAAAATAAAATGAAAAATACACTGCTGTGGACGTTGTTTACTTCATTAATGTGTTGACTGTGTTAATGGACTGAGGATGGGAGGAGGATTCGGTTTCGGATTCGGTAGAATCTTAACCACTATTACTGTCACTATTTCATGTTTTTGTCGATTTTTTTTCATGTTTTTATCATTTTTTTTTCTGTAATGCTATAAAATTAATTCAATAATAGTAGTGAACTGATCATTTATTTCACTTGTGAAGAGCGCTGTATGGAACCATCCATGTTATTTTCGTTGACAATTTGGTTGAAAGAAACCCATATTTCAGATACAGAAACTTCTTTTAAAAAATGGGTCAAATTAGACCCGAGGACAACAGGAGGGTTAACGTTCTAAAATGGTCACAGTTTGGTTATGTTTAGGTACAAAAACTACTAAGTTAAGTTTAGAAAAAGATAGTAATTTTGGGTTAAAATCAGACGTGACTTCACTTCCTGAAGGTTGAGCACGTTAAAAAACAACTGACGTTTACTTTTATTTCCAACAGGACTCAAAGCCCACTCTCCCGGATAAAACTCCAATTTGGCGCTCTTATATTTCATCACCTTACTTCCTGGGAGCATTTCTTCGGGGGCCGGCAATCTCGAAAACAGGAGCACTGAAGCTGTTCTCGAGGTTTTTTTGTTGGCCCAACATTTTACGGAGACTCTTTATGTTAACTGGCAGCTGTCATGCTCTTTCCTCGCATCACAAAAAAGCTCTAAGTGCTGGCTGCGGTTCAGTTGGGGACACTGAGTGGCTGCTTGACTTGACCCCAAGTGTGAACATTTAATCAGCTTAGCATAACATCGCTGCAGCCCTCTGCTGCATCTAAAACCATACCCTCTGCCCCCACACACTGATCTCTGCCTCCCACTCGCCCTCTGTTTACACTCACACACACACAACGATGCACTCATAACATACTGCATATAATGTATCTATGCACAACCACACACACATATAGACAGCTGACACAGCTGAAAGCCTGCAGAGCTTACAGGGGCAGAAAACACAGCAGACATGCCGAATCCTATTTAGCCCATGCTTTTAGTAATGTAAAGTGCATGAGAGTGCACGTAAAAGCAGGGGTATGTGTAGCGCCGCACTAGCTCCAGTCGACGTTATGAAACCGAGCTTAGGCTAAAGTGCATCAGAGGGGAGAGATGCAGAGAGAACACAAGTCCACAACGAGAGAGGAAGGTTTATCGTTTCAAGTAATTGTGTGTGTGTGTTAACCTTTACATGTAGGAGGTATCTGTGTGTGTACAAGAGAGATAAAGAGAGGGAGAGAAGGTGCGGTAAAAGAGAAAAATTCCCACTCTCAGTCTCTATTCCACAGAGAGGGAACTGTGGGTGGCGAAGGTTTTGTGTGCATTTGGCAAACACACAGACAGGACAGAATCCGACTGGTCTCATGAAGTGGCGTATGTACGACACGCCAATTCGTATGCCGTTATTGGCGTGTTATCAAGACGCATACTCGCTTTGTAACGTATTCATCAACACCGTTTGGCCTCCATTGACTTACGTTACCTTGCGATTGTGTGTGAATTTACGCCGTACCGAGTAGTATGAAAGGGCGATAAACCGCGTAGGGAGGGCGGTCGGGGTGGGGGATGGGTCAAACACAGGACTTTCACCCAGGAGACCGGGGATCGCGTCCCACGTCATGTTTCCTTTGTGTCCCGTGTGTCACATTTCCTAAACTCAACCGTCGCTTTCTTCTTTTACTAAACCCAACCCTCAAAATGCGTACAGATAACACGCCACTTGGCTTTAGAAAAGTGGCGTGTATGTTTACGCGATAACACGCCACTTGTAGAACGTGGCGCGTATGTTTACATCCGCTGTATACAGCGTAGACATACACGCGGATAGCTCAAAATGCGTACAGATAACACTCCACCTGGCTTAAGAAAGGGGGCGTGTATGTTTACGCTAAGTCATGATGTCACGTTGACAGAATAGAGGATATTTCTAGCAGGGTGTACAGTATAGACAGCTCAGCAGCTTATTGCTTTGGTTTCTGGTTTGCCCCTTAATCCACTGATGTTCGAACCTCCGACAAAGTCGGCCAACCGATGTATTAAAATGTGAACTTTTGTGCATCATCAATGATACCTTCTACCTTCATTTCTCCTTAGAAATAAAACAATGATAGCCTGCTTTTATCAACTCATTTGCCTGTCATAATACGACAGGCTGATATGGTGTATTCATAGGCTGTTAATGTTAATGGACAGAGCATGTGGGACGTCACCCATTGGTTGGTGGAGATCTGCTATGAGTCGTCCAGTTTGCCGTTACGGGCGCAGCCATCCTGGTTGCGGATGTGACGATTTTAGACGAGAGGGAGGAGTGAGGGAGGAGCCGTAGACTGTTGGGCGCTATCTGACTGCGACGTTAGCTGAGAGTTGCCAACGTTGCTTACACTCCACGTTACGTTACACCCTTTCACCGGCAATCTGGACGCAACTGCTGCTGAAAGATAGCCTACATAATTCGAGGTAAGATTGAGCTTCGCTAGGTTTTAAGTTCACGTGCCATGGATAAGCTTTGCTAAACCGCTGTCATGATTGACAGGCCGCGAACTGTCAATCACATCATAGCCACGCCCTAAAACACCCCCTGCTTTATCGCCGATTTTAAAATCAACGAGACCATAATTCAAAAAATGAACGTCATTCTGTGTTGCAGAAGACTTAAAACTAGCAATTGAGACCATAAACACATTATGAAAATGTTTACTGAGGTAATAAATCAAGAGAGAAGTGGGTCACTTTCTCATAGACTTCTACAGAAACCGAACTCCTTTTGCAACCGCACGTGACGCCCTCTGCAGGAATTCAGATAGAAAGCAGGTTTAAGGAGTCTCCCCCTGCTAGCCTAGAAATCTAGACGCACCCTAGTGGCAGCAAATTTATTTTGCAGCCAGGGTCAGTCTAGGCACTCTCCGTTGGCTTGCGAGCTGGAAAAAACAAATTTTGGTCAGGCCAATCACAACGTGTATAGAGTCGGTGGGCTTATGGTTGCTGCTGCTGGTAACAGTGGTCTTCTGGGAGACTTGGAGTTAAGCTTTTAATTGAGAAAAGAACAAAGAACGGCACTGAAATCATTCTTAAAAAAGGAAGATGTGTTCGGAGTTTTGCCGACCGGGTACGTCAAAAGTTTAATCTATCAACTAGCTCCGCTACCTTCTTCGTTGCTCTGCCTGGTTGTAGCGCTATCATATTACGTGCAGAGGGAATTTGAAAGACAACCGTTTATCCCGCCCCTCGGATTGAGCTCCGTCAATGGTGAGTTCCCAGACCCAACATCTGGATGTAGGTCTGGCTTGTCAGGCTATCCCCCTGCTGGAATTCAGATAGAATGCAGGTTTAAGGCACTTCCGCATTTGCAGCACTTCTCTGAACCGGATGCCTTGTCCATTAATATTATACAGTCAATGGTTGTATTTCATAAATCTTTTAGGAAATTGACCAAACTGAAACACTGATGTGGGTGGGTTCATATAGAAAAGTAGGCCCATGGTCTGAAGCATTTCTGCTGTGAAAAACAGAGTAAAGGCAAGATGACTACAAAACTTTATCATCAAGTAAATACAGAGCATCATTTCTGAGTCAGAGTTTTCACTACTAAATATTGTACAAGGCAGAGGTCCATTATCACACTACGGACATTTATTGTTGCTGGCAGGCTCGGACTGGCAATCTGGCGATTCTGGCAAATGACAGGTTGGGCTGCAAGACCACCGACAGCAATGTGAAAAAAAAAAAAAATGAATTAACCTGCTGGCCGCGGCCCACTTGATGTTGAAAAAGCTCATGTGATTAGGTGTTACACTTTGTGTCTGTTCTGTGAAACAGAAAACAAACAACAACATCATGCCTGCTGCAGTTTCACGAGAAAAAGTATAGAAGACGAAAGAAAGAGCTTCCAGGAAAAAAAGCTCAGCCCAGATTCATCGACCCGTCCTCTGGTCCCGTTGTTTAGCTACTTGCTGTTTACGCCGCTGTGCACGCAGGCGGACCCGATCAATCTACATCCTGTGTCACGCGAAGAGCAATGTCAAGAGCTATCCCTCCGCCCGGCGCTCCCTCCACCTGACCCAGTGAGAGCAGGACGAGAGGGAGAGGTAGCGTGAGAGGGAGATGGAGAGGGCACGCAATCCCACCCTGTGTGTGTGTGTGTGTGTGTGTGCTTTTCACACAGCAACACACACACACGCACACACGCACACACACACGCACACACACACACACACACACACACACACACACACACACACACACACACACACACACACACACACACACACACACACACAGACGTTATGTCAAGCTCACTCTCTCTCTGCTGGGGATAAAACTCCAAAGAAGGAAAAACACATGTGATGAAGTGCTCTTGCGACTTCTTTTCTCCAACAAGCTTCCAGCTTCTCTCTCTCTCTCTCTCTCTCACACACACACACACACAACCACACACACACACACACACACACACACACACACACACACACACACACACACACACACACACACACACACACTTTTCCTGGACTGAGTGAACTACAGTTGTGAGAGAGCTGACACATGTCAGGCTCTGTCACGCAACAACACTACGAGAGCCAACAGTGTGTGTGTGTGTGTGTGTGTGTGTGTGTGTGTGTGTGTACGTGTGTTTGCATGTGTGCGCCCGTGTGCTCAGAGGGACTATGTGACAGACTAAACATTTTTCAGAGATAGAAGCTGGCACATCAGTGACTGTTTGCGTGCTTCAGTTCATCACTCTGCAGAGCATGTTCCCTGTGGTGTGTGCGTGTTTGTGTGTGTGTGTGTGTGTGTGTATGTCATCACTCGGGGGTCAGTGTTTGCAGTCAGTCGCTCCTGGACATGGTTTTTACACACTCAATGAAACTGCATCAGCTTTACCTCGCGGTACAACATTTCTCCTGAAGCTGAAGCTGAAGAACATCCACTGTACCTGTACCTGTACCTCTCTCTGCCCTTTGTCACTACATGTCTAGAAGTGCATTGACTTTTTTTTCAGGATGTTTGGCTATTCTGAAATTCCATTAGTTGACATGTCAGTGCATCGCACTATAGATGTTCCGGGACGGGGTTTTTCTGTCTGGTCCAAGCATCTCAAAGAATCAAGGAGCAGAGACGAGCCAAAAGGAGAGAGGATGAAAACAATGTTAAAGAAAATGTAATGTGTATAGACCAGTGGTTCCCAACCTTTTGGATCTGAGGTACCCCCACAGCCCCGCCAGATGAACTCATGTACCCCTTCATCGATTCCCAATGTGTTTTCCAAATGTTTAACACTATTCATATAAAAGTGAATATTGTTTCTCATACAACTGAACTATCAGTATTTGCTGAGTTGTGTTGGTGGCCATGATGTTGTGGCCCTCCTCCCCACGGGGTTCGGGAACAGTTACAGTAGATTTTCCAGCTCGCTCCGTTAGTAGTGAAGGAGTTGGCTAAGGCTAACGCTAGTGATGCAAAGCCGACGTCACGACCAAACGTTAGCGATTGGTTACGGCAGATCCAGAGGGGCTCTGGGCAGATCCAATAGTTTTAAACTTCAACAGAGTACCCGCCTTCAAGGAAGTTAACACTTGTCAATGGAGAGTGGCCAGACTCTCTGTACTAATGAAATGGACCAGAGTCTGGTAGGACCAGGCTAATGGACCAGAGTCTGGTAAGACCAGGCTAATGTACCAGAGTCTGGTAGGACCAGGCTAGTGTACCAGAGTTTGGTAGGACCAGGCTAATGGACCAGAGTCTGGTAGGACCAGGCTAGTGGACCAGAGTCTGGTAGGACCAGGCTAGTGTACCAGAGTTTGGTAGGACCAGGCTAATGGACCAGAGTCTGGTAGGACCAGGCTAGTGGACCAGAGTCTGGTAGGACCAGGCTAGTGTACCAGAGTCTGGTAGGACCAGGCTAATGTACCAGAGTCTGGTAGGACCAGGCTAGTGTACCAGAGTCTGGTAGGACCAGGCTAATGTACCAGAGTCTGGTAGGACCAGGCTAATTACTTTTAGTTACCTTTAAAACTTCTGTGCTCGCTTGCTATCTAGTTTTCTCTTACATATCTACAAAATGTAGAGTTGAGGTGTTACAGTTGACTTAATGTTAATATGTTGATATAGTGATTTTTATCAAATCATAATTTCAAAATGTTCAAATTGCAGTAGTTGGATACAATCTTTCCATCTACCCCCTGGCAACTGCAGAAGTACCCCCTGGGGTACATGTACCCCTAGTTGGGAATCACTGGTATAGACTACCTCTTTTCAAAATGCTTTACACATTAAATAAGGATAACACAATGCAGAATCGATAAATAGGAAGCAATAAAAGGAGAAAAGATGCCATCAGAAACAATAAAATCAAAGAACAAAGTCAGCATTTAAAAATAAACTACGCACAAAAACTAAGGAAATTTGCCTATGGTAGATTATTTCTTTGTTGTAACAATGCTTCTTGGCAATACATCTTATACCATTGGAAAGCCTGATTATTTCCTTTCTAAATTGTCCCACATTTGTAAGGAACATGCATTTGTGGGGATGAGCAGCAGAGCGGAGTATGTGGGTTGAAAAATTTGTCAGATCGTCTCTTTTTTGATTTATTGCCAAGAAGCATTGTTACAACAAAGAAATAATCTACCAAACACAAATGTCCTTACTTTTCACGCGTAGTTTAACATGAAAATAAAATGATAAAACCTTAATACATGCAGTTATGTAGTAATGCAGTAGTGTTTTTATCAAACATTAAACTAGTGTTTACGTGCGTATGGTCAGAAAATAGACGCTTCAGGTCGGGGTTACACTCGTGAGACGCAGCTGGGACTCGAGATGCACGGAGCCGCTGCAGACAGCTGCATAGATTCAAATGAGAGTGTATCTGTTGCGTGAGACATGCCTGTAAAAAAAGACACATCTGACACACTTGCAGTCTAGACACAGAGCCAGCAGCAAAAGTTAGAAGAAGTGGGACGCTACGCTAGAAAAACCCTCTCAGGAAAGACTTTCACACCAGAGACTGTGACTCACAGTCTCGGGACTGTGACTCACCGTCGCATTTTGGTTTCTTTGGAACTTTAACCCTCCTATTCCCAAAACCCGCCGCCGGTGTTTGAAAAAACACGTTTTCTTTATAAGGTTGCCAAAGAAAAACCACTTACCCTGGAAAGAAGCTGAACTGTCTGTCGGATTGTCAAAATTCCGACTGTCACGAATGAATGCGTCTCGGCAAACTTTGCCGAGATTATGTAAAAAGAGCTCCAAAGTTAGGCCAAAAAACAACTAAGAGGATTAAAAAACGCGCATAGAACAAAATTTTTTTTTTAAATGAACCATTTGCATGATCAAGAAGCTGTAGAATGCATAACATTTTACGTGTTGTACCCTACAAAAAGATACAGAGCTTTGTGGCCATGTGATGAAAATTCAGCCAATCCGTGACTGAGACTGCAGGCCTAAGCGCGAAAACACAGCGCAGCCTAGTGGCAAACAGCGGAGGACAAAGTACAGATCCTGTCGGTACGCCATCTGTGCTGCCTGCACGATCCGATATGCGCATACTTAGCAGAAAACGTGACGGTTTCCCTACGCTATTTGTATCACGCATGTGTTGAAACGCTTGACCGCCAGGCGGCACAACTGGCGCCATACTTTTGTGGGCTACATTTTATGTTATTCATTATGCAGTTTGTGGTGGGTCTGTTTAGTAAAGATATTTAAATTAAGTACTTATTGTCACTGATCCAAAACCGCATATCGACGTCCGTGTACTACGCCTTGGCGACACTGTCATTTTTGTGGTGTTTACGTGGTTGCCAATCCAAAATAATAAAGGAGTTGTTACATGTTACATGAACATACACCATTTTGGTTACATGGTGGAATGAAGTCTGAGTCTTTCTGTCCTTCAGTTTCCTCCACATTCCCCTTTGCAATTCATTGCTATATAGGCCTACTTAACTTACAGATCATGCAGTGACGATTTCAGGATTATCATCTGCGCGTGTCGGATCGTGCAGGCAACACAGATCGCGTACCCACAGATACTTTACTTCACTAATACCACACTGTAAAAATACTCTGTTACAGTAAAAGTCCTGCATTGAAAATGTTACTTAAGTAAAAGTCTGTAAGTATCAACAGGAAAATGTACATACAGTTAAACATTTGGACTTAACCAAGTATTTTTGGCCTAAACTTGGCCAGACCTTAACCATAGAGGCTGCGCATAAGAAAATGCTCAAATAGTCATTCTAATTTAGGTCTGGAACATCCTTGTAACCTCCCTTGTACAGCGTCTTGGATCCTACATTTTGTCAAATATTCTAGTTAATAATCTGGTTTCAGGTGTCTGTTTCACTCAGCTGTGACGGAGGCCTCGGAGCCCTTTATGAATGTGCAGAGTTATTTTGTGAGAGTTATTTTATGAGCTGACGACACCGAGGAGAGATTACCGCCTCGTAACTGGTTTATGTATTTAGGTCAGAAAATGTGAACAGCGTGAAAATTCTGACGAGTGAGGAAAAGGATTTCACACAGTGTTTAAATAAACTTTAGCCTGGGCCGGGATAGGCCCGTGGCACTGTGAAAACACGACTGTAGACAGACAGTGTGTGTGTGCGTCTGTATGGGTTTGTTTAACTATATTTGTGGGGTCCAGTATACTTGTGGGGTCCAGACAACTTTGTGGGTCCAAAATGCAGGACCCCACCAGTTTAAAGGGCTGTTTGAGGGTTAAGACTTGGTTGTACGATTAGGGATAGAATTAGGTTATGGTGAGGGTGAGGGTAAGGGTTAAGGTTAGGCATTTAGTTGTGATGGTTAAGGTGAGGGTAAGGGGCTAGGGAATGCATTATATCAATGACGGTTCCCCACAAAGATAGTGCCACAAACCTGTGTGTGTGTGTGTGTTTAATGTGTGCTTATGTGCAGGCAGTTGTGTGAGACCAGCTGGCTGATTTTGGGAAACATGTTCATTTACCGTTGCCGAGTAACGCTTATATTAGTCAATTAACAAATTAGTCGATCAATAAAAAATAAATAAAAACATTGAGCATCTATAATGTTGTTCCAGTATGTAATTTGTTATAAAAATGCCAAAATTCCCTGATTTCAGCTTCCTAAATGTAAATACTTGCCGTGTATTAGTCTGCTATGATCTGGATGTAATATAATGTGTTTTAATGTACCATTTTTAAAAGCAGATTTTGCACACGCAAACCAGACAAGACAAAGACACATTTCTTCTTTTTTTTGCACACAAAAAGTAGACAATAAAGGTATTTTCTATCCTATTCTTTTCTTTCTTTCTATTAGATTATCTGAACTTGAGCTTTGGAAAATTGTGATGGCATTTTTCACATCCTTGGACCAAAAGACGACTGGATTAATCGAGAGAATAATCAGCAGAATGTACGTGATCCAAAACCATACCGATACAATACCATGATGTAACACTGAAGGGGAACATTTGAAAGGAAAAATCGGTGTTAGAGAGTGCAGACTCTGCGATTGTCAACCAGCCGGAACAGCAGCTGTGAAACAGAAAAGCTCCTCTGCGTGCCGGAGTCAAACATTGTGTGGTGACATAACAGACTCAGACATGACCTGTCAAAATGTTTGTGTGCATGATGAGGTTAGAATATGTGACTACGAGAGTGAGATTATTTGATGATGTGTGTGTGTGTGTGTGTCTATGTGTGCGTGCATAGTGTGTGTGCTTACTGACAGGTGGGCTGTTTTTCCAGGAAATCCCGGGTGACGCCGGTAAAGTGGATTTAAGAGAAGAGGAGGACAATGTTTTGGGGATAATCACACACCGGCATAAGCCCTGACAACAAACCCGGCAACCGGACAGGGCGTCACACTGTGAGTGTGTGTGTGTGTGTGTGTGTGTTAGAGAGAGTGGGGACCAGTGTTTTAGTCAAGACCACCTAAACCGAGACATCACCAAGACCAGAGTGTATCAAGACTGCGTCAAGACTTTGAGGGGTTGAGAGCAAGTCAAGACCAAGACTTTGAGGGGTTGAGACCGAGTCAAGACCAAGACTTTGAGGGGTTGAGATGAAGTCAAGACCAAGACTTTGAGGGGTTGAGACCAAGTCAAGATCAAGACCAGACCAGTGCCAGACAGCCGGAGCTTCTCCTGTCTCTCGCATTCACTTTCTTGGGAGTGCGTGGTGGCAGTAGCTCAGTCCGTAGGGAGTTGGGTTGGGAACCGCTGGTTCAAGCATAGACAGTCTATAACAGTCTATATAACAGTCTATGGGTTCAAGTCCCCGTACGGACCGAAGGACGAAGTTTGGACTGGTAGCTGGAGAGTTGCCAGTTCACCTCCTGGGCACTGCCAAGGTGCTTTTGAGCAAGGCACCGAACCCCACCCCCCCAAATGCTCGGGTGCCTGTTCAGCAGTCGCAGCCCCCTCACTCTGATATCTCTCCATTAGTGCACGTATAGGACCTGAGCATGTAAGTGTGTATTTCAGGCACTAGGGATTAATTAAAAGTGGGTTTAACAGTAACAAATTAGAAATGAGTCAAGTTATTGGTTGCATTTGAAGCAGGAAGTTTTACATCCAATCACAGTAATGCTGTTAACACATACATCAGACAATGCGCAGGTTATTAACCCTGCAGTGATATCCCTGCAGTTGGGGTCTTGACCGGTCTTGAAATAAAATCCAGAGTCCTCTTCATCTGAGACCAAGACAAGACTAAGTAAAAATGTGGTCGATTCCGAGACGAGACCGAGACCGTTCTCAAGAACTACAACACTGGTGGGGACATTGACAAATTTCCTCTTTTAACCCTTGTGTTGTCTTCCGGTCGACTATGACAGACAGACTCCTGTCTGGGGTCCCCAGCAAAACCCTAGACAGGCTCCAGTACATCCAAAACTCCGCCGCCAGGGTCCTCACCCACACCAAGACCTGGCAGCACATCACCCCAACCATCCTTCACTGGCTCCCAATTAAGTCCTGCATCACATATACATTCCTCATCCTCACCAACAAATCCCTCCATGCCCTGGCCCCACAGTACCTCTCCGACCTCCTCCATCCATACACCCCACCCCGAAACCTGCTGTCCTCAGACGCTGGCCTGCTCTCCATTCCCCACACCAGACTCTGTACCTTTGGAGACAGAGCCTTTAGTGTTGTGGCCCAATCCCTCTGGAACACCCTCCATGCAGATATCCATGATGCTACATCCCTGGACATTTAAAAAAAAAAAAAACCTCCTGAAACACCACCTGTTTACTACGGTCTACAACCTCCTTTAGCTTAGCCACTGTAATTCTGTAAAGAGTCCTTGGGTTTCATGAAAGGCGCAATATAAATACAGTACAGGCCAAAAGTTTGGACATACTTTCTCATTCAATGCGTTTCCTTTTTATTTTCATGACTATTTACATTGTAGATTCTCACTGAAGGCATCAAAACTATGAATGAACACATATGGAATTATGTACTTAACAAAAAAGTGTGAAATAACTGAAAATATGTCTTATATTTTAGATTCTTCAAAGTAGCCACCTTTGCTTTTTTATTAATAAGGGAAAAACTTCCACTAATGAACCCTGACAAAGCACACCTGTGAAGGTAAAACCATTTCAGGTGACTACCTCATGAAGCTCATTGAGAGAACACCAAGGGTTTGCAGAGTTATCAAAAAAAGCAAAGGGTGGCTACTTTGAAGAATCTAAAATATAAGACATGTTTTCAAGTTATTTCACACTTTTTTGTTAAGTACATAATTCCATATGTGTTCATTCATAGTTTTGATGCATTCAGTGAGAATCTAAAATGTAAATAGTTATGAAAATAAAGAAACACATTGAATGAGAAGGTGTGTCCAAACTTTTGGCCTGTACTGTAAAAGTAATTATTATTATTATGAATTGGAAATGAAAAAGAAAAACTGTTTTAGGTGCCCTATCCAACGTGCTTTTTTTTTCCGATGCTATTGACGCTTGTCCCTTTTTTCAACCCTTTTTTTTAAATTCATGATCGATAAACCTAATTTACATGACATTAAACCTAATTTTTTAGTTATAAAAAAGAAATTAGAAATGATTTTGGCTAATAGTTGAGATCAGAGGATGTTGAGTGGATCACATGGTTCATGTCAATGTTTAGCAAGTATAGTGTTTTAACAACCATTTAAACGTTTTTCTTAAATTGCTACGGATTTGAATAAAAACCCCAACATTCAATTAAAGTAATCATTCATTTTACCTGCGATGAACTTCGTATGGAACCCATACAACGTACAATCATGCATCGCTGTTTTTTTTTTGGGGCAATTTGGTTGAAAGAAACCCATATTTCTGATATAAAAAAACTTTTGAAAGCGGGACAACACCAGGGTTAAGAGAGAAAAAAACAGGCAGAAAAGGAACTGAATGACTAAGAGAAAACAATCATTCCACCCAATAATACAAATGTTGCATATTCATGGCTGCAGAGTGAAAGAGGACATGCTGGTGTGTGGGTGTCAGCCAGAGGGCAGCCTGAAAGAGTTTGACATCAACAATACGGCGTCTCTGAAAGGATCTTTTCTACCCGTGTGCCTGAGTGAGGAGGGTTTCCATTGGTCCCGACCCAAACAGCTCTCACAAAGACCACGTTCACACACAGTTGGAGCAATAATGAAAAATGAAATTAATTAGGCTCACTTAAATGGTAAGTTTATTCCACATTCTCAATGACTACGTTTACATGCACATATTCTCGCTATGCCAGACCTTCCTCCACAGCTCTACGGAGGAAGGTCTGACTAGTTCACAGAGCATTCTGGGATGGGAAAAAAAAACATGCTCTGGTCGTCTTGGGTGGTGCTAAGCACCGGGAAAAGCCACGGTGCCTCTGCAAAATAGCCTCGGGAAGGAACTTGTTTTGGTGGAACATGTGTACGTTCAAAAGTTGTTTTAGTCGTGCAACAGAAAACTCAGATTGGACAGATAGTCTAGCTAGCTGTCTGGATTTACCCTGCAGAGATCTGACCGGAGTTTAAAATGCCAACACAAAGGAAGCCCAAGGCAACGGATATCTGGCCTTAATGAGTGAAATCCGTAGAATTTCCGTTCGTAACGGAGCAATCCCCGAAGTGGAATGTCGAAGACATAGACTGACATGCACATAATATTCCGGTTTTAGCCCTTATTCTGAAAAAGACAATATTCTAAGATGTTTAAATGGCTAATGAAAGTCAATATCCGAGCCAGAATCAGGTTTATTGCTACAGTAAGTTACACTTTACAAGGAATTTGCCTTGGTGCATACATAAACAAACAAACATATTAAACATCAATTAATTTAATAGCTAACAACTAATCGATTAATCTTTGCAGCGCTACACGAGTCCCACTATACATTCATCAACTCTGTTTTAACCGGGGAACATAGGCGAGTAAAAGAGCTGACCTTTAACCCAAAGATAACAATGTTGTCGTCTTATCGTGTAACGAGGCTGTTTAGTCACCAAACTCTGAATGTCTTCTGCTTCGGAGCCACACAACAAAGCAGCCTGGCCGGAATCCAGACCGGCACACATTCTGATCTGGCCTGCATACAAACGACGGTTGTAAATTCATTGCGGCCCTTCTGGTCGCAATTAGTGGTAATCCAAAAGTCTTAGCTGCTACACAGAGCACGCTGTTGCCTGCTGCATATCAAGCGGCTGCAGCTCTCGCTCGCTTACACACTGACATACCAGGCAGCGCAGAGCTCAGGGGTGACATGCATTGAAAAAAGTGACAAAAACGTCGAAAAACGCCCCAAAAACATTGGAAAAAGTGACAAAAGCGACAAAAAAAGCGGCAAAAGATGACATTTTGGCATAGTCCCATCCCATTTACAGGATTGACCTCTGCTCAACAACTCATATTTTTCAATGTGAAGTTCATTGAGGGATGACGTCGACATTTTTGTGGCTTTTTTTAACGTTGCCGGTTTTTTTTGCTTTTAAAAAAAGAGTTTTTTACCGCTTTTTTCAATGTCTTTGATGCTTCTGACCTATGCTCTCCTTTATGGCCAGTGTGTTGAGGATACAGGTATGAGATTGTACTGGCAGTGATATGTGTTCGCCGGTGTATTAGCGAAGCATGCTGTGTCATGTAGGGCAGTCGTGACGCAGCAGAAGACCCAGAGTTGTCCCTGGGTCACATCTGCTGCTCTTAAAGAGGAGCTATGCAGTTTTGGCCATTTCTTCGCTGTTTTCTCGCTTTTTGCTTGCAGGTTTCTCTATAGAGCCCCCCCCTACAGCTTCGGAATCGATATTTAGCAGCTCCTATGTTTACTTGTGTCTGACTCCTCGCTCGGTCAGTCTGCCGTTTCCTCTTTCTCTGTTCCTCCGACAATGCTTTCCTAGCTTTCTGCTTCCATTTTCCCGGCTCAGCCACGACGATAGTGTGAAAAACTCCATCGCGAGTTAGCCGGTTCCTGAATGGGCGTATGTGTGCAGTGCCGTGAAGCAATTCGTTACATCGCGAGACCTGATATCACGCCATACTTCCTGACGCAAAGTTGCAAGGGTGTTTTTTCCGCTCACAGGCGCTAGGGGGGAGCGAGACGACCACCATTCAACCCGAAAAAAAAGTCATATAACCATTCCAATGACTCCGAAGCTGTTCAGTTAAGGTAAATTAAGCTAAAAAACCCCGGCATAATTCCCCTTTAAAGCCGTTTAAAGCAGAGATGGAAGAGCATGAACAGGTTAATACTGTAACTGAGAGGAATTCGGATGAAGATGGAGGGCTGAATCAGGCCTACGGACCGACACAGAGAGATCGGAAGAGCAGGATTTGAGCAAGAGAGAATGTGAGATAAGGCGGCTCAGGCAATTAGAAAAAAGATCAGTAAATTCTCCAGTGACGAAGAGAACATCTGCAAACTGTTGGGACCGTTTCGGGTAACGTCACTGCACTCATGTGCCTGAACTCGCTCTCGCACACACGCAGTTTTTCCTCATGTGTTATTTCTTCTGTGTGTGTGTTAAATGTTGCCAATACGTCAGTAAGGCCGTGCCTGGGAAAAAGCTGCTACCACAAAGAACGAGCGCGGCTGACAGGGCCAGCGTGCTCTCTCTTTTTCCTGGTGTGACCTCGCCCTGCTGAGAGCTCCGAAATAAGACAAAAAATGTAGGTTTCCATGTGGGGAAAATTCCCAGGATCGTGTCAGTTTGTCAGCAGCTCCTGTGAAAACATGAACATGTGGGCAGAGCGAGACAAACAGTGTGTCTCTGTGTGTGTCTCTGTGTGTGTGTGAGTGTGCATGAGAACATCTGTTTGTTTGTTTGGCTGTGTAGCCAGGGAGCTGCAAATGTTCAGTTTCTTCTCTCCCATTTCTCGTTGAGTTTTAGATTTAGTAGGTGTTACTTTCATAGTATTGGCACTTGTTATTCACAATTGCTGAAATCTGGAGCCCAACCGGAGTTTTGAAAGAGACAAAAGAACACAAGCAATCAGACAACCAGCCAGTAAAAACAAGCATCCTCAGGCTGTAAGAGTGACGCGTTACAGCGGCTAGGGGTCAGAAGGTAGACCAGGTCGTCCTTTAAAGGGATAGTTAGGATTTTTTGCGGTGCGGCTGTATGACGTACTTCCCCATAGTCAGTGTGTTAGCTAGGGCTGCACAATTAATTGCAATTTAATCGAAATCGCAATATGTACTTGTGCAATGTCTAAATCGCGGGGTGTGTGTGTAGGGGGTGGGTGGTGGATGGGGTGGGGGGGGTTCACGTTCGGGTGCATATTGAAGTATTTGTGTTAAACCATTCTGAGTTAAGTATTGTGTTTCGGCAGAGACGTCCCAGCCTATGAATTGTATCTTACAGACGAAAGAAAAAAAGATCTTTTTTTTGGCACAGATCCTTACAAAATCACACTATAACCATTTGAATTTTGATATAATTTATATTTTTTCCATGAAAATGAGAATAATGATACAAAAATGATCAGACCCTCCAATACCGTGAATGATATCGCAATCGCAATATCGGTAAAAAATAATAGCAATCAGATAGTATCCTCATATCGTGCATCCCTAGTATTATAGTAGATGGCGGTTTGCTCCCCCCCGAGTTAGGAGAAGCAGGCCGGAGTACCGACACGGACGCTAAGCAACGTCCTGCTGTGGACGGGGGCAGCAGCTAAACACATTTTAGACACCTAAAAACATCTATATCAAGTTTAAGTGGACGCTACATTTAGAATATTTTAACTAGGGCTGCCACTAACGATTATTTTCATTGTTCATTAATCTGTCTATAATTTTCTCGATTAATCGATTAGTTGTTTGGTTGTAAAATGTCAAAAAATGGTGAAAAATGTGGATCAGTGTTTCCCAAAAGCCCCAGATGACGTCCTCAAATGTCTTGTTTTGTCCCCAACTCAAAGATATTCAGTTTCCTGTCCCAGAGGAGAGAAGACACTAGAACAATATTCACATTTAACAAGCTGCAATCAGAGAAGTTTGACCTTTTTCTTTAAAGTGCCCATATTATGCTCATTTCAGGTTCATAATTGTATTTAGAGGTTGTACCAGAATAGGTTTACATGGTTCAATTTTCAAAAAACACCATATTTTTGTTGTACTGCATATTGCTGCAGCTCCTCTTTTCACCCTGTGTGTTGAGCTCTCTGTTTTAGCTACAGAGTGAGGCATCGCACTTCTATCCCATCTTTGTTGGGAGGCGCACATGCTCAGTAGCTAGGTAAGGATCACACCAGATAGCTGTTTGTTTCTACAACTTCAGTCAGTACAAGGCAGGATTAGCCGGGAGACTTCTTCTAAACGAGGGCGCACTTCACACTTTGCGTGGAATACCTGCAGAACAGAGACATGGAAGTAGTTCTTTTGTAGCAGTGTTTTTTCCATTCAGAACGAGCTAGCATGCTAGCGCTAGCATGCTACGGTTAGCCACCTCGTTTCGGCTAGTGACGTAGAAAGCCGTGCAGATTTTGACCAGCTCACCAGGAGACTGAAGGCAGGACACATTCAGAAACCGTATCTCACTCAGAACAGCATGGATGTTTTTTTTCTCCAAAGTTTGTATGCATGTGGAAGCACCAGAGACACAAAATAACACCCCAAATCCCAGAAAAGTGATTTTTTCATAATATGGGCACTTAAAAAAATTACTCAAAACCATTGATTATTAAAATAGTGTGCGATTAATTTAATAGCCAACAACTAATCGATTAAACTTTGCAGCGCTACACGAGTCCCACTACACATTCATCGTTACAGCTCTAGTTTCCAGCGCTTTACCATGCTGTCAGACGGCCCTTTACGACGGGGAGCTCAAGCCATTATCTCTGCTCCCTTCAAAGCCACCAGGCTCCATTAAAAAAAAAACCTGTTGTTTTACCTCGCAGAGCACGGGAGTTGCTGCTCTACCAGCTGCCTCTGTTTAGGCTCCGAGCCATTTTGGGCACCACCTAAGCCGATTGAATGCAACTAAAAGACTTTTCTCAAATCTAACGATTGTAGTCGGACTTCTTTAGCAAGTTTTGTCTTTAAGCTTTTTGAGTGTTATTTATTTAAGATCTGCTCTAGCTTTTCAACGTTTTAGACACATATATGGTAATAAGGTTCCAAAATGAGATGCAAAACTACCACAAATGGACACAAACCGACTACAAAGAGACGCCAAATGACCACAGAGACCCAAAACAATTTAAAAGAAAAGAAAAATGACCAAAAAGAGAGAGAGACACACACACACACACACACACACACACACACACACACACACACACACACACGCACACAACTACAAAGAGACACAAAAACCCACAAGTGGCAAAATCTCACTAAGATACATAATAGAGATTTTTGCTTCCCGATACCGATTCTGATACCTGAACTTGCGTATCGGCCGATACCGAGTACCGATCCAATACCAGTGTGTCATATATTTTATTATGTTTTAACAACTGTATATTACTATCCCTGTATGGATGGGATATGATTTATAACAGCTGTATACTACTATCCCTGTATGGATGTGATATGATTTATAACAGCTGTATACTACTATCTCTGTATGGATGTGATATGATGTATAACAGCTGTATACTACTATCCCTGTATGGATGTGATATGATGTATAACAGCTGTATACTACTATCCCTGTATGGATGGGATATGATTTATAACAGCTGTATACTACTATCCCTGTATGGATGTGATATGATTTATAACAGCTGTATACTACTATCCCTGTATGGATGTGATATGATGTATAACAGCTGTATACTACTATCCCTGTATGGATGTGATATGATTTATAACAGCTGTATACTACTATCCCTGTATGGATGTGATATGATGTATAACAGCTGTATACTACTATCCCTGTATGGATGTGATATGATTTATAACAGCTGTATACTACTATCCTTGTATGGATGTGATATGATGTATAACAGCTGTATACTACTATCCTTGTATGGATGTGATATGATTTCTATCTCTGTTGTCGGTCTGGCTCAGGTTAAACTCTTTGTAAAACATGAACAAACACAAATAATGAATGCCACAGAACTTTCTTTTATTCTCCAGTTTGACAGTCAGTTATAACGGAAAAATAACATAAATAAACTACTTTAACGTTTAGGGCTTTATTACGTGGTATCGGATAGGTGCATAATCTCCAGTACTTCCCGATACAGATACCAGCGTTTTAGGCAGTATCGGAGCTGATACTGATACTGGTATCAGTATCGGACATTCTCTAATACATAAAATGTATGGGGAAGTCTTCCACAAACTGAGGGAAAACACTGGTGTATACTTGCAGGGTTTGAGCACATTCTCACGCTGGCCGCCAACAGTAGCTCACTGAACCAAGCAAGTGCCAGTCAACAGGACAGCTAACCCGACAATAAACAAACACAAATTATTCAAGAAACGTATTTGCAGCATCGACACCTGTCTGATGACTGACCGTTGACCATGCTGCATCTCTTTGGAGCAGAGCAGGGTCATCCGTAGTGAAACGCAGCATGGTTGCGTCCGAAATTCCGTACTAACATGCTATTTTGTAGGCTAAAACAGTACGTGAGATTTTGTTTTAGTATGTTCCAATTCTTAGCATGAAACCAATAGTATGTGAATTGCATACTATTCCTGGTGAAATATTACAGTATGCAAACACTGGACACTACGCCGGCATAAGTATCCCACAATGCAATGCGGTAGTAACGACAACGTTCCAAACAGACAAACGGACAGCAAGCAAGGCAAGCTGTGTCTAGTTGCTTTCCTTATTCAGTAACTTAAAGGTCCAGTGTGTAACGTGTTTAGTTGTTCATGATCAAAATCTGTGTTCACAAACTTGTCCTTTTTCATGAATATTTAGCACCACCATCAATTCCAAGTATTCCTTTAGGCTTGAAATTTTACATTTGCGTTTGCATGAACTGGGGTAGACGCTCCATATTCATGCTCCATCTTGAAATACATTAGCCGGTAAGGGACATACAGGACATACTGCTCCGCCTTTGGCGTTTTCGTTGTCACATGATAAACTGCTGCTAACGCTGCTAATGGGTATCGTATTTTTTGGGGTATTGAAAAGAGCAAGAGGCCGGCTTTTTGAAGCGTGAAGGCTACCGTAGCTGTAATACGTACTTTGAACTGCGTGGCGCGAGAGAGCTGATTGCGATATATGATCTCAACGCTAGATGGGTGAAATTCCCACACATTGGACCTTTAAGCGTTATCTGGCAGTGCCGCTAGAGCGGAGGTCGGCAGGGGTTACCATGGTTACACGTCTCCAACGGCAAGGAGGCTCTCAGGAAGAGACATTGAAAATGACAGCTTAGTGCATCTGAAAAGATACACATAACTGTTTATTTACACGAAAGTAAGTTGAACGATAATATACATTTTGAGAATGTAGTGCATAGTATGAGATTTCGGACGTAAACCATATATAGTTTAGTCCAGTTTGTACTTCCTTAGTCTTTGTTCCCTCAAATGTCGGCATGTTTTTAGGACAGTGACAACTCTGTGCAGATTTACTTTGCCATCCACTTATTCCAGCAAATCCACTAAAAGGAATTGATTCCAGAGATTTTGCCGTTATAAATGTGTCCTTGGCATGACTCTCAGGGAGGTGGGCCTGTTTGCTTTCTGGTTCTGCCGGGCAGGCGAAATACACCTTCCAGTAAATCCCACAATGAGTAATGGATTACACGTTCCAAGTAATTTGTCCAACGCTAAGCCTGGTTACATAAAAAGAAAATGTAGCCTTCAGTCAGCTGATGGGAACAAACAGAAACTCAAAGAAAGCTGCAGAAACTGCTTCAACAACAGCATCTGTGCAGTTTGTACAACGATGTTTACTTCAGATTTTGTGTAGTTCAAGCTCTGTTCTGAGTCTTTGTCCTGTTAGGAATAAACCAGTGTGTGTGTGTGAGTGTATATGTGTGTGTGTGTGTGTGTGTGTGTGTGTGTGTGTGTGTGTGTCCATGTGCGTGCAAAGAAGCAGAAAGATCCTTTTGCTCCACATTCCTCTTTGACAACATCATTTGCAGCTAGGTTGAGGGAGGGACAGGCTGGGCAGCACATGCGCACACACACACACACACACACACACACACACACACACACACACACACACACACACACACACACACACAGTATATGCAAACCTTAATGAGCAGAAATATACAGTATACAGTATATATTAAGTATAATAGATTAGGTGCCAGATTTAGCGCTGTACAACACATGAAGACACAATGCAGCTCACTGCACGAAAAGAAAACATGTAACAGTATCACTCCAATTAAAACTAATGCAAACAAGACTAATTTGCAGAAAGTACATGTTATTTTTCTTTCTCGTACGAGAAGGCTGAATATTCAACAGATGTGGGAAGATATTAAGGACAAAAGTATGTGGAGACTATGTGATAATTACACATCTTATTCCAAACCATGGGCATTAATTTGCCGCTCTAAAAGCCTGCTTTCTGGTAGTCTGTCCACCAGATGTTGAACCTGCTGCGGGGATGGCCAAGTAGTATAACACCAAAGTGCATCTTGGGAGCTGTAGTTGTTGAATTGTAACAAAACTATATGGTCTTCTCTCTTTGTTAAAGACTCAAATGTCACTGTCCAGCAGTGTATTCATTGCTGTTGAATCTTGTTAACTTCTTCAACTTTTGAAAAAGGACAAAACCTTTTTCAAAGAGACTGAAACTGTGGCGGCATTAGAAAAAATAAAAATCATATAAACGTGTGCCAGATTGGATGTATATGCTAGAAAATGGGGAACGTATCTGAGCTTTCTGGAAGGTTCCTTAGAAGCATTGTGCTGGGGAGAGATGTGTATGATGGGCGTATGCTGTTGCCATTTATACATGTTTATTTGGTCTATGGTTTATTGTCTATTTTTTTGCTATTTTGTTGAATTGTCTTGAATGATTTATTTAAAACAAAAATAATCACAAAAAAGAGACTGCAACTGAACTCAAAGCAGAAAGCTAATACAACAAAAGCTGAGCTGGGAGAGTGCAGGACTTGAGCCAAGATATTATTTAAGTATTTTATCTCCAAAACACGGACCTCGCCCAGTAAAATGTTAATAGCTACAGATTTCCTACAAACCATGCGACGATATGATTCATTTCTTCCTTGCCCTCTGATACGACCGACAGGAGCGTTTCATAAAATAGTGCCACTAACGGTGGTGGAAATATTTCCTCATATCTAAACATCGGTTTCGGTTTTAAATGTAAAGATCGCGTTTTAAAATACGTCGTTAAAGTTGTGAAAATGGTTGCAGTTTGCTTATGTTTAGGCAAAGACGGTTTAGAGCCGAGACGCCCCGACTCAGAGTAGTTTCCTGTCTCTGTGTCCAGTGGGCTCGGCCACGGCCACGCCTCTTTAGGAGACTAGCGGCAGGTCCGTGTGTATTGACTCTAATGGGAGAAGTGAACGTGAACACAGATTATGAGCGATTCTTTCGCCCCGTAGTCACCAAAGTAAATATTGGACCCATTCTTCACAAGCCACATATCTCCAGAACATTCTGACACTAAAATGCCATTTTTCAGATGGACCCATCAGGAGATTGTTTGAGGAGATTGTTTGAGACCTGTTTCTGTCTCAGGACTGAACTCTTGCGAGATCTGGCGACACAGAGACGCTAACGTCAGCTAATGTTCATGAACGCCCCAACAAAACTAATCTCCGTGATGCTACATATGTCTTTTAGCTGTGTAAATATCTAACGTTAGCAAAAGAACATATTAATACATTATTTAAATATAACTTTTCATTCAGCCACACGACGTTGACTACACGTTCAAACGAGGCCACGCCCCTTTAGGAGACAGGAAGTGTGTACCGTTTCATACCACTGGCGCTGCTTGAAATGCTCTATCTTTAGTAGAGAGGATCTTTGGTTTAGGCACCCAAACTACTTAGTTAAAGGTCCAGTGTGTGGGAATTTCTCCCATCTAGCGTTGAGATCATATATCGCAATCAGCTCTCTCTCGCCACGCAGTTCAAAGTACGTATTGCAGCTACGGTAGCCTTCACGCTTCAAAAAGCGTGGTTGTCTATCAGCCATGGTAGTCAATATAAATATCTATGGTTGGAGTGCATGTCGGAGAGTGGCGTGGACGCGCGCTTCACACCGCGAGCGGGCACGCGCGCCACCCGACGGAAAGGAGAGAGAAAGAAAAGGAGACTGCAGCGGTCCGGAGGATAATGAACTAGTTGGGATTTGGTGTGTGCGTCCAAAGCAGCTCCAAAGTTCACTCTTTTTTTCTGATGACGCCAGTTTCTTGCTCTTTTTAATATCCATTTTCTTTTTCTGGGTGATGAAGAAGAAGACTCCTGTTCCTGAAATTTTGGATCTTGAATACGTGTGGTCCTCCATGTTTCCTTCCTTAAATTTGCCGGGGCCGGGAAGCTACGATACCCATTAGCAGCAGCTGTGAGTCGAAAACGCAAAAGGCGGAGCAGTATGTCCTGTATGTCCCTTACCGGCTAACGTATTTCAAGATGGAGCATGAATATGGAGCGTCTACCCCAGTTCACGCGAGCGCAAATGTAAAATTTCAAGCCAATAGGAATACTTGGAATTGATGGTGTTATTTTCAAACGGGACTTGAACCTCACTCTGCCAGGTCAAAGTCCTGTGTTTGTTTGCCTGTAGTGTCTCCCCTTAAACTATCAAATATCATTTATGGATTTGGTCATTTATTGGTTGCCACCCTAAAAACTAGAATTCATTCTTAATTGCTGAAGGGCTGTTTGCAGACACCCGTTTTTGTTTAACCAAAGCAATAAAAAAAAAAAGGACAGAGCAGAGAGACAGACCTATGTTCATTTGATTATTTTAAGATATGACATTTACAAATGACATTTACAAAGAATGTGAAGGCACCTAATTGACATTGGGGGGGGAAGGGGGAAGTAGACCCCTAATAAGAAAAGTCCCAGCAAAGCACAGCGGGGTCACGATAATTAACCCTTATAATCAGAACCCGGTCCTTGCGTTATCACTTGAGTAATTGCAGACTTCTAATCCTCATTTAGAGTAATTAATCATATGTGAACACAGAGCTGCTGCCAATTATGACACATAATGAGAGCTCATTATGCATTCATAAAACAGAGACCATAATTTACACTTAAGTCTTCGTCATCAACATTATTCTCTTCCATCCTTTCTCTCTTCATCATCATCATCATCATCATCATCTCCATCCACAACATCAGCACCAATATTCCGCTATTATTCTGAATATGACAACATTTCAAATTTGATACAGGTCATGTAAACAGCATATTATGGTTGGATATGCATCAGAGTCCGGACATTTCAGCCTTAGTGTCTTGTGTTCTGCGAGCACGTGCGCGATGGTGCACATGTACAGTCCCGGGGTTGATGCGGTACACATTTCGGCAGACAGCGTTGATGCCTATCAACATTTGTCGGCTGTAATGTTGCGTAGAACAAAGTAATGCGCAGATAAAAGAAGAGAAGGCCATGGACTGATGCAAGCAATGCGGGTTACACAACATTTACCAAAGGCTTATTTGAGGTGAGAAACAAGTCCAACATGTCTCTGCTCATTTGTCTTTTGGAATCTGCGATGCTTCGTGGACATCTCGTTGTGTGTCTCTGCAAAGTCTTATCAGCTCAGCGTGTCGGTGACTGAAGCTTGGGATTTCTCAGTTATCTACCATCATACAGTATGCTGCTCTGAGTAGTGTGTCAAAGTATGTGCGTGCGTGTGTGAATATGATATCAGATATTGATCATCTCTATAAGGAGGCCTGGCCACAGTCGTCGGCTGCCTTATCACTTATTAAAAAGCCTCGCTATGGATCTCTGAGATGAAAGCAGACTACCTCAGGGACTCAGAGGCAGCCGGTGCAGTCAATTCTCAGCCTCAATCAATGGAAAAGTTCTTCAACTTTTGACTCAAGCATAATTCAATACAAGCTATTGACACCAAAGGCAACAAAAAAAATGCACGATAAGACAACAGAACAACATTTTTGGCCAAGGAGGAGCCCCCGTTGTTCGTGTCGTGGGGTGAAAACTGGCCCGTGCTTCCCTTTCACACTCCTCTTTACTTTTCCTTCACTGCTCTTCTTGAATAATAAATAGATACAGAAATAGTGTGGGCTGCCAGCTCCTTCTTTACATAAAACATTGATGCTGTCTGCAGATTGAAACTAAAACAGTCCCTCTTTGAATCTTTACTGGCGCCCAAAGGACACGGCTCGTCTGAAAACAGGATGAACAGAGCTTCCTTTGAACAGTGACCCCGTCACCTCTGCATTTTTATTGACTACAGAAAGATGCCTCTTGGCTAAAAAACCACCAACACCTACGAACTTTCGCTGACATCCAAAAGCTTTAGCTCCCTGCCAACTTCTCGTCTCTTTAAATCGATCTCGTTGCTTTGACCCGTGGTGATCGTCCCGCTGGGATCTGGACCAAGAGGGACAACATTAAATGTATTAGCGGCAGGGCCGGGACACTGTGACACCCGCAGAGATTTGGACAAACTGGTTTTAC
Organism: Perca fluviatilis; assembly: GCF_010015445.1. Classification (NCBI taxonomy): domain Eukaryota; kingdom Metazoa; phylum Chordata; class Actinopteri; order Perciformes; family Percidae; genus Perca; species Perca fluviatilis. Next base: position 5,703,203 of record NC_053120.1, read on the forward strand.
TGGCTGACGTGATGCAGCGTCCATTGCCAGAAACAGCATCTTGTGATGGCGCTGAAGAAATGACTGCCAAAGCAGCGGTGGAATGTAACTAAGTCCATTTAAATGTTGAGCTACTTGTACTTTACCGGAGTCTTTTCTTTTCATGCCACTTTCTACTTCTACTCTGCTACATTTCAGAGGGATATATTGTACATTTTACTCCACAACATTAATCTGACAGCTTTAGTTACTTTACAAATTAAGATTTTTGCACACGAAACACATGCACTTTCTGAAATCTGTTGTTTTATCATAAATTGAGCTACCCAACAATATATAGATCTACAAGTCCAGCTGAAATGATAAGACCATTAAACACACAACTGTTTGGATCGTTTCCAATTTCTAAAATGGAAGTTTTTTTCTTAAAAGTGCTTTTACTTTAAAAACTTGAAGTTCATTTTCCTGATGATACTTACATACTTTACTTTAAAATTATTAGTATTAGTATTTTTACTTAAGTAAAGGATCTGAATACTTCTTCCACCACTGCAGCCAACCAACCATGACTTGAGAGAGCCAGAGAGTTAGTCAAGTCAAGTTAATGAATAACTATTTGTATGGACCAATATCACAAATTTGGCTTATTCCTTAGAAAACAGACCTGCCGCCTGTAGCCGCAGGAGATTGTTGGGTAACACTTCACTTGAAGGTATCTACATAACAGTGACATGTAGAGATGCACCGATTACAACTTTCTAGGCCGATTCCGATTTCCGATTTTCTTTGAGTTAGGCCAGCCGATACCGATTTTAGCTGATTCTGATTTCATTTTTTCTATCTTTTCTTTAATAGAACATTTTACATAGAACATTTTTAATAGATAATCGATCACTATAAAATAGAACTATATATATTACTCGTGGTATGGGAAATTCACACACATCTAAAGTACAATGTTCCCAGCATTTCCTTCTTTTCACATCCAATATCCAAGTTAATATAATAAATATAGCCTTGCAGCATAAAGACATTTCTCAAAACACACACGCAGGCCTGTTTGAACGTCAACAGTAACGTTACCTGAAAACATAAACGTCACCAATGATTTTACACACAGTTTAGCAACAAACTAAAACGCTGGGGGAAGATTACTACGTTTTTAATGTTTTGAGCGGTATGCATCCCCACTAACCTGGAAAGCGTTTTAAACAGAAACGTTAATACAGCGTGTCGGAGGAATAGGACTTTGCGTCTCTTGCAGCCGGGCGTCAGAGACAGAGGGACGGTCACCGCAGCGTTAGCTAACATTAGCTAACATTAGCTAACATTAGCTTCTTGTCTCATCTGGGGTCCGATAAACAGTAAATTCATCAAAGTCAGTGTGCCCAACACTATTTTCCAATAAACTGTAGCTGTCATATTTCACGGGACCCGCTGTTTTCATGTTCAGCCTCAGAGGGGAAAGAGAGCGGCTGACCGTTCGCCCGAGATCAGTAGAGCAAACGGCTCTGCAGAGCTGTGTATAATTACGAATTTATAACATTTCATAAACAGCTGATTGGGCGGCGGTGCGCTGATGTTGCGCGCATTTGACCGGCATAAAATCGGCATATGTCAGACTGACCTGACGGTCGCCGGTCATGGCCGATCACGTGAAAATCGGCTAATTCCGGTCACTGGCCGGTCAATCGGTGCATCTCTAGTGACATGACACTGTCATGAACACAGGACACTGTCATGACACTAACCCTAACTCTAACCCTAACTTGTCATGACAAAAACCGAATCACACTTACTAAAAGAAGCGTTATGTCATGAACGTTTATGACTCGTTGATAATGTTTATGACACGTTCATGACAGTGTCATGTCACTCTTGTGTAGATACCTCCAAGTAAAGTGTAAACGATTGTTGTGTGCATGATCCTGTTTAAATTGATCTCAAATATAAACCATGACAGCTAGAGCGGTCATTCTTTTTGCAGCAGATAGCTAAGGCTTCTGTCTTTCATGCCATTATGTTGTACGCTCGTGATGATTATTACCTGACGAGACGTCTGGTGCAAAACTGCTTGACACCACTTCTATTGCAGATGAAACTACCAAAACGCCTTTACACTCGAGCATATCTAAAAAACAGAAAAATCTTCATAGTTCAAATAACTTCTGGAGCGTTAGGAAATGTTTTGTTCATGTTTCTACCTTTAGAAAATATTTTGGCTCATCATGTTTTTATGAGTTTATTTAATAAAATGCGATGAAAACACGTCCCCTTTTTGCTTTGTTTTGTGTTTATGACACAATTTCAATACTTTTATTAATTATTATGGTTTATTAACTTATATAACCTTTTAGCCTAGGTTGTACTGATTTTAGTGAAATGATCCATGTGAAGATACTCTAGGAAATGACATTACAATAAGCAAAAATACCAATGTAGGCACTGGCGGATCATTTCTGAAGCTTTGGAGCAGAACTGAAAGTGAAAAATTCTTCCTCTAGATCTGATGACAGAAACATTGAAGGTGCTGTAGGTAGGATTGCGAAGATCCAGGACTTAGCCCAAAAATTTGAACATCGACAACTTCTCAGTCCCTCCCCCCTTTCCGCTAAAGCCCTAAACAGTCTCCTAAGCCCCTCCCCCCACAAGGGAGAATGAATGCGTGTGCATGAGCAGTGATTGACATGCAGTTAGACACCCCCCCTGGCCCTGATTGGTGCATCTGAACAGGGGGTTGTGGATTTTTGCAAATCGCACTATAGGCTGTAGGTGGAGCCAGAGGAGCTGGATTTTTTTTCAATGACCTGCTTCATGTAGTTCTACTGGAACATAGGGTCAGTTTCAGCAAATATGACAGAAAGTTAGTTTTATAAGTCTTACCTACTGCACCTTTAACTGGGGCTTTAAAGCTCAGACTGAAAGCTCTTTAAAACATTTTACAGTCACTTTTACCCAGAATCTCTTGTTTCAGTTGTGCTAAATTGCAATATGTATTGAATTTTAAAACTGAACTTTAACTCTTTTTCATTTTATCAAGCATGTACGTGTATATATTTGAATTCTTAAGCCCTTTGAGCTGCATTTCTATAATACATGGAAATGTTCAAATAAAGTTAACAGTTATTCTTTTTCTTTGTGTGTACAATTCAATTCAATTCAATTTTATTTATAGTATCAAATCATAACAAGAGTTATCTCTATACCTCTATATCTATACCTATACAAACTGGCACTAGGGCATATACAGAACAAAAAATGGAGACGAGATGCAAAGATATTAATGTTAACTTTCAAAACATTGATGTACTAACTCTGCTAGTCTCACTTCTTGCTGCCATATTACACCACACACACACACACACACTTACAGAATACTTTAGCACATCTGAAGCTAATGCTCATCATCATTTCATCACCTTGACGGCCTGCACAGTAAAAAATGATCGCATCAAATAAGATTACGTAATCTGAATCACGCGTTACTGCAGTTTATGAATTATCTATTTAAGTCAAAGTTAGCTCTGAAAAAAAAATCCATTTTCATTGTTCTTGTCTGGCAAAGATTTAGTTTACAGCCTTAATGTTCGGTGCACAGAGATGCTCCACAGTGTCTTGTGAAATAATCTACCAGATTCCCACTGAGAATTTAATTCTTCAGTTTAAGAGTCGGCTCAGCACCGTTGTACACTAAAGCCTTAAGTGACGGCAAGTCACAGAGTTGAGTAACCCCAAGGGTACAGATCGGAGGCATTATCTCTCACACACACACACACACACACACACACACACAAATCGTTTGATTCGATCCACAGCAGCAGGAACCTCTTCCAATTTTTGACTAATTGAATAAAAAACAACTTTAGTCCACCATTTGTCGATATGTGTGTGTATGTCGGGGGGGCCGGGGGGGGGAAATCCCTTTAGGTTGAGCGAGTAGGTGCGCGAGCCAGAAGCTAATGAGATTAGTCAAAAAGTCGGGATTTAAAGTGTGCACACTGAGCTCATTGGGAAGCTAATTTAATCAGAGGTCCTTGAACGCAGCGATGGGCTCGGGACAGATCAGCCGCTCTCAGCCGCCTGATTACAAGTCGTAGCACAATAAGATCAATGACTCAGGGCCAGGTGAGGGACGCACTCTGATTGGTTCACACGTCACGGAGCTCCTGACAGAGTTCGTCATTGATTGACGTGTATCTACGGTTTCGGTCGCTTAATGTGGAAAAGCCACCGTGATCCCTTTCCTATTCCTTATCTCCGCTCACGCTTTCCTGACAAGAAATAATGTTTGTAGTGACTCTTTTCCCTCAGTAGCAAAGCAGGAAGTATTACGACATCATCATAGAGCAACGCTTTCATATGGTCACTGATGATTGATTTGTATGAACAGGTTCGTATGATATCGTACGAAAACCTATGCACAGCAATTCGTAGGATATCCTACGAAATGACGGCGACTGCTGGCCAGTCACGTGACTACCGGTCACATCACATGACCGTTAAGAAGAGCGGTCTTTACAGTTAAATTTAAACGAGAAAAGATGATTGTGAGCCGGGTACAGAGCACTGTGAGGCAGCCGTTAAGTTTAGCCGACAAAAAGGTGAGTGTCGGCGGTGACGGCAGGTCATTTAATGCAACGAAATGAAAAAAGTCCCCTTAGGTAGTACTCCTGGGACATGAACACCCGTTTACTGATCAGTGTGAAAGTCTTGTGTTATGCAACGTAACAGGGAGGAGAGTAAAGATGGAAAGCTCCTAAAGCTTAGTTCCATATAAATGCACGGATAATTTGTTGTTTTGTCGTTAAAAAAAAACAATATTGACCTTGCAGTTGAAAAAGGAGCCTCATATAAGAATGACATTTCCTCCTATGGAGTCAGTTCATTCGCATTCGGAGATCGACTATTTTTGACTGAGAAAATGGCGGATAGCGTAAACAACAACTGCTAACTTGGATTGCTCAAAACCTTTCTTTTTCGTAAACTCTGGGTACACAAACAATGTTCTCAATGCTGGAGTTCATGTGTAGAGCCCCCGGTGATACTTAGAGCAAAGTTTCATGTTGTGTCGAGCCTTCTTAGGGTTTTAAAAATAGTGACTTTGATGCTATCATGGTAGTGCCCCTAGCTCTCTCATTCAAAAGGCCATTTGACCAAAAAACCTAAAATACGGTAAATCTTAAAAGTGGCGTTTCTGTCCTAATTATGCTTTTAAATGAAAGCTTGACTCGGGTACATTCACAAAAAGACCCTAGGTTGCATTTTGGCGAGAGTTACGCTTTAAGAAACACGGGCTGACATATTCGTAGATTTCAGATTTGATCAAAGATCTTTTTAGGGTCGATTCAGTTGTCTGTACATTTGTGACGATAGACGTATTGAAGGTGCTCTAAGCGATGTTGACTGACATCACTTCTTGTTGACGTTCGAAGTATTTTCAAACAAAACGAGGCTAGCTCGCCCCTCCCTCCTCCACATCCAGTCCCCTCCCTTCCGTGCTTCTGCGCACTAATCCCCCCACACCCTCAAATCCTTCTTGTCTGTTATTGGCTGGAACACTGTTTGTTATGTTTAGTGGGGCAGGTTGGCGCAGTTTGTTTTTGTTGGTGTTTGTGGAGCCTGGGCTGTCTACAGAGACCGTGTTTTTTTACAGTGTGTTCAGGGGACAGACAGCTAGCAGATAGTGAGGAGATGTTTTTTACAGTGTGTTCAGGGGACAGACAGCTAGCAGATAGTGAGGAGATGTTTTTTACAGTGTGTTCAGGGGACAGACAGCTAGCAGATAGTGAGGAGATGTTTTTTACAGTGTGTTCAGGGGACAGACAGCTAGCAGATAGTGAGGAGATGTTTTTTACAGTGTGTTCAGGGGACAGACAGCAAGCAGATAGTGAGGAGATGTTTTTTACAGTGTGTTCAGGGGACAGACAGCTAGCAGATAGTGAGGAGATGTTTGCTGTATGTGACAAAAAATGTTGTAGCCTAAAAAACGTGTGACATCACTTAGAGCACCTTTAAGGCAAGACACGGCAGGCAAAAACATCTCCTAAATTCATGGTTTCATGGTGATATCTATTATTTTAAAATGTTACCCTATTCACCTGTAATGTCTCACCTTAAGAGAACAAGGAGACTACTGAGCAGTGGGAGAAGTATTCAGATCCTTTACTTTAGTGGAGTAAAAGTATGTAAGTATCATCAAGCAATGTACTTAAAGTATTTAAAAGTACGCAAAGTAGAGAAAAATCGGCTAATCATTTCAGCTGGACTTGTAGGCCATTATATTGTTGGCTAGTTCAATTTATGAGAAAACATAGTATTTTATAAACTGCATGTGTTTTGTGTGCAAAAATCTTAATTTGTAAAGTATCTAGTAACTAAAGCTGTCAGATGTCTGAAATGTAGCGGAGTAGAAGTAGAAAGTGGCATGAAAAGAAAAGAAGTAATGTACAAATACCTGAAATGTGTACAGTACTTAGTACTTAGTAAATGCACTCATTCACATTCCAACGCTGCTACTGAGACTGCATATGCACAGAAGCCAGACGTTGGTGCTATAAGGCTGCCGCCTAAACTCAGTCAAACCTCAACCAAGAGGTGGCAGATCAGCAAACGCTCCAAGTGGCAGATCAGCAAACGCTCCAACTGAGACAGTGAAAAAGGAGAGAAAAGAAAGGAAAGATGGAGGGATGAGGCGGCGAGGGAGGGCCGAGCATAGAGGAGGGGATGGAAGATGCAGCAGGAGGAAATCAGCAAGGACGACAAAGGAGGAGGACAGAAAGAAGAGGGGAAGGGCAGGGAAGGAAGGATGGATGGGTGGAGAGAAAATAGAAAAGATGAAATGAGGAGAAAGAGGAGAAGGAAAGGACATCTGCTGCTAGCTGCAGGCTCTGAGTCCACGCCAGAGATGAGGTCAGAGCAACCTGCTGCTGACCACAGACACTGACCACCAGGCCCAAACGCACACAAGACTCATTTTAGAGTAGTCTATATCGACGACGTTCCACTTCCGGGATGGCTCAGGTGCCGCCGGGAAATGTCCGGAAATATCCGTCACCTTCCTCTTTCTTTGCGTTGTAATTTTAAACTCCGGTGGATTGATGAGGACTATGGTTAACTGAGATTTCCTCTTCTCTGCTTCCACTAACAGACTCACACACCAGAACATAGCACTGCATCCCTTATCTCTCTCCCTCCCTCCCTCCCTCTCCCTGGCGTTATGACCTGTGTTAATGACGCATTATACATCTCGCCCCATCTCAGCGAGCATTACCTCCGCCTCAGCTGTCCATCAACCCTTTGAGCCACGCCAGGAGCACATCATCTTTTCTTCCCGCTTTGTCAATTGTTCTCTTTTAAGCTACCCTGGCGTCAGCCGTCCAGATGCACGGGCATGTTAAACCGGTTTGAAATGTCCCACAGCTTGAATGAAAACACATCATATGATGCCGTGACATATATTAACCTTCCTCACTATAAAATGATGCAATATGAAACATGGGACTGTTCACACAGTCTTGTCCTTCTAAAGGTTTGGCTGTATATTTTCTTTTTTTATTTTGTTCATGTTTTTGTTACACAGTCGGTGGTGTCACCATGTTTCAAAAACTCAGAAGTTAACCCTCGTGTTGTCTTCCCGTCGACCATGAACTCGAGTTCCTGAAAATGAACTTTTTTTGGCGCTTTTATCCGACATTTTTGTTCCTTTTTTCTCGATGCTTTTGGCGCTTTTTTTGTCACTTTTTTCAACACAGCTCAAAGGGTTGATGGACAGCTGAGGCGGAGGTAATGCTCGCTGAAATGGGGCGAGATGTATAATGCGTCATTAACACAGGTCATAACGCCAGGGAGGGGGAGATAAGGGCTGCAGTGCTATGTTCTGATGTGTGAGTCTGTTAGTGGAAGCAGAAAAGAGAAAATCTCAGTTAACTATAGTCCTCATAAATGTATGGTCAATAAACCTAACTTACATCACTTTATACCAAGTTTTTGAGAAAAAAAAGCAGACATAAATTATTTTTACTATTAGTTAAGATCAGAGGATATTGTGGTGGATCACACACTGTCACAGTTTAGTCAGGATACGGTTTTAAAACAATTAAAAAAAAAATGTAAATGCTATAAAATTTAATAAAACACCCAAAAATAATAATTATTTTTGTTTAAATGTTGTATGGGTTCCATACAATGTACATCCATGTTATTTTGGGAACATATGCTTCAAAGAAACGCATATTTCTGTTAAATTAGACCCGAGGACAACACAAGGGTTAACTTGATGAGCACAATATTTGCATAACTGACAAATGACAAAACGCGAACAAGACCCATGTTGTAATAAATCAGAACTGCCTCTAATGACCATGATTACAGCTGTTAAAGTGGTTGAAATCTATGAATAGCAAAGTTTTTCTCTAACAAAATATGGGAGAGTCTGTGGTGTGGTCTATATTTAGTGCGTAGCTTTTTGTTGTGATCACGGAAGGCTTGTATCATGTGGACGCGCCGACAGTGTTGTTGTCATTACTCAGAATACCTCATGGGGGAGAATAGTGAAAAAAACTCTTTGGGATTAAACAGTGAATCATGTATATCTATATCGATATATTAGGGCTGTGCAATTAATCAAATTTGAATCCCGATTTTGGCTCTAACGATCACAAAAACAACGTAATTGAGAAAATCGATTATTTTGCACGTTCCATTTCGCAAGTAAACTCTTATGTTGTCTTGTGTTCTGAAGGGGAATTCAAAAGTATGAAGGGGAATTTCACAGTTGAAGGTGTCTTCAATGTTAATTTGTTTGTTGTTTTCACTGTATTTTAACTTCAATAAATGCAACATCTCTTCCAAAAGTTCTTTGGTCTATAAAATGGTAACAGAAAGGTCAATCAGTGTTTCCCTTGTTTTGTCCACAACTCAAAGATATTCTGATTACAGTCTGTTCAATAAATGCAACATTTTTCCAAAAGTCAATGCGTAATCGTGTTAAATAATCGGGATATTGACCAAAATAATTGTGATTATGATTATTATAAAACTGGGCGCATTCATAAAGCCCTGTTTCTCCGTGAAATACCCACACTGTAGTTCATTAGAAAGGGGCAAGGGTTTCATACAGTATCTGACAAAATGTGGAAGAGCCTGTGGTGTATGGTGGATACTTTTCACCAGTTAAACATGAACTACTGTCTGCCTGCAAATGTTAATTGAGCGAATAAAACTCTCCACATCCTTAAAATATAATAAATATGTCTCTTTGTCTGGGAAAAAGACAAGGAGAGAGATTTACATTATTCTACTGAGAATACAAAACTCATTACTCTTGATCCCTCAAAGGCACCACAAACACATTGGATGGCCTGGTTTTGTGGTTAATGTTAGTGTGTGTGTGTGTGTGTGTGTGTGTGTGTGTGTGTGTGTGTGTGTGTGTGTGTGTGTGTAGCTACAGTTCATATGCAGCCACAGGCCAGGGCGCAGGTTTTGTTTCAACATTGGGGCGGACATGTTCGGGGGTCCTCTCCCAGAAAATTGTGAGCGTCAAAATACTTCATTTCCTGCTTTCTGGTGAATTTTGATGCAACAATGTATGGTGCAAATGTGTTAAATTATGTGAAGGAAATTATTATTCGGCATATTCAAATCATCACACGTGTTTCGGGATGTTTTTTTCTTTGTTTTTCTCAAATCTGTTGGGGAATGAGACCTTGTTAAAGCCAGAAGCTGTAAAGTTTAAAGGAATACGCCACCGTTTGTTGAAATAGTTCTTATCACGGTCTCCCCTGGCTGTAGATAGGTGGGCCAACGCATTTTTTGTCTCAGTGCAAGTAATTAGGTTGTTTCTTTGTCTTTTGTTGGCTCACTTTTACTCACAACATGCTAACCGGCAACATGGGATTCCATTCACTACTAACTAGCGGCGGCGCTGGCGGTGTTGCACCGGACTAAAACGATGCATGCACAAAAAATGCGTTGGCCCACCTATCTACAGCCAGGGGAGACCGTGATAAGCCCTATTTCAACAAACAGTGGCGTATCCCTTTAAATCTACATAAAAGACACAGTTCTTGATTTCCACACGTTTTTTTTTTACCTCTTTTGGGGAGTGGGTTGCCTTTCAAATGTTTTGAGGGGGACAAATCTACTTCTTCTAAATATTGGGGGTGGGGGGCGGGGGGCATATCCTCTGCATCCCCCCAAAATCTAGGCCTATGGCCACATGTACAGTATGTGTACCATGTGATCCAGCAGATCATCGTCAGCTGGTTCTGCTGCCTTGAAGCTCGGCCTCTCAGCCACCAATTACAGCTCCCCGGCCGCCCGTAAAGCTCCAAGCATGAGAGGTAGGTCTCTTTATAGAAACCTATGGAGCGAAATGTCTCTCTCTCTCTCTCTCTCTCTCTTATCCATCTCAGTCCAAATACTATCAGGCAGATTCACCATCTTTCATATAAAGTGCCCTTGACCTTCCAGCTATATGAGAAGGGCTTAATAGAGAATCATAATGGAGCTCTATACTTTCCATGTGGTTGAGCAAGCCGAGCACTGCGGGCTAGCAGGACAGCTTGCTACAGATTAGGTGTTAAAGTGTGTTGCCATAACTCGTCGAGCCCGTAAAACATAAAAACACAGCAGGTCAGGTGCTGGCTGGCTGGATGCTGCGAAGTCAGGATGCTGGGGTTGAAAAGTCACTTTGTCTTCTGTTGAATATAAAAGATTTTAAAGGATAATGTTGATGTTATTGTCTAGAAATCACATGAAAAGACCCAAACCATCAACGTGGTTTCGGGCCGCAACTAACGCATATTTTCATTGTTGGATTGATCTGTCGATCATTGTTTTGATTAATGGATTAGTTGTTTTGGTATAAAAGATGTCAGAAAATGTGGATCAGTGTTTCCCAAAAGCCCAAGATGATGTCCTCAAATGTCTCGCTTTGTCCACAACTCAAAGATATTCAGTTTACTGTCACAGAGGAGAGAAGACACTAGAACATGTTCACGTTTAACAAGGTGACATCAGATTCACATTTTCTTTTCATCGCAATCACGTAAGACTTGTTTCATGTGGATGCGCCGACAGTGTTGTTGTCATTACGTTTCTGTCTCCCCCAGAAGACAGAAAGTATGCACTTAATACTTTAAAAGTTGACAACCAACCAATTAATCGATTCATCTTTGCAGCTCTAGTAGTTTTAAGAAAACACATCCTCAAAGGTCAGGAAATAGTGCATTTGTTGGGGACTATTTTCAGCACGATTAATCCACATTTGGTGCTCCAGCGAGTACTTGTGGCAGCGGGACGGTGTGTGTGGGATTGAGTTAAAATAAATTACAGTTCATCACCGTGGTTCATGGTGATGAAGGAACATGTCAGCCAGTGCAAGAGTGTGGCTCACTGATGAATAGCTTTTGGACAACAATGGAGCTCTTGGCTCTAGCTCATTGCTACTCTTTGGTTTAAAAACAAATATCTTTTTCTATTCTTCGCCCTCTCATTCCCCCTGCTCTGGCGTTTCCCCCTCTCATTCCCCCTGCTCTGGTGTTTCTGAGCCCCTAAGCCGGAGACATTTGAAAACACTTCTGACCCATTTTCGTTTGGAATCTGCTGGGTTGACACTGACCCCAACGTCTCGCCGCCTGACTGGGCCCATGACGTCTTGTTCTCTGAGACTAAGCTACTAACGTTACCAAGGCAACTACCAGCAACTGGCGGAGTATACATCGCTTCCTCCGTGAATTACTCAGGTAACGTAAACACCTTGGATAAGCTGGTTCTACTGTGGAAACTTTACACTACTCAACTAAAATTCGAAAATTAAATTGATGCCAATGATCTAAATGTTTGTGTTATTTTTTCTTCAAATTTCTTGGCCCTTTTTTCAACATTTTTGTGGCTTTTTTCTGTTCCACAAACCCGGCTTAAGACCCGTGCCGATCGATCTTTTGAGTCCGTAGCACCGAGACTTTGGAACACTCTGCCTCCACCCTTACGGTCTGCTGATTCTGCGGACTCTTTTAAAAATCAGTTAAAGACTTTGTAACGTGTATCGTTAAGTATCGTCTTGTATGTTAAGTAAAGCACTTTTGTATCTGCGATGAGCGCTCTATGAATACATTTTACTTACTTACATTACCTTACAAAACGTTAAAATGTATGTAACGTGTGAATACAAGTGATTTGAGGAAAGTACCAGATGTAAAATGTCACTCCAGCGAGGCACAATGACTGATGGGTAATCTTGCTTGTCAATTTCCGGCAAAGCGATGAACCGATGTTCAGTTCTTCCTTACACAGTTCACTGTTTCCTTTGAACTGAGCATGTTCGCTCCCTACGGTTTGTAATCATACATCCCGAGATGCCCAGTTCAGAGCAGGTGGGTGGACCGATTTGGACAGATTTATTTTATCGTTGGTGGTTATCATTGCTTTTTTTATTTTCAGTGTAGCTGGCTCTAAAGGATGATGTGAGAGGAAGAAAAAAAAACGGAGGATGGATATAGAGGGAGGGGAAAAAAGAAGACCTTACAAACACCTACGTGTCCCTAGATGCTCCTCCATCAATGTTTTCCTAAACTTAGCAAAAACAATTCATCACCTAGGTTAGCTAACAAGAGGCCTAATTCACATTATCTGGAGTCGTGAAACCCCAAAGGCTGAAATCACAAAGCCTTCCAAGGCGAGAGCTGCTCCAATTTAGCAGTAAAACCCAACAAAATAAAGGGCTTTGTGCATACTGATCAGCCCACTCTGTGTTCAGCTGTTCCCAGAGCTGCCCAGAGGTAAAAGAAAACTCATTAGTAATTCAAATCGGGCTGAGTCAGGAGGAGAACATAGCAGCTCGGATTTAAAGACAGAATTATTATCTGCTGGAAAATGATAGATCCCCAGTGAAAGGTGGAGGGAGAGAAGAGAAGCTGTTGTGAGGCAAAAAACAGATCAACGGACGTGAAGAGAGAGATGTTTGGGTCCCAAAATACAACGTGGAGGGGAGTTCGTGTCCCGAAGAAGTTAGGGAGAAAACACAAGACTTTCCCTCAGAGAACGGGTGTTTGTTTCTCAGGGATCGGTGTTTTAACCCAAACAACAATGTCTTTTTCTAATCTTAACTAGTTGTTTTGCTGTCTAAACTTAACTCTCATCGCCGCAGGAAGGTAGGGCTGCTGAAACATGAAGAAAAAAAAAATCATAATCACAGTTATTTTGGACAATGTTGAAATCACTTATCGACTGTTGGAAAAATGTTGCAGTTATTGAACTTAAAAAAAGAGAAACAGTCAGTCAGACGGTTTAGAATCGAGACGCCCCAACTCAGAGTAGTTTCCTGTATCTGTGTACGTTGGCTCCGCCACGGCCACGCCTCTTTAGGAGACTAGCGGCAGGTCCTGAGCAACATGACATCATGACTTCGCATAAACATACACGCCAACTTTCTTAAGCCAAGTGGCGTGTTATCTGTACGCATTTTGAGCTATCCGCGTGTATGTCTACGCTGTATACAGCGGAAGGCTGTCTGCAACGTCACAGCGTAAACATACTGCTACGTGGCTTTAGAAAGTTCCACGTGGCGTGTATGTTATTGCGAGGCTACGTGTTATCGCGAGACTACCTCACACGCGGGTTTTTGAGGAAAACAAGAAACGGACAAATGGTTGGGATTAGGAAAAGAAAACCAGGTTGGCTTTAGGAAAAGAGAAACAGGTTGGGTTTAGGAAAAGAAGGACAGGGTTGGCTTCATTAAATGCCACACGGGACACGAACTCCGCTCTCCTGGGTGAAAGTCCTGTGTTTTACCCATCCACCACCCCAACCGCGCATCAATTCACACGCAATCACAAGGTAATGTAAGTCAATGGAGGACAAACGGCGTTGATAAACACGCTAAAAAGCGAGTATGCATCTTGATAATACGCCAATAATGGCATACGAATTGGCGTGTCATACATACGCTACTTCATGAGATCACTCTGTCCTGAGTGTATTGATTCCAACGGGAGAAGTGAACGCGAACACATATTATGAGCGATTCTTTCGCTATAGTATAAATTGGACTCATTTTTCACAAGCCACATATCTCCAGAACATTCTGAAACTAAAATTGCATTTTTCAGACGGACACATCAGGGGAAAATTAACTTTGTTTGAGACCTGTTTTTTTGTCTCAGGAAGAAACTCTCGCGAGATCTGGCAACACAGAGACGCTAACGTCAGTTAATGTTCATGAACGCCCCAACAAAACTAATCTGCGTCATGCTAAATATGTCTATTAGCTGTGTAAATATCTAACGATAGCAAAAGAACATATTAATACATTATTTAAATATAACTTTTCATCTATCCACACGACGTTCACTACACATTCAAACGAGACCACGCCCCTTTAGGAGACAGAAAGTGTGTACAGTTTCATACCACTGACAAGGCGCTATCTTTAGTAGAGAGGATCTTTGAAACAGTTCAACAAATCGACAGTGAAAACAACTTGAACTGTGAAATTTCCCTTCATAATTTCCCCATTGATCTTTTTGATTAGAGAACACAAGGCAAAAACAAGAGCTTACTGGCAAAATGTTATCTGCAAAATAATCGCTGAGAATCGTGAGATTTCCATGTCTTTTTCGTTATAAAGCAGGTCGAGGTGCTATAGCAATACTGTGAAAGAAGAGAAAATGTAAACAGCCCGTATTGAAAACCAGTACCTTTAAACAAGCTGTCAGGACTTCCGTACGGTTGTGATGTCACAACTATACTATATATAGGTAGAAAATATTGCTACAGTTCCGTTACAGTCATTCTCTGGCTACACTGGCCGAGCGAGCAGATGTGTAAGACTCCGAAATGCTGACCAATCAGAGCAGAGTGTTTCAGATAGAGGGTGAATACAGGTATATTCAAACAGGCAGTATAAGAAAAATTATGTGTTTTATGAAAATTAAAGCTACATTGTGTAAGAATTTCTCCCATCTAGTGGTGAAATTTTATATGACAACCAACTGAATATTACTTTCTAGCCCCTCCTCCTACGGTGGCCGAAATTAGCTCTCTCCATCGTTTACATGCAGCTGTTCTAGCCACTCCAATGTTAACTTTGGTCTTGTTGCTTTGCCTGTCGCGTTGTCGTTTTAATTCTCTTTTTCGCTTCCCTGGCAAGTAATCTCCCCCTGGCATTCGTCACGGTGCCAATAGGTGTAAGAGGGCGAAATGCGGAGGTATGTCCCTCTTTGGCTAATGTATTTTAAAGATGGAGGCGCTACATGGCGGCCGTCATTCGAGCGACTCGCCCGTATGTATTCTGAATGATTCTGAATGGCAGATTCTACGCGTACGAGAATACTTTGATTAGTTGGTGGAAGTAATTACACATGAATGAGCACATATTTGTGAAAGAACAAAGGGATTTTTGCTAAGAATCAACTCAAAAAATGACACAATGTAACTTTAAAGCATGTAAACATGTTCTAGCAGAAACCCTAAAACAACTATGAACCTGAAATTGAGCATGATATGGGCCCTTCAACTGTCATGTGACCAGTCGTCACGTGACAGGCCAACGGTCGCCAACATTTTGTAAGACATCATGCAAATTATTGTGCATGCGTTTCCGTACAATATCATACAAACCATTCATGAGAATGCGTTGTGTCAATTTGTGAGCCCCGTCTTACTCTGGAGCAGAGAGAACACATACTGTACATGTTTTGGGAACACCGCTGCTGTGACTGCCTCTGGCCCCTTCAGGTGTCAGAGAAAGAGAACGAGTGCTGAACAAAGAGAAAGAGCGAGAAAGGAAGAGAGAGAGAGGTGGTGGCGGACAGAGACAGACAGGAAGCATCGCATTGGTATTCACGGCTGGTTTCAGCTCACCCATCCGTCCCTGCCTCATATTCTTTACATCACTTTTGCCCTTCAGTGCAGCAAATGTCTCACACACAGCTGGTGGAAACGACACGTCTGTTCCCAAGAGAAGCCGCACAGTCGATCACGCGCACACTCCCAAGAATGGCGCGCATGTACGCTCACGCGCCAAGCTGACGCAAAAACAAGCTTTTTTTAATTGCTACATGGGTGGATCAGATGGTCCATTTTCATTTTATCACACAGTTATGTGCATCATGATAACTTTGGGTGGTAAGTTCAATGCATTATTGATGGCTTGTATGGAGAAAAACAAATCATCGAACCATAAACTCCCAGTGAAATAATTGCTGCTCGCTCCTTGGAAGTTTTAGCAGCATTTCCATATGTTTACGATTCTCTGATTGATTCTCCTCTCAGTGGTACATTGCTGCGACTTCTGAGCGTACAGATACTAAAACGTCTGTCGGGGTTCTTAGCAGTAAGACATGATGCAATGTGAGCAGTACTCTGTTTTAATGAGGCTGCATCCCAAGACAAGCTTTGGAATGCTGGTATTGAACAGAAAATTGAACGTGAAGTGTGAGTCCAACTTTGTTCCCTCTGGGTTGGGGGTGAGTTACTGCTCCAAGCGAAAGAGTGTCTTCTAGCCTTTGTAAATGAGTGAGGGTGAAAAAAGAGTGAGATGGACGGGCGGTTTGGCGTGACGTCAGCAGTGTTGCGGGCATTGTACCGGGCCGCTGTGGTAAAGGAGAAGCCGAGCCGGAAGTAAAAGCTCTCGATTTCCCGGTCCATTAGTCTTTCTCGATGACATTCACGGGACTGTTCAGGTGCCGCCGGAGGTTCCGCCGGATGTCCGTCACCTTTCGATTTCTTAGTGTTGGCGTTCTAAAATCCGATCAATTTGGGAAACCAAAATCGGTAACACTTTACTTGAAGGTATCTACAAAAGAGTGACATGTCACTGTCATGATACATGAACCCTAACTCTAAATCTAACTCTAACCCTAATCCAAACTTGTCATGACAAAAAAACGGATGACACTGTCTGACAGAAGTGTTATGTCATAAACGTTTATGACTTGTTTAAAATGTTATGACATGTTCATGACAGTGTCATGTCACTCTTATGTAGATACCTTCAAGTAAAGTGTAACCCCGAAATCTTCCGAGCTAGAACTGACTTCATATTGACTTTTATTTTTTTATAAAATTCTCATCACACACTCGAAAGCCATTTTAATTCCAGAGCTCGCCCCCTTACGTGTACACGTTCCACTGAAACAAGTTCCTTCCCTAGGGCTATTTTGCAGAGGCGCCGTACCTGCGCCCGACGCTTAGCGCCGCAAAGAAATGCCACTGAACCAGAGACCGTTTTTCTCCTATCTAGGAATGTTGTGTGGACTAGCCAGACCTTCCTCCGTAGCACAGTGGAGATATGTTTGGCAATGTTTGGCAATGCGAGACTATCAGTCCATCTAGGTTCTGACCCTCACCTTTGGTCATGAGCTTTGGGTAGTAACCGAAAGAATAAGATCACAGATACATGTGGCCAAAATTTGTTTCCTCCGTAGGGTGTGTAGCAACGAGAGATCTCCGCTCCGCCTAACAAGAAAAGTAATTGTCGGTCGTTATGAGCTGCTTGCATAATCGACCTATACGATCGTTTTCTGCGTGAGGACGGTTTGTAAAAGAAACATGATAATAAGACTCTAAACTGCCTTTTTTGGAGAATGGCAAAAAAACACGCACTTGAAGACAAATTGGAAAAGGCAAGATGGAGTGAGGAAAGGATGGAGCGAGACAGGGAAGGAAGTGTAGCTTCTGTGACCTTATGATCCTTATAATTACATACGAAGGGATAAACACGGGAGCCAGGGGCTGTTTGATGTTAATTCAAGCTTTATATGAGCACATTACAGCAGAATTTGGACATTAACCAGGGGAGAGCTTCTTCCCAGAATACATCATAAAAACGACTCAACCAGAGAGCAGTGTGCGGGATGATGGGCATTATAAGATAATCTTCTAATAGGACATGTTGAACCTTTTAAATGTGGCACTTCTGTACCACCAACACATTCTCACTCCCATCGCGTCAAAAAGCGACACTTGGTCAGGTGCCTTTGGCGTTTGTTATTGAAAAAAGTTTCCTTTAGCGTCACATTTAGATACTCTTGGTCGGGAGTATTGGCGTCACTATTTGACGCTCTCGGGACTCGCGTCTAGGCCTTTGGCGTCATATTTAAACGTGCTTGGTCAGGACTCTTGGCTTCACTTTTTGACGCTCTGGGTCGGGACGTACGTTTAACTGACATGCGGCACAAGAACGGGACAGTTAGATTTAGGAAAAGATGGTTGGTGGGGGTTACAAAATGTACGTTTCAGTGACATGCGGCACAAGAACGGGACAGGAACCCTGGTCTCCGGGGTGAAAGTCCTTTGTTGTTTGACCCACCCACCACCCCAACCAACTATGACCCTAAAATCCGTCTACCTGTGTGCGGAAATCTGTTTCTGTAGCTGTGACAACGAAACACGTGCATAGACAGAACCTCTTGTGTGAATTTTGTTCTGTTAGCTTGGACCATTTTTGGTAGGCCTATATTAATTCAATTTCAATAAGCTGTATGATTGGGCCTCTTGTGCGCGCCTGTGTTAACGTGCGCTTGTTGCCCCGTGTGCGCTGATGCGCTCATCTGTTGACATTTCCGAATGCCTTCCTACAGTTGCTTAATAAAAGCGGGCTTTCCACACAAACAAACGTACATTCGTCATTAGTATGGCCAGTTCTAAAATGGCAACCTAATAAAATAAAATAAAATAAAATGACTTAATACAGTCAGCACGTAAAAGCAACATACACAGACCAACATTCAGACAGGCACAATGCACAACAACGAGTAACAAACAGCAAATAAAGACAGCAAGCAAAAAAAAACAAGACAAATCTGCAATGACGGTAATGGTGGTGAGGACAACAACTTCCATCATCCCACACTAAATCACAACATCACCAAACTGGGTCTTTGGTTATAGTTTTGGTTGAGAGACCTCTCGAGGCAGAAAATGACATACTGTGCGTTTAAGATTTTCCTTCATTGGGACTATAAGGGGCCCATAACAAACCGACTTTACAGTATCTGGACAGAGGGTCCACATACTAAATATAGTGTAGTTGGTGAAACCAATAGAAAATATGACATTGATGAACAAATTGGGAAAAAAATTGCTGACATGATTAACCTCATCAGGAAAACATTTTAGGAGGTACTTGTTCATTTCAGGGCTTTCACGAATTCATGACCTCCTTAGATTGACAGACGTGGCCTTGAGTCTGTGTGTGTGTGTGTGTGTGTGTGTGTGTGTGTGTGTTATAACGCTCACCTCCTGACCTCCTATTGGGACCGAATGGGCCACACGTCTCTCTGTATCCAACCAACAAATTCATTTCAAAGGCCATTACCTGCATCTCACGCTGTACTGTAACCCCTGACCTCATGATATGGTGAAAGAAAGAACGAGAGAAAGAAAGAAAGAAAGAAAGAAAGAAAGAAAAAAAGAAAGAAAGAAAGAAAGAAAGAAAACATCTGTTTGGAGATTGTTCAAAGATCCAAAGTTGATGTTAATAAACCAGGATATATAAAAACCAGGCACATATTTTTTTCCCGAGAGCAGAGGAAGAGAGCTTTCAATTGTAACGCAGAAGGTTTGGATTTTAACATAAGTTTATCTATTATAATATCAAAACGCAGCAGTTTTCCAGCTAACGAGCCACAGAACAGCTAAATGTTGTGCTGGGGAGCTTGAACTTGTCGTGATCTGTCTGTGTCTAAATCTTTTGTGATTATTTGATTTCTCGCCTTTAACAGGACACTGTTTTGAACTGAAGTGGGAAGTAGATCTGCACGAGTTGTGTTCTTATTACTGTTGCAGCTAGCTGACACACAAGAGCGGACGTTGCTCAAGAGGGTCTTAAAGGACGAATCCGGCGCAAAATGAACCTAGGGGTTAATAACATGTTTTCATGCTAATCGAATGTGACCAGTTTTAGGAACGCTGTGCAACCAGTAACCAGTAACATAGCTCAAGCACGGCGTTCATTGTTCGACTGGTCTTGACTGTTTCCCCAAGATGGCGCCCGCCTGTATACATGAACAGTACTGTCTTTCTAAACTATCTTTTTAATAAACTGTCTGTACACTTACAAAGTTCTCAAAGCTTCGGCTTACATGTAGGGACCCTCATTATGCTACCGTGGAAGTGTGGTGCTATTTTGAGCTTTGTTAGTCGTATAGAAATAGAGATTTATTTTTACTTTACCCTCTGCCCCAACTACTAGCATTAAAAGCTAATTAGCGGTTTGCGCTAAACTGGTCACATTCGATTAGCATGAAAACATATCCCAGAGAACGGTCGACTCGGTACCCATGTGTTATTAACCCCTGGGTTCATTTTGCGCCGGATTTCTCCTTTAAGTTAGAAAGGAGGATATTATGAAATAAGGTGACCGCCGGCCAGTCACATGACGCTGGGTACAGAGCATCATGAGCTCAGCGGTGGAATTTTTTTGGCGACAAAAGGTAACCGTGAGCCGGTTACAGATCAGCGTGAGGTGACAGTCCTTTCAGGGTCGTGAGATTAGCCGACAAAAAGTGAGCGTCATGCGGCGAAGACAGTTGCGTTTAGGGAAAAGCTTGTGGTTTGGATTAAAGCACTCCCGGGGAATGAATAGCATTTCCTGGGTGACAATCTTTTCTTTTTCTTCGGGAAGCAAACTCCGCTCCCCGGCTTGAAAGCCAACCCAGCCGTTACGCTGAATACATACGAATTACAGTGCATTACTTTCCGTAGCAATATGTATCAATAGTTCATGAGAACAACCTGAACCCTACATAGAGTAGGTCCACAGGAAAAAAAGTATTTACATGGTTCACTGCCATCACAGCCTCTCAAAATGATGACTCACTCATGGGAATTTTATGAAAAGTCAAAAAACGGGAGAATGGCTAGTTGGCAGTGTGTGTGTGTGTGTGTGTGTGTGTGTGTGTGTGTGTGTTATTAGCTGGTACACTGAGCCATGTAATTGTGTGCAGCTGAAAGAGCACAGGGCTGGATGGTGACCCACAAAAATGGCAAATACTAATAAATACACACGCTAAAAGCTCAGCAATCGCTTGACCTTAATCACATTATACAACCATGATGCCCTACACACTCTGGTGTGTGTGTATGTGTGTGTGTGTGTGTGTGTTTGTGTGTGTGTGTGTGTGTGCATTAGGGCTTTGACTCCGAACTTCGTTATTCGAATATAATTCGAATATTAAAAAAAATAATGATATTCGAACGAATATTAGCCAGCCCTTAATATTCGAACCTGTTATGGGCATTATTTTTTGTAAATGCGTTTGCTTGTAAACGTTGTTTTTTCACGCTTTTTCACGCATTTCAAAATGTAACTACACGTCACGGCGACGCACGTCTCTCGGCCGTGGCTCGGTAGCGGTGCATTCCCCGCCAATTCTCTAAGAAAGCAGGCTGGCCCAGGGCCAGGCCAGCTCAGCGGCGTCTTTCTCCCGTCGCGTTCCGCTGTCTCTCCTACCTACACCGGCGCCGCACCCTGTCCCTTCTCCCCTTTCTACCTGCCTGCTCAGTGCTGCTGCACATGAGGAGAGAGCACAGGGGGGGGGGCTGCTCCTCAGTCACTCAACAGAAGAGAAAGGTGACTGTTTCGGCGGCCACAGGAGAGAAATACTGGCGCTGTCTTTTCTACAGAAAGTCGCCAGATTTCACGCTAGTCGCTTTTGTGAAAAAAAGTCGCTAAGTTGGCAACACCGCCCACACGCACACACACACACACAGCTCCGAACTTCCTGTCGAAAGCACACTGTTTGTGTTTAATCCAGGGTCTGACTTAATTTTTTTTTTTAAATGAAGGCATTTAATGGTAAAAATATTATTAATAAATATTCGAATATATTTGAATATTAATATTAATATACAAACGAACTTCGAGTATGATTTTTGGGCAAAAGTCAAAGCCCTAGTGTGCATGCCCTGTTGCTGACCCCGTACAGTAGGATTACACTGAATGTTAAGCTGGCACTTTTCCTCCCAATGGGATCGAGGCAGGACATGACTTAACTGTGAACCCTTCACACTCACACATACAGTTTATATATATACAGCCATACACACTGGTAATATATTTATGTATCTGGCTGACATGCATACACACTCTCATTCTAATCTGACACATACAAACAGGCCCTCACACACGTATTGGTGCTCTTAGCTTTGATCTTGGCAAAGTATGAGTATGAGTGTGTGTGTGTGTGTGTGTGTGTGTGTGTGTGTGTGTGTGTGTTGTGTGTGTGTGTGTGTGTGTGTGTGTATCATTAGTTCTGTAGAAGGTGCAGGTTCAAACATTAGCATCTGATGGGCTGCTATTATATGAATTTGTTAGTTCAACATTTTGGGAAATATGTTTGTTTTTTTGCTTACTTTGAAAAATGATGAAAAGATGGATATGAATGCAATGTCTGTATGTGTGTCTATAAGTACAGCTCATGACACTTGCAAACGTCTTGTTTGGTCCGACCAAACCCCAAAAATATTCGGTTTACTATCATAAAATAAAAACAGGACAACCAAAAAAAACTGTTGAAATGATTAATTGATTCACAAATATTATCTGAATATGGATATTATATGAAGTCGACTTCAATTCACACGCATCTCATTTGTTTAACCTGGACAGAAACAGAAAAAACTATTTTGTGGTGTTAGGGGGATTTATATGCTGGAACTACGTGTATTATTTGGGGAACAACATTTTATGTTTGCAGCATCTCTTGCTGATAAGGTCGCCAGGTTCTGTACCACTGTGTTTGTGCAGAGACAAAGTTTTCTCATTTTTTACATTTTGTTCAAATGTAAGTTTAAGAAACAAAATGCACGGTGAGCTCTAGAGGTGCTTTAGGGTGTATTTTGCAACTTTGGACAGAGCCAGAGAGACAGAGAAGGAAGAAACTGAACAGAGGGAGACACTGTCAGCAGTAACAGCAGCCAGTTTTCTGATGAAGTCTCTGAGCAGTAGATTTCACCACCGAACCCTCCTCGGCTTCGTTACCAGCCAAAGAAATGGCCTGAGAGACAACCAGTGTGTGTGTGTGTGTGTGTGTGTGTGTGTGTGTGTGTGTGTAGGTCATATTCTTGCCAAGCTGCGGGCATGGCTTGCGTGCCTGGGAAGGAAAACAGCTCATAACAAAAGCAGAGCGAGAGGGCCAGAATGTGAATGTTTGGGAGTTTACAATTCTCCCTTCTTTTTTTCCTACTGATTCTAACGTGCTGGCTGACAGATGGGCAGGACGAGACTCAGGACTTCACATGCAAGTGATGTGCACACACACACATACACACACTCTCACACACACACACACACACACACACACATACACACACACACACACACACACACACACACACACACACACACACACACACACACACACACACACACACACACACACACACACACGGGGTTTCCCTGCCATTATAAAGTTTAGGTGCAGCATCCAAGCCATTTTGAGGCAGCACCTAAGCCGAATGAATGTACCTAAAAGACTTTTCTCAGATCTAATGATTAAAGTTGGTCCTCAGTGGATTTCTTCAGCAAGTTTTGTCTTTAAGCTTTTTGGGTGTAATTTATTATCTGCTTCTTTTTTTTTACATTTTAGATACAGATTTGGAGATAATAATGGTCCAAAATGATGTGAAAAAGAGACTCAAAACTACCACAAAGGGAAAATACACGACTACAAAGATACGCCAAATGACCACAGAGACCCAAAACAACCCCAAAGAAAACAAAGAATGACCAAAAAGAGACTCAAAATGTAAGGACGCCTAAACCCCCTACGCAATACGCGCACCTAAGTCTTTCACAAAGCTGGGGAAAACACTGCACACACACACACACACACACACACACACACACACACACACACACACACACACACACACACACACACACACACACACACACACACACACACACACACACACACACAGAGTGCAGAGATGCTTAGCCAGGCCACTCAGTTGGAGCAGGACTGGTAGTATATTCCGACTCCATCTGGAGAACATGGCTTGGAGGGAAGCTCTCCTAAGAGGTCAATGGGCATCCACACACACAGAAACACACACACACACACACACACACACAGCTCTGTTAAGGGGTTAACATACCGCCAACAGGCACTGTGCTAACCCTTGACCTCCACTAATGCTGTCTGGAGAGGTGGCAGGGGAGGTAATGGGTGAGAAAAGTGCTCACACATGAACCTGACCTCCCTGTTTTAGCCTCTCTCTGTCTCTAACTCTAAATCCGCTGATCAAACAAAGGAAAGCTCAGTGACAGACAGACAGACACACACACACACACACACACACACACACACACACACACACACACACACACACACACACACACACACACACACACACACACACACACACACACACACACACACACACACACACACACACACACACACACACACACTAATGCCATTAAATGACATCTCAATGTTTATGCTGACCAGCAGGTCCTGAAAATGGAATAATACTCCAAGAATACTCCAGAATTATTGTAGTTTAGGGAAAACTATTGCACAACTCAGAGTGCAACGATTATCTTCATTGTTGTTGATTGTTTTCTGGTTGTTTGTTCTATAAAATGTCAGAAAATGGTGAAAAATGTGGATCACTGTTTCCCAAAAGCCCAAGATGACGTCCTTAAATGTCTTGTTTTGTCCACAACTCAAAGATATTCAGTTGACTGTCACAGAGGAGAGCAGAAACTAGAACATATTCACATTTAACAAGCTAGTATTAGAGATATTTTAAATTTTTTCATAAAGAATTACTCAAACTGATGAATCGATTGTCAAAATCGTTGTCAATTAATTTAATCTTTGCAGCTCTAGAGTTCAGTGTGCATGAATCTGAACCAAAGGTCTGTGCTGCGGTGCATCAAGCTGACTGAAAAGGCTACAACTACAGGCCAGTGAGGATTGTGGGCAAAATTATACATCCTAGATTTCATTAATATAGAACTCTTCTTACCTTTTGCTGTTTTTATATTCAAATATGTCAGTCATATTAAATGACTTCAGGGTTAGTTATTGAGTTACCCAGACCTGCTAAAATGTAGAACTAATGTGTCTCAGGTGAATTTACGCCTGCCTTTTTAAACAGATAATTCCTGTCTGGACCAAAATCCAGATGCTCAAGACTCATGATATGACTGCATGTAAAAAATACAAGGAGACTCTGAGAGAAGAAACGGAGATGGAGAACAGGGTGAGGGTGTTACATCAGTACAATTTCCCACATCATTCCCCTGATTACAAAGCACAGAGAGGGTTCTGAGGCTTTATTCAGACACCCCACACAGAGATAGAGAGAGAGAGAGAGAGGGAGGGAGAGAGAGAGAGAGAGAGAGAGAGAGAGAGGGAGGGAGAGAGAGAGAGAGGGAGAGGGTTGTGTAAGATAATTTACAAAAGACACGCTTCAAAGACAGCACAAAACAGCTCCCTCTGCTCCTTTTGTGCGTGTGATGTATAAGCCTCACACACACACACACACACACACACACACACACACACACACACACACACACACACACACACACACACACACACACACACACACACACACACACACACACAAGAAACACAAATTCTGCATATTTTGAATGCAGCATACTCACTTGATTTGACATTTTATAAATGTCGGAGTTCAACAATAAGGGTTGCTCTTGACGTTGAACCCTGAATGTGCAAAAAGCGTGCATTTATGTATGTTCAATACCAAAGTAATTCCTCCACATTCAAGAGAAAGATAAAAAAAAAAAACTAACAATTCCTAACATGATGAAACACTCAAAAAAGCCAAATGAGGAAACACTCCAGGACACCCTGCTGAGAAGCCCTGTGAAATGAGGACTGCGACAGACAATCCACCTGAGCATGATGAATGTCCTTGTGTGTGTGTGTGTGTGTGTGTGTGTGTGCGCTTCCCATCAGGCTACATTTCAACACTTGCATTTTAAAGACATTGTGAATCAAAAGGGGGGGGGAATCAGAAATCTCCAGTGGCTGCAGGGCGGTGGAGGTTTATTCCATGAATTATTGATCGTCCTTCAGACATCATCCTGGTCTTTTGTGTGTCACCCACAAAAAAATGAAAATCGAACAAATGACACTGGAGTCCCACCTATGGATGAATCTGATTTGTGGCTCTATGAGGTAGTTTTGTGTGTGTGTGTGTGTGTGTGTGTGTGTGTGTGTGTGTGTGTGTGGTCTGTATTTGTCTGCTCTATTGCTCTGTCATTTAACAACATTCACCCCCTAACCTGAAAGCTGAGGCCCATAAAAAAAGTACCTTAAGATCAAGGACATCGAAGGGTTAGAAGTCGCTGGCTCCAAAACAATCTCTGACTCCATAGAAGATTAAAAATGTCCAAACTGTTTCCCACAAGGTAAGGTCTTCTTCTGATTTCTGTCAAGTGGCAATTTTGTGAATGATTATTCCATTAAGATGTCTTAGCATGATTATAAATAAGATTTGAGTGTGATTTTGGATATTTTCCTTAAATAAGGTACATTGGATGAAACATCCAAATAAATTGTCAGAGCTACAATCTAAGTTTGACCTTAGGCAGACAACTGTTACAGGTTTTAAACAGAAGGGCACTCACAGAGCGCAGATCTCTGCTAAGGCCATGCCCTCATCACGCAATGTGAATGGAAGTAAAAAATAAATTTGTGTATCCTTCCCGTGAATCAGATCCACTCCAAAATGCCCGTGCTACACCCTTCCACCAAGTTTCATGAAAACCGGCCCAGTAGTTTTTCTGTAATCCTGCTGATAGACAAAAAAAACAAGCTGAACCGAAAACACAAGACAAAACAACGGTCAGTAGGTTAATTTATAGAAAGAATTTGGGAAGGAGATTAAGCCAAGTATAATCAGCATAACAACAAAGGTAAATATTGCTTTTTATTTTGAACACTTTTCTGACCAAGAAGTAGCATGAATGGAAAAAAAGAAAAGACCTAAGATCGTACCTTGTGTGACGCCACAGAAGATGGTAGCTAAGCCGGATGGGAAATTAAGCAATTGAACTGTGAAAAGGTTCTGGCTGTAAGATGAATTAACCCTTGTCTTGTCCTTCAGGTCCCGGTGACCCGAAGGACAACACAAGGGTTAAGAAAAAATAACCAGCCCAGGACTGTGGCATTAATAATAGTCATGTAACAAAGGCGTTTATTTAAAATGTCATAATCCACAGTGTGTAAAGACAAAATGAGGTCAAAGAAAAGTCTGAGGTAATGTTCCGGCCCGCCGATCTATGCGTTGTTGGACGGAGCTGATTTTGTCCAGGTCAAGCCTGGTCCGGTTTTAACCATAAATCAGACTCTTATCTGCTCACTAGTCCATCGATCTTTCCAACATCACCTCTGAATGAACCAATGGTCCATACAAAGGAAACATAACCCCTGAGCAGCCACTATGATCCCTGCTACAACAAATATGTTGACCCTGGCCTTAACCGAGGCCCTCAACAGACCAGTACACCCTTACACACACACACACACACACACACACACACACACACACAAACACAGACCTGCTGACATTTATACACACACAAACACGCACTGACCCAAAGAAAACAACCTCAGCAGACTGACTCGGCCCTTACAATCAGCCACACACCTCCTTTCTGACCTTTTCTTTCGTCCATAGATAGAGTCTGACTGATCTCTCCACAGCACTTTATCTCTGAAGACATACACCAAAGACTCACAAGCATGTTAAAGCTTCCCCCTACGTATTCTTTTTTTAAATATCTTGCTTAAAAAACTGGCTAAAACAGTCTCTACATATTTGTGGCCTGGTCTATAACAAAAACAGCTGATCATCAAGTTCTTACCTTTTGTTTTGGGGGATGCTTTAACCAGAAAGACCGAATATATCTTGTTTACTCTTATGCCACTGTGACGGGCATAACAAGGGTCAAGTCAGGCTACTTTTTTGGCTAAAAACAGCCATTCTAACTATAATCAGATCAGATGACAATGTTTCTCCTCCATCAGAAACTTTTTATTCCAAGAAAGCATGTTGTTTTTCTATGCTTTCAGGGAAATACTGCTGAGGTCTAAGAATACGTGCAAACTGAGCACTCCATATACACTGAACCAAAGCTGCCACGCTTACATCCCCGCTCTCAACTATAACGGTAATCAAGCAAAGCGGGAATGCAACAAGAAAAACAGCATGAAGCCGCCGTGTTTTGTTACCATAAACTCTGTACATCCGGACTGTAAATTGAACTGATGGAGGGCAAAGTTAAAGCTGTTATTTCATGCTTCATGCCCAATTTATCACAGCAGCTTGGGCAAAAAAGTTTGTGTTTTCCACATATTTCATAAACCACGTGTGTTTTCCGCTGCAGTTCTGTGGTACAGCGGTAAAAAGGGAAAGGGAATGTCATGTTTCCAGTGCCAGAAATGTATGGTGATACGCTTGAGAAACAAACTTCAGGCACTTTGTCACTGAACAGAAACATTTGAAAATGACCTGCACGTGTGTGTGCTGAGAGACAGAGCTGTGATTTTACAGTGTCACAAACAAGTCCAGACCAAGCAAAATCATACCAACAACATACTGTTACACACCTACAACCACATATTCAGAATGAAAGAGTGAATGCATACGGTGTGTGTAGATGGAGAACGTCTGTGTCCTACCTGGTGCAGCCTGCATCTCCATGAGACCTCCGGTTGCGATTAGAGCCTCCAAGATTCTGACGTGATGCTCCGGGTTCACGTCGCAACTGTTGAACAAATACACAAACAAATACAATGATATGTACCTGTGTGTCTGAAATAAAGTTGCATTGAATATCTGTTCTAAATGTACTTTAAAAGGCATACTTTTCAAGTTATTCATGTCTCTTCGTAGATCAGATTGGCTTCATTCCAACACGGCGAGCCAGACGGTGAATGGCGGGTTTGGTGATCCCCTGGATGTTCTCACGGAGAACTTTACGGTTTCTACTAACGTTTCTGCTGCAACGCTTCCTGATTTCCCAAACTGAGGAGCGGCCCGCGGACCAAATCTCCCAACGCGCGTGCGTCAATCCCATTAAAAAGAAATTAGTGCCATGAAAAGGAATTTGCGTTAACTCGTTATTTTGGCTTTCATTTTGATATCCCTAAAGTAAATCAAATAAAACAGAATACGAAACGATATAAAAACCAAAGATTAACACTTATAAACTAATGCTATAACATTACTCCAAATTAAAAGCCAGATAGACAGAAAAACAAGCATTGACCTTTTTTAATATTCCATTTAAGCAAGTACTTTTCCTTTGTGTTTAGTTGTAAACAGCAGGATGGTAGCAGGATGTGGGATTGACTCAAATTAAACTACAGTGTGTGATTTAATTTCCCCACAGCATGCTGCAGTAAAGCCCAAACGGTAGAATATGTGTGACTGTCTAAATACTTGCAGACTGCAGTGTATGCTCCAGAACCATTTAGCAGTAATCAACATTTCCACACACACGAAATAAGCTAACATGGGATCAGGTCGAAATAGCACGGCATGCTATAAGACGCTGCTTCGCTCTTTATCCACCCATTGTGCACGTCAGAGGTGAATTACTTGACCAGGCTATGCAAACAATCAGTGCTTCTGACTCACTGACTGGCTTCCCAAATCCACTACATCTCCACCGCCCACAGCGCCGCGAGGAGAAATTCCTCGGTAATTTCTGGAAAAACAGACGCAGGCGAGCTTGTGCAGGCAAACAAAACAATAGCGTCGGCCTCGTTAATGCTGTTCTCTCAGCGTTCAAACATCCAGCTCTCGAAACTGCAGGATGTTGATGTTACAGCTGAGCCAAATATCATGTTTGGGTTTTCCTGTTAGCAAGCGCAGATCTTTCACTAGAAAAATATCAGGTCTTTGGTCCGGATCAACACAATCTCGCTCAACTGATACGAATGTTGTTGTGGAAATCCGCAGTGGTTTATTTGTGGATTGTCACATTCTGCCAAAAAGTTTGTTTAGTTCTTTGGCTGGCTGATTCACAAATGTAGAATTAAACGGGAGTACTCTCTCCACCCAAACACTGTGGGACTTTCGCAAGAGAAGTTGACCTGTTTTAATTTTAACTCAGATTTTAGATCATTCATAAAACACCATAAAACACAAGACAAAGCAAAACAAATATTAGTGTATCTGCTCATAAAAAGGTTATGGGATCTTCCTTCGCCCATGCTACAGCCTTCCCCCAGGTTTCATGAAAATTTGGACAGCAAAGGTAAAAAAGTAATCACTTCAAGTAATCTATATTTAAAGACTGAATTCAGAAGAAGTAACTGTATTCAGAATACCAACAATTTAATCTGCAACAGTAACAGAATACAGTTGCTCATTTTATATTTTAAAAACCTAATCCCATTACTTGTATTCCGTAACTTGGAACTCCCTGACCCTGTAGCTATGCATACATATATATTATATAATATGGGTTCTGGAAATAAAGTCACAAAGTCGCAGTGTTTAGAGCCAACTGCCATACCAAACATAAACTGACACTCATTCTCACGCTTAGCAAAGCACTGGTTGTTAACAAAGCAGACTTGCTCCCACCAGTGAATTGATGTGCTAAATTACTGTGTGTTTATGGGGGTGGGATAGGAGGACAATAATGTCTGTAGATTTTTATTACTTTATGTATCTGTATTGTATACTGTAAATACTTTTTATAGTATTTTATTACGCCATCTACCTGCCCAGGGACTACGGGAAGAAACTAGCAATTTGCTACAACCTGGCTCAAGACATCTATTAAGGACATCTATTAATGTTTCTGTGCACTGTCCCTGTACAAATAAATAAATTACAATTCTCAAAAACAAGGATGAGTTAGTTTAAACTCACAGCCATGACATAACAAACCCATTTTGGCGGGTACATTATCTGAGAGACTTTTGTGTTTCAATGATGAGGAACATTTAGAATTAAAACAGGAAGTTACAGTGACACAAGATCCTAGAAATGCTAACCCCATACGAGCCTGTTTGAGCTTTAGATCCTTGGCGGGACAGGGCGGAGCTAGACTCTCAGTACAGTGGGGGCGGAGCTTCATCATGGGGCCCTCTGCTACCAAGTAATTTTAAAATAAAAACTGTAAAATATCTGATGAATGCATTATAATGTGTCACTTGTAGAGCCAAGTAAGCCTAAAATAAGTTTGTATTGACGAAAAAAAAAACTGTTTGCCAGTCAAGTAAAAATGTTTCAGCACCACGGACAGCGACAACTGATTGACAGCAATGGGGCCGAACATGTGTTAAAATTTGCTGATAAGTTTGCCGTTTGTTCGAAATACAAATTTTACTTCATGAATTAAGTTTTTTTAATGTGTCTGCTTAGAATGTAGTGTTTTGTCGCCTGGGGGGGGGGGACCTGGGGCGGCCGCACCCAAGCACCCACGCTATCTCCGCTACTGCGGGGACCCTTCCAACCTTTCCAAAGTCGAGGCTAGAAACTGTGCCTTCTCCATTAGGGACAACTCCGTTTTGAAACGACCTGACCGAGGATATAAGGCTTGCTGAATCAGTGACTTCTTTTAAATCACTTCTTAGTATACATTTTTTTTCTTTCCTTTAAAGCTGCCCCATCTTCTGTTTTCACTATTACAATGATCTAAAGCCCTATGTGTATTGATTTGTATGTGCTTTGGTTTCATCTGACAAAGCACTTCGTAAACTATTGTTTTTAAAGGTGCTATACAAATACAGGTATTATTAGTAGTATTACTTCCACTACCAGCAGTTAAAAGAAAGGATTACTTCTTCTGTCCCTCAGAGACTGATACTGTGATTAACAACCATGCATATACACCTGACTTGAATTTAAATAGATAAAAAAGCAAATGAAAAAGCCATTAGGTGAGCAATGACACACAACATAAAGTCCTCATAAAAGAAAATTATGTATGACGTGGAGGCAAAAAATGCTGCAAGGTGAAGTATTATTTCCTCCTGGGTTGCATTGTTTTCTTTATATGAACATCTGAAAATGAATCAATGAGTAATTTTATTATTGTCTCATCCTTAAAAACGACTATGCCCAGCCCAAATGGGCTTACAAGACACAATTTGTTATAGCAAGGGACCAGATACCAGAATAGCAACATAGATTACAAACAAATAAACATCCTAGTATTTTTTGCCATGCTTTAGAGACAAAAGTCGGCAACTACATTAAATCTAAACAACCACTCCATTTGGTCATCATCAGTACACCAGAACATTTCAGAATTTTGATCAGACATTTCATTTAAAATGGGTGATCTTAACTCATCGTAATAAGGACAATATGTTGTTGTTTTGTGTCATCCCAAAGTTCAAAAAACATATTATAATCTCCTTTACATGAATAAAAGAAAGACATTTTTACCATAAGTTGATGCAGAAAAGGCACAAATTGTTCACCAGAATGCACAAAAATGAAGTGTTTGATGTTTCAACTTTGTTCAAAAGTGGAGATCTCGACCCCCCCCCCTAACGTTGAACCCAAAATTACACCCTTGGAATCCAGACTAATGTGTGTATGACTGCGGGAGTGAATGACGGGTGAAGCCTGTGTACCTGAGAGGAGAGTGCTTGAAGACGGCCTCAGCGAAGGCCTGTCCCAGCGGCCGGGGGCCGTTCTGGCTCTGCAGGCTGACCCGGGCCAGATGTCTGCTCAGATGGACCATGAGCTGGTGGTTGGCCTGAGGGATGCTGGGAGACTCCAGGATCCTCTTCAGCCTCTCTCCGCACTCCTCCACACTCTGACTCTCTGCAAGACAAAAGCAAAACCAGAGTGGTTTCTTTGGAGCAGGGGTCTTCAATGTTTTCTTAAGCCAAGGACCCCTTAACTAAAAGTGAGCAGGGACCCCCTACTACATATATTGTATAAAAGGAAGTTGCATATTAAACTGGGTGTACACTAACATGTAGGGCGGCCTAAAGCCTTTATACATACCTTTTAAGCATAGAATCCTAAACTATTAAACTAGCCTAATAACTGTTGGCATGATGTTTTAATGTTAAGTGGGGGTGCCTGGGTAGCTCACCTGGTAGAGCAGGCACCCATATATATAGAGGTTTACTCCTCGACGCAGCTGACCTATAAAAATAAAGGCCTAAAATGCCCAAAAAATTATCTTAAAAAAACTGTAATCTGTAGATGTCTTTCATGACTACCTTACCTATAGGCCATTAAGGAGTGGGGATTTATATTTGCTAATAATATGTTGGATTCATTTTAAGACTTTTTAAGTTTGACATTTTTTTTTCAAAAATTTACAATAATTTGGTGGCCCCCCTGCATTGACTCTGAGGACCCCCTAGGGGTCCCGGACCCCCTGTTGAATATCCCTGCTTTAAAGCATTAAACCAGGTTAATTCATGTTTCATCAAATGTTCTTTTTACAGCCTTTGAATGCCCAATCATTTCTGTCAATAAAACTGACACAACATATTGTGGGTGCAGAATAAAAGTACACAAAAGTATTTGACCGACCAAAAGAAAATATGAATCCTCTTCGTGAGAACTAACCTATACAAATATTCTTTATTATTCTTTTTTACGAGATAAAAAACAAGATTTCATGTTTAACAGGACAGCACTAATTCACCTCTAAGTAATCTGTAATTTTAGTCCATCAGCATTTAGTATTTATTGCATGTTATTCTAATAAATAAATGCAAAAAATGCATTCTGAAGTTCAGCCAATGCTAGGAACTGATTGCGTCATGTTCAGTGACCAATAACTCTTTCAATGTACATCTGAGAGGGTAGATTTGAAAAGAAATCTGAATCTAACCTATAAACCGCAAGATTTTTAAGATAAGGTATCAGAAATTAAAAGACACAAATGAAAGGTGGATGGGTATCAATGTGATGTGTCACACTTGTTTTTCTGATACCTTCAACTATGGTTAGCATCAGAGCTGCATCTACAGTAACGATTATTTTCACAGTACATTAATCTGTTGATTATTTTCGTTGTTTTTTCTATAAAATGTCAGAAAATTGTGAAAAATGTGGATCAGTGTTTCCCAAAGCCCAAGATGACATCCTCAAATGTCTTGTTTTTTTTTAATAAGCTGCAATCTGAGAATTTCAAACCGATTAATCAATTATCAAAACAGTTGCCGATTAATTCCATAGTTGATAACTAAACAATGAATCATTGCAGCTCTAGATGGCATCAGCTTGGGAGCTGTTGAAAGGTGTGTTTTTAGGCTAACAGTTTCCCAAATATTAACATTTAACAAGCAGCAATCGGAGAAGTCTCAAATACGATTAATCGATTGTCAAAATAGTTGCTGATTAATTCAAATATTTGACAACTAATCGATTAATCGATTAATCTTTGCAGCTTGGCATCAGCTTTGGAGCTATTGAAGGTGTATTTTTAGGTTTTCTCTACTGGTTCAAACATTAAATTATGTTCGGATCAATTGTTTAACGTTTTACAGAAGTTAAAAAAAAACCTTGGCGTATCTATTATGCGATCAAACGAGATAAGATCAAAGTACATGCATCTGTGTCTCATAGTGCTTAGTGAACACCCTGGATGCTGCCTGCATGCATAATCATCTATCAGTTTAGGAAACACTATACCACTTCACTTATACATGTTGAACACAGAGCAGATGTCCCCTGCTGTGCTCCATCAATATCCATCCGAGCATACAGCCAACTGCTTGCTGACTTTGAGGAGATGTATGGCCTTGGCAGGACATCAGTGATTTGAATTTGAGACCCAGTCCAACAGCCAGCTGATAAGCCAGCAAGGCTGACACACCATGGGGAAAATCTCAGGGGCTTCGTATAGGGATGCTTGTAAAAATTGAGCCAGCGGGAGGCGGCGAGGCCTGGGATAATACGAGTCCTTTTCTTGTATTAGCCGGGGGTGCAGACAATGGGCCGTGTTTGAAGAGGACCAGACGTATTGAGCAGCGCTCTCACCACAGGCACTTTACCACGCCAAACAAGCTGCGAACAAGTAGTGAACATCTGTGCCTGAGCCTGCTGGGTGCTGGGTTTATGACGGGGGAGACTCAGTGGGAGAGCTCAGATCTTCCACTGAACACCAAAATTATCAGCCATTTTTTTCTGAAACTGCTGTCTGCTCACAGACTCGAACTCTCTAGATCCAGTTTTTTTTTTTATAGTAAAAGTCTAATTTATTTGGAAACATCAAAGATCCTATCTACTAAAGATAGCACATTTCAAGCAGCGCCAATGGTATGAAACGGTACACAATTCCTATCTCCTAAAGGGGCGTGGCCTCGTTTGAAAGTTTTGTTAGGGCATTCACGAACGTTAGCTGACGTTAGCTTCTCTGCGTTGCCAGATTTCACGAGAGCTTGGTCCTGAGACAGAAACAGGTCTCAAACAAAGTTAATTTTCTCCTGATGTGTCCGTCTGAAAAATGCCATTTCAGTGTCAGAATGTTCTAGCCTGGCTGGCTTCTCAGTTGTAACTGAGAGTGGGTCTGAGGAAGGTTCAGTGACAGCCCATTTCCAAAGGGGCGTCACGCAATTGGATAGTCCTCCAACCAATCAGACCAACGATCCGGGTGGCGTAGCAGCAACAGTGGCATCAACGGGTTGCTGCGCTTCGGTGGCCGTCATGTTGAATGTAAACAAAAAGCTCATCGTCATTGTGTAAAGCCCGCCTCAATGATTGTGATTGGTGCCTCTATTCGGAAAAATTGGCCAGACTGACTTGCAGAGCAAATCTCGAATTTGCCGGAAGTTCGTTAGGGTTTTCCCAGGCTAAGAATGTTCTGGAGATATGTAGCTTGTGAAAAATGGGTCCAATATTTACTTTGGTGACTACGGGGCGAATGAATCGCTCATAATCTGTGTTCACGTTGACTTTTCCCTTTGAATTTGAATCAACACACTCAGGACCTGCCGCTAGTCTCCTAAAGAGGCGTGGCCGTGGCTGAGCCAACGCGATACAGATACAGGAAACTACTCGGTTCGGGCGTCTCGGTTCTAAACCGTCTCCGGAAACATTTTTGGAAAATATGCTTACTCACTTTCTTGCCAGGAAACCAGCTGGGACATCCTGAAGTTTCTGCACATGGCCAACAAAACTCACATACACTTACACAAGACCACAACTCATTGCATTACATCCATTTCACTGTTTTAATAATAATAATTTTATCAAAACTAACTTTTTTAAAAGGTCCCATATTGTCAAAAGTGATATTCCATGTGTTTTTTTTAATTACAAAGCAGGCAGAGGTGCTATATAAATACTGTGAAAGTATAAAAACACTCAATGCACACAGTCCGTATTCAAAAACTGTGCTTCTAAACAAGCAGTCAGGACTTCCGTACATTGTGATGTCAAAATATATAGGTAGAAAGTGCCGCTACAGTGCCGTTACAGTCATTACTCGGCCGCAATGATGGTGCAGAGACTCCGAGAGCGCAGATGCGGAGGAATCGAAAACGCTGACCAATCAGAGCAGACTGGGCTTTTTCAACAGGGGGTGCTTAAAGAGACAGGCGCTAACACGGAAGTGAACAAAAAATACAAAGTCAAAAGAAAATGCACACAGCTACTTGTACTATGCAAATGTCATACACGGTAGAAACTGGAAGTGTCTTTTTTAGTGGATAAAGAAGTGGACCTTGACCTGAAGCGAACATAAACTGGTCAAAAGTGGTCGTGCTGTCTCGACAAGCAGGAGCAGTGTTTGCGGAAAGAGCTTAACTGGACCGCTGCTTGACATAAATATACTATATATACAAAATAAATAAATATATATATTGTACAGTGATTTATGTGATGCAGTGTTCTGCATGTGTACAAGCCGTATGTATGCTGATGTTAGAATGCTGAGATGTATTGATTGACCATGTCAGGTATTGCTGTATTTGGCCCTCTGTGCAGGAACTGAGTTCAAATCGATCCCAATAACACAGAGAGCAGAGAGAACTGACAGATTAACAATATATTTTGTATACTTGACAGCTGAGTGATTGAATAGCTGGAGAAGGAAAGAGAGAAAGAGAGAATAAGGGCTCCATATATTCCCACAGACGGGTTCTGTTTCAGGGGAAAGACAGCCTCATTCAGAATCACATTCATAATAACACACACCTCTAAAGATCCAGCCCTAAAACATAACCCTACATGACATTATGACGTCCATTTTACTCCATTTGTCTAGATAGGGATGGCTGCTTTAAAAGAAAAAATACGTCAAGAAAAACTGCCTCTAAAACGAGTTCAACTCTCGAGCCTCTTCGGGTTGTTTTTTGCTCTCTTGTTAATATTTACTCAACCAAATGTCTGAATAGCGTGCTATTTCTCTGCATCTTTACTATATATTCTGGTCTTTCAATAAAGACTATGTAAAAATATGCCTTGAGCTTCTCAATCAGACATGCAAAAGAAGAGGAGCAAAGGCTGTATCTGTTTCCAGTGCAGCCAAACAAACTGTAGACTGAGAGGATTCAAAGTCAGTCAACAATAACACATCATGTGAATTCTTTATGCACCTGCTTTTGTCCGGTACATCCATGCATCATTTCCTGTGAGTCCATCGTAAGCACGTCTGCAGACTGAAACTACTTTATCGAGACATAATTACAGAATGGAAAGGCATTTAATGGCTACTGATGAAAAATTGCAGCCATACATAGTGTTTGATGTAATGAATATTATGATTATAAAATGTAAGGAGCATACAAGACTCAGGGACACTTGAGGTGTGTGTGAGTGTTTGTGTGTGTGTGTGTGTGTATGTGTGTGTGTGTGTGTGTGTGTGTGTTTTGGGTGGGGAGGTGGGCGGTGATGGAGGGATGACAATCTGCTGCAGACTGATGGGGTCATGGAAGTCACCTCTCTCTGTCTGACCATTACTGATCACACACACACACACACACACACACACACACACACACACACACACACACACACACACACACACACACACACACACAATAATGGATTGCAGTTGACCCTGCTGGTCAATACAGGTCAAGGCTGGAGAGAGAACTTGGCATGTACATCTGGCCCCGCGGGACTCTGGGAGACTGGACAACTGGACAGTTGAAGGGGGTCGAGACGAGGACGAGGATGGTGGTGGTGGAAAAAAAAGTGTTTTTTTAAGCTTATTTTTTGGGGTATTTTTGCCTTTTATTTTTACAGGACAGCTGAAGACATGAAAGGGGAAAGGGGGGTGGGGGGGATCAACATGCAGCAAAGGGGCGCAGGTCGGAGTCAATCCTGGGCCGCTGCGTCGAGGAGTAAACCTCAATATATGGGCGCCCGCTCAACAACTGAGTTATCCGGGCGTCCAAAAGTGGACTATTTTGAAAAATATTTTTTAATTCTGATTGTTTTGTTTGCAAACTGGAAGAATAAAAGTGAAAAACACCCCCACCTCAACGCTTAACCCGGTGGTTTATTCTACAGTTATTTCATAGGACATTTCATACGATGGCCTGAATAATTTTGGGGTGATATATGAACTAGCACTATGTCCCATTTCCTTAAATAAAAAAAGTTGTTTTCTCCATACTCCATCGTGTACGTGCAGACGTTAAAGGTACTTATTCCAAGTTGCTCTGGATAAAGGTGTCCCCCTAATAAAATACATTTAATTGCATTACACAAATTCCATTTAGATGGTAAATAGATTATCCAATCAGATTGTTCCAGGAATGAGGTCAGTTGCTGCCTGAAACAGCTCGGGGAAACAGGATAGCAATCCAGATAATTCAATCAAAAATGGATTTCCATCGACAACACCACGACGACGACGATCTTGGAGGTTGAAAAACATAACAGACATCTCGGATCTTTTTTTTTAAGGACAACACCAGAAAAGAGAAGGCATGGAGTTTTATTGCAGGCGTGCTTGGAGTGGAAGGTAGACACTAGCTTAATAAACACAGGACTGTTCTGTAAAGTACTTGTAGAGACGACATAATCTGCGAGTCGGGGCAGACGCTCCCGGTGTGGTATGGCGCGTGGCGGAGGCGCGTTAGCAAATGTTAGCATGCTAACACTGAGGTAAACATTATAACTGCTAATCATCATTGCAGGTCTGCTAGTGTCTTGGTATCTTGTAAGCCGAATTCTGTTACAGGATTTGAGTGGCAACCAGTGCAACCATGTGTTTTGTCTGAATACTATAACCAAATATCCAAATAGAAATATATAATAATATAAAAAACTGCAGAATAATAAGATTGTGAGTTGATGGGATCCTTGTAGTCCTATTAAACCCAACCGTCTTTAATCTCATTTTTAAAGGCTTCAACAGTCTGTCTCTGGACGTCCAGATGGATAGTGGTCAGTCAGACTTAGCCAGCTGGCCTGTCTCCTCACAGACCATGACCCCGGTCAGGCCATTAAGGTTAACGAACACTCGCAAAACCAATGAATGAGAGAAGAGCATTAAAATAGGCATGGGGGAGACAGGGGGTGACGAAAAGAATGAATAAAAAAGAAAAATGACAGAGGGGAGGAAGTGTAGAAGGTCTGAGATGAAATGATTAAGATCAGTGACTCAGAGACCAAAGACAGACGGATTTTGAAAAAGAAAAGCATCCAGTCAGTTTACCAAAAGACACCCCCCCACCCCCCAATATCGTATCTGTCTCCTCTACAACACCACGGACAACGAGAGATTCATCATGGAGATGGAAAAACATAATAGACATCACAGATCCTTTAATAAGGACGGCACCAGAAAAGAGAAGGCATGGAGTTTAACTACAGAAGTGCTTGAAGTGGAAGGTAGATACTAGTTTAATAAACACGTTGATTGTTCTGTAAAGCACTTGTAGAGACAATATTGATCTGCGAGTCTGGCAGACAAGACGCTGCGCTTCTGAGACGCTCCCGGTGTGGTATGGCGCGTGGCAGCATGAACGCAGCACGAACGCAGCACAGACGCAGCACAGACGCAACCCCAGAAGAAAATCTGTGTTAAGGAGGCGTAAACTGAGACTTCAAGATTTAGGAAATTAAAACGTTGAAAAAAAATATATATATACTGTATATCTTCCACCTGAAACCTAAAAAGCAACATGTTTCAGACTGAAACGTCCTGCTGACCTGTAATCCCAAAACATCCCATATATTCATCTCTCCTCTGCAGTCATTACTTTCAATTAGGTTTAGACACTTAGGCATCACGATCCTCATGTCTTTCTTTGTAAATATTCGAGCAAATAATGGCACCGTTAACTTGTCCCATTAATGCATTTTGCTAACTATAACTGAGCTTCTTCCCGCTGAGCCCGAATGCTTTCTCGCCTTGCAGATTTCCTCGGATTGTGGTGGCACCTGGATTGTGGTTGCAGCCCCTGCCGTGGTCCTGCCCGACGCCCTGTTTCGCCCTGCACTGCTACTATTAGTACTAGTCATAGTTCTATATCTTGATTGTTACTATAATTGCCACTGTTCATCATACCAACTGATTTAATTATTATGAATCATATTTCCATAGAGCTGTATCAGTGTATCAGTGTATCAATCGGCAGCGTCAGATGCTGCCAACCAAGAGCAGGGTTCTGTCTGAGGTTAGTTCCTATTTAAAGGAAGTTTTTCCTCGCCACTGTCCCACCAAATGCTTGCTCTTGGGGGGACTGGTTGGTTCATTGTTATTTACAGAGTGTGGTCTAGACATACTTTATCTGTAAAGTGTCCTGAGATAACTTCTGTTAGGATTTGACACTTTACATAAAACTTAATTGAATGATAACAAAAGGCTGATTGTGGTCAGGATGTTGCACGAACAGATGGGAGGAAGATTATGGGAGGATGATAACAAATGTAATTACTCTGTTGCTGAAAAACCCCAAAAGGCATAAATATTGCTCTGAAATAGAACATGATTAGACCAATTTGAGGGTTTAATGGAGTTTGACTCTGTGGTGACGCACATTAACTTGTATTTCTAGATTAAATTTAGCTTCAAACAACACGTTGTGAAGCCATGTTCAAATTGATTTTGAATCTTTTTACACTTATATTACCCATGGTATCTGATCTCAAGATCTCATATTTTTTGGGGGCAGTTGTGTGTATAATGAATTTCCCACTGGTAGGTCAGTGGGGTTGAAAAGGTATCTGATTATTCCTTCCAACTCTGGACATTTTATATCTTTCTTTCTAACAATGTATTGGGAAATGACTCGTCTCCCAGAGAGCAGGACAGCCGCAGGAAAGGTAACAATTAAAAAGGAATGAGACGGGGATTACAACTGTTACAACATCAACAAATCTCAATGATTAGACCAAGATGGGAGAGACAGTAACTGTCTTCATACGAGGTAAACTTGATTCCATCCATATGGATATTTCACAAAAACACACCCTCAAAATCCAGTATGCAAAAGAATTTACAAAAATAGATTTCTCTGAGAATGATGCAGCTGTTTGCTGGTGACAGCACTGTTTGTATATTTGTGTACAGTTTATCCGAGTCAAAATACTTATAAAGGCAAATTAAATTGGCAAAAGAAAGCATTGTGTTAGTTCAGGATGAGCACTGAAGTTATTTTAGCTGATTGGCAATATAACTGGCTCATTAATCTGCTTCTTGACATTTAGCTGAGTAGTAATTTTACAGGTGTGCAGGCTAGCCATTATAACCTGACTTCTCATTATTACGCTGTTGATGCACTCATGCCAATGCTGCATGCTTACATTTCTTTGGGTTTTGGACTGTAGGTAGAAAAAAAAATCCAAGCCAATCCAAGCTTTGTAGCAAGGATTTAGAATGTGGATACCATCTTTCTGTGCTCGAGCCAAGAAAAATGACAGAAAATGGAGACAAGTATGGATGAGATCTACAAAGCTGTGTCGGTTGTTTTAAATCAGATTAACAGAAATAAGTGAATTGCTTTTTACCGCTACCACAGCTTCTGGGTCATCTTAAAATGATGTCAAAATGTCAGGCAATAAATGATAAATAAACAATTGGGCAGCATGGTGGCTCAATGGTTAGCACTGTGGTCTCACAGCAAGAAGGTTCTAGGTTCGAATCCAGGTTGTTCCAGGCCTTTCTGTGTGGAGTTTGCACGTTCTCCCCATGTTGGCGTGGGGAGAACGTGCGTGGGTTCCCCCCAGGTGCTCTGGTTTCCCCCACCATCAAAAACATGTACTAGGTTCTCCAGTCAGTGCCCTTGATCAAGGCACTGGCTCATATCTGGAGTTGGTCCCCAGGCGCTGTGATTGGCTGCCCTCTGCTCCCTTGAGGGATTTTATTGGGTTAAATGCAGAGAATGAATTTCGCTACATGTATGTGACAATAAAGTACCTTTAAATGTAGGGCTGGGACGATTAGTCGACTACGTAAATGCGTCAACACAAATAATTTGCGTCAACGCGTCACTAAATAAAATAAATAAAACTCACGTGCAAATTAATTCATGTGATGCGGAACTACTGTTAGATACGCGGGTTCTAGGGGCACCTAATCTGTAGCTCCGCCTTGGCTCTGAAGCTAGCCGAGCTCCTCCGCCAACATGACGGTCCAGTGAGTCAGAGATAGCGGCACGAAAAGACGACTACGGCGAGTGGTGGCGACCCACAAGAGTTCCCCGCCGGCCTCTTTAAGATCGCAAGTTTTGGAAAACTTTGAGAATGTATGGCTGCAGCCTGGAGCTTCCCGTGTCATGTCCTCTTGTCTAATGCTGTCCCCACCTCGAAAACTTCGGTCTTCGGGTCAGTTCCAGTAGTAGGCTACAGGCGAGACAGTGGTGGATAAGACGATGACTGTTTGTTGGCGTAGTTCAGCAGTTGTTGGGTATGTGAGTGGAATTACGTCCAACATGCTAACGCATATCCGACTCCTTCACCCAGATGTGCCAATCACTGGAACGAGACACTGTCCAACTTCTCCTCCCTACAGTGCTTAACCAGCCTTTAGATACAAATAATTAAAGTTAAATTAAAGGAAGAAGAGCTTGGATGTTAAACAAGAGCTTATTCATTAATTTACCTACTACTGTTAAAAGGCTGGTTACAGGCTACTCTTTTTGCACTTGCTCTGTTTACTTTAAGTTTTTATTTTTGTATTCCTCCTGAAAATGACTTTATTTTGTGGTTGGATTGATAGCCTGCATCTGGCTTCAGGTTGCACTACAAATTAATTTTACTTGAACAGTGCAGTGTTAAACCATTTTAATAAATAGAAATTTGAACTTTATTGAAATTTGTTTTATGTAAATTGGTAATAATTGAGCAATGGGTAAATAATCGCTAATTGAAAAATTAATCGTTAGATTAATCGAAAAATGTATCGTTAGAGTAATCGAAAAATGAATTGTTAGATTAGTCGACTAATCGAAAAAATAATCTCTAGATTAATCATTTAAAAAATAATCGTTTGGGACAGCCCTACTTAAATGGCAGGTCTGAAACAAGAAGAAGCAGGAAAGGACAGAAAGAATTCTCACCACACGCCCCTCGAGCAAATAGTTTATTTTTTAATTCCCTCTTAATATTAGTGCGTGACTTATCCTTACTGTATAATACCCTCCGATTTCACAGAAGAAATCCCTGTGTGCTCCTCAGGTGAC
Organism: Perca fluviatilis; assembly: GCF_010015445.1. Classification (NCBI taxonomy): domain Eukaryota; kingdom Metazoa; phylum Chordata; class Actinopteri; order Perciformes; family Percidae; genus Perca; species Perca fluviatilis. The sequence continues at coordinate 5,746,750 of NC_053120.1, forward strand.
CCCTTCCTAAATAAGAAGTTGAATTTCGATGGGCTTAACCTCGGCCGACCTGCGGTAAAACACTTGCTGCATCCTTCCAAAGTGGTTTATCTTGACTTAAAATGTTTCCATGAATAAGTAAAATAAAGAAAGGGTTGTCACTTCACTTAACGGGGCGAGGACCACGAGGAGGAGAAAATCACTTTCATTATTGAGGGGGTTTTCAGTTGGAGATCATGTCGAGGAGCTTAGTCGAGTAATATTTTGGGGAGAGGTTGCAGGGAAGCTGGTGCGAACGATGCCTCTGTCCCGACGAACACACACCAACGCGCACAACGCTAATACACACTGGTCTTTGACTTACTTTTACATTTCCACACAATGGCACGCACACCACCCATGCAAAGCACGGAAAGTCCAAAAGTCAAGGTAGGGTTAATTAAAAATACATAAGAGTCGAGAGTCCCTAAAAGCCTGAGAGAGGAGGGCCGGCTGGGCGAGGTGGGTTGCAGGTGAAAGGGTGAACAGGCAGGTCAGCTGTACAGAAAGTCAGAACAGAGAGAGAAAGAGAGAGAGAGAGAGAGAGAACTTGGCAACCGGCCACGTTTCTGCTCGGAGTTCGTTTTTACTGAACCCTGAAGCTGTCAGGGGGTTAGCAGAAATTTGATGCTGACGAGAGGGAACGGCCTTGTCGTCTTTACATCCAGATGTGGCAGAAATCTGTCAGGTGTGAAGAGTGTTGGCGGTCATGCCAAATGACAGAGGCGAAAAAAAAAAAATGCAGTGCGTGAGAATGGAGAGCGTGTGACTGAGGATGCAGCTGAAGGTCTAAACTTGCATCATGCACCGGCTATTAAAATGTTGCCTTTAGCTACATGGAAGACTCAAAATCCTACATTTCATGCGGGTCATAGTTGTGTTGTTAGTTTTGCTTCCCAAACCTTTTACGGTAACACTTTACTTGAAGTTTTCTACATAAGAGTGACACGACACTGTCATGAATACATGACACTCACATGACACTGTCATGACACAGTCATGACACATGAACCCTAACCCTAACCATAACTCTAACCCTAACCATAACCATAACGTGTCATGACAAAAACGAATGACACTTACTAAAAAAGAGTTATGTCATAAACGTTTATGACTTGTTTATAATGTTTTATGACACGTTCATGACAGTGTCATGTCACTCTCATGTAGAAAACTTCAAGTAAAGTGTACTTTGAGCCTTTCCTGGTTTGATTGAATTTTATTCATAATCATTTTTCATTGCAAAAGCAAGGGTCGATTCACTCGAAATAAAATAAATAAATAAATTTTAAGAAAGACTTCCATGCAGATATATTAGTTCCGTTTTATTTTTCTAGGTTTTAAGCTATCTGCCTCCATATGCATATATACCACGAGAGGTACAGTAAGTAAAATGTCTCTTTAATGTTGCCAGGGCTAACAGCAGATCACAACTGTGTGCGTCTGTCTGTGTGTGTGTGTGTGTGTGTGTGTGTGTGTGTGTGTGTGTGTGTGTGTGTGTGTGTGTTGCGGTGTACCACTGTACCTTGAGCGGTGTAGACCAGCTCGGTGTAGACTGTGGCGGGGATGATGGGGGCGGTCAGGTCCTGCAGGAAACCTCTAAGAGCATCAGTCAGAGAAACCACATCATACTGGTCCAGGTCCACTGAGACCGGATCTAAAAGGACAAAAGACAGAGAGGAGGACAAAGGGGAAGTGTTAGCAATTATGTATATGATCGGGGGCCTAAGCATTAATGAGGTATCGAGAACACAGTCCTACTAAGGGGACAAGCCCAGGGACCCAGATGTTGAGCTGGCCCTTAAACAGAGCCTGTGAAAAATATGACTGAAAAAATCAATGTTGGTAATCTCGCATTGCAAGACCTTCCTCCACAGCGCTGCGGAGGAGGGTCTGGCAAGTCCACACAGCATTCTGGGATGGGAGAAAAACATGCTCTGGTTTATTGGCATTTCTTTAAACTAATCACAATTGTCTTGGGCGGTGCTAAGCGCCAGACAGAGCCACGGTGCCTCTGCAAAATAGTCTCTGGGAAGGAACTTGTTTTGGTGAAACATTCAAAAGTTGTTTTAGTCGTGCGAGAGAAAACTCAGATTGGACAGATAGTCTAGCTAGCTGTCTGGATTTACCCTGCAGAGATCTGAGGAGCAGTTAACCATAGTCCAAATTCCGACAGAAAGAAAGCGGAAGGTAATGAAAATCTGGCAGGAAAAATGGACATCCGGCTGACTTTCCAAAAGACACGTCCGCCGGAAAAGGAATTCCCATCACATTCACTTTTAGATATCTCAACAAACAGCCCATCATGACACCTTTAAAGTAACTGTTTGTGTCTTCATGTTTGTGTAGGACATTCAGACTTAATAATAATACATTTTCTTTATATAGCCCTTTACATGGTACTCAAAGACACTTTACAGTAAAACCAGCACATATAGCACATTAAAAAACAGTTAAGCAATAAAACCAATGCATAAAACAAGCATATTAAAAGCAATTAAAAACAATAAAACCAGTAGCTATCAGGTGAGAAATGTAAGACTATTGTATGTGGAAAGCTAATCTGAAGAGGTGTGTTTTGAACGTGTCCAGGTCATTACAGTCACGGATGTGTAAGGGTAGGGAGTTCCAAAGGGAGGGGGCTGCAATGGTGAAAGCTCTTACTGTTCTGTAAAAACACACCATTAAGACTCAGACTCTGGAAACACCCAGAGGGGCCTTTGGGGCAACGGTGCCCAAAGGCCCATCGCCAAATTCAGTAGATTGGCCTAAAGATGGCAACACTAGTCAGTCCAACAATTTGCTTTAAAAAGAAAATCTCAATAACTTCTTGACAGATCAAGAAAGCCTATTCCTTCTGACATTGTGTTCATGTTTCACTAAAGTGAATTATTGTATTAATATATATAGGCATTAGTTAAAGTGATGGTTCGGAGTAATTTCACCCTAGGGTCCTTTGCACCATGACCTCGAGCCAAACACCCCCCCAGAAGCTTTTTTCACCTGGGTCTAACATTGGGAAAGTTAGCGTAGAGTAGCGTTAGCCGCTGAATAGCTTAGCGCAGAGGCTAATGGATCCGAAGTGTCTCCTTATACCCCACTAATAATGCCGAAATGATACCAAAGGTCTACACTAGTAATATAGGTTATGCTCTCATAAACGATGGATTGTAAAGTTTGTAAGTACACCAGAAGGTTATGTAAATAACACTTGCCTGCTGGCTTCTGCTCTTGGTTGTTGTTGCTGCTGTAAGACGAGTGCTTAGGGACATCTACAAATTACAACACCGAAAAGAGATGCAACAAAAATATTTTTTAATTTAACTTATTTTTTAAAGTAAGTACTGTAGTATAACTAGCAGGAGACAAGTAATAATTGAGGTAAGTTTGGAGACATTACCTTATTTAATCATTAAATTAATAAATATTTTGGTTGCATCTCTTTTCGGTGTTGTAATTTGTAGATGTCCCTAAGCACTCTTACTGCCCGGTAGTAACAGCAGCAGCAGCAGCAGCAGCAGCAGCAGAGAGCAGAGAGCAGAAGCCAGCAGGCAAGTGTTATTTACATAAACTTCTGGTGTACTTACAAACTTTACAATCCATCGTTTTATGAGTGCATAACCTATATATACTAGTGTAGACCTTTGGTATCATTTCGGGCATTATTAGTGGGGTAATGTTAAGAGACACTTCGGATCCATTAGCCTCTGCGCTAAGCTATTCAGCTGATAACCCTACGCTACGCTAACGCTCCCAATGTTCGACCCAGGTGAAAAAAGCTTCTGGGGGGGTGTTTGGCTCGAGATCATGGTGCAAAGGATCCTAGGGTGAAATTACTCCGAACCATCACTTTAAGAGATCTGGAACCCTGCTCAGAAAATATCTACTGACTATTGGATCATAGTTATGTTATCCTGAAATATACGTACCATACCTCCCTTAAAATAGCGCTGTGGATATTTATAATCCCAATTGGATGAATATTAATCATTTTAATTTCGCTTCCCACACAAATGATTCAGACAGATTGCCATGAGCTTTATTGAGCTTCTTTCCTGCTCTTCAGAGGATGAACCCTTGTAGTTTTGTGGGAGTGGAGTACAAGTTATTATTGTAATGTAGTTTTTTTACGGATTTTTTTGGAATGTACAGAATTATCAGATTTTCTCTGGAAACGGGTAAATAACCATAACAAAGACTTAAATCAACCAAATGTACTGTTAAGTTAACTAATGGGGCTCTAGCTTTGGCCAGAAACTCTATATCACAATAAGAATTGTTGCATTGGGTCAGTGGTAATCTAACTGCTCAGAGTGTGTCAAGTCTCACGGACAGTTGTCTCTGGGAAAAAGTAATACCGTCACTCAGCCATAGATAAAAAAAAAAATGCTGAGCTGTCCAACACAAAGATAATTTACAAATCTATCCACCGGTAGACAAAACAACTGAAAAGAATCCTGCGTGTGTCAGCGTGAGCATGCTCAAGCAGATTAGCAAAGGACAAACCAAATGGCGCCACACGTTTTTCCTTTCTCCATCTTTCACCTCAACCTTCCTCTACTCTACCTCCACTTGTCCTTCCCCATATCTGCTCTTAACCTTCCACCCCCTCCTTGACATTTCGCCTGTTTTGCGTTTTATCTTTCATCGTTGCACACCAGCTCCACTTGCTCCTCTTTTTGCTTTCTTTTCCTTCTTTCTCTTCACCTTGTGGAATGGTCTAAACACTGAAATCAAACAGAGCCATAATATTATACAGTTACAAAAATTATTCAAGGAAACAATACTTTTCTTTTTTTTTTAGATTATTTTTTGAAAGTGGATAGATATGAAATGGGGAGAGTGATGGGGGATGACACACAGCAAAGGGCAGCAGGTCGGATTCGAACCCTGCCAAAGGAAACAATACTAATATATTAAAGCTTTAGTGCGTAACTTTTTGATATTAATGAACGTCCATTACATTCAAGCCATTGCCAAATGAGTCGCTACAAAGCTAATTCAGACTATCAGCTCTACACAACTCTCTCTGTAGTTCTCAGTGTGGCTATGTTCAGAAGACTGTGGCGTCCGGGCGCTTCCAGAAGCATGAAGCGTGAGAGAAGAAATGATAATTTCCTCTTCGGAAGAGTCCATCACGGTTTTTTAATCCTCCGTGTCCTCCTTGGCTACTAGCAACTGCGTGGAGGAGGGGTGGGGGTCGCGGTGCACTGTCACAGAAGACTTGTATCATGTGGACGCGCCAACAGTGTTGTTGTCATTACTTATAATACCTCATGGGGGCGACAGAAACTACGCACTATTGCTTTAATGGGAATGTACACACAGTGTGTGGTTGTATGTTGTTGTATTATTGCAAGTTATTGTATAACTTGTATGATCCTGTGTAAGTGTATGATATTGTAAAGCAGGGGCAGGACGTTATAAGTGCTTCTGCCTGCTCCTTCTCGAACTCATCCTTTTTTTTGGTTCTTTGATGGAATGGGATTGATTTGTATATGATGGTGTTTTTTTGTTTTTTTTATTCTCTTTTAAAGTATGTTGATTGTTCGAGGTAAATAAAAAAATAAAAAATAAACTAAAACTTAACCTTTCGTCTTCCTCATCCCATCCTCCATCTCCCGCCCCCTCCGCCCCATATGCACCTGACCCTCTGGAGTCAAAGCGGCGGTTAACTCTCATTGATTTGCCCCTCTAACTAATGCTTGAATAAACTTAAGCAATCACCACAGGCCAGTAACCCACCAGGCCATTAATATCAACGGATGACCTCTTCACATCGCAGTGCTGAGGCCTGTGTTATCGTGCAGTGATTTGTCTGGGGGATTCGATCATCCCAACACCCAGATGGAGTAAAATTGGTGTTGCCATGGGACCCATGAAAAGATATTAATACACTTTTCTTGTGTGTGTGTGTGTGTGTGTGTGTGTGTGTGTGGGTGGGTGTAGGGGTATTAGAGCATAAAACAATTTGATTCCTCAAGAGCAGACTGTAATTGGCTTATTTGAGAATGCTGTTTTTGTTATTAGCTTGGGATAACGACAATGGTGATGGTGTTATAATATGTTGGCAGTCACTGGCTGAGTATGAGATTTGCTGTAAAAGGGGAACTTACATACGACCACTTACATACACTTACTTTTGTATTTATATAAGAACGTCCATCTTACATGAAATGTCTGTTCAAACTCCTAAAGTGTTCTGGTGTATCGATGATGGCCAAATGGAGCGGCTAGATTTAATTTTAACTTTTTGTTGTTGTCTCTAAAGCATGGCAGAATAGAAAAAGTTTTATTTGTTTAATTTATGTTGCTATTCTGGTACCTGTTCCCTTGCTATAAATAATAATGTCTCGTCAGCCCGTTTGGGCTGGGCATACTTTGTTTTGTGCGTGACATAATAACAAAATTATTCATTTTAATTAACTATTATTATTAATCATTTATGTTGACTCTTTAAAATCACTCTTCAACAGCTGTTTAAATTTCAAGAAGGGAAATACTCTGAGTTGATATTAATGCACTCCTCTAGGTCACTTTGACCACTGTCCCTTTCACACATGTACTGCAACCCTGAACTTATCTAGACAGTCCCCTGAGGAGCCGTTTGCGAGAACACAAATGTTTGAAATAGTTGGACCGGACATTAAACCGTCTGTTTAACCATCTTAGAGTCTGTGTAATGTCCAAACTCATTGACCGCTTCTATCATGCGGCTGGCGCCTAACCGGAAGAAAACAAACATCCAAGGGTGAAGAAGAAGGTGGATTAACACGATTATGCCAACGAAAATGTCCAACTGGAGAGACGACAAGATTCGGGAACTTTTGTCAGTACGGGCCGACAGAAATCGTCAGACAAGTTCAAGGAACGACAAGAGACTCAGATGTTTATGGCCAAACTACGAACAGGCTACATGACTGTGGTGTAATCTCAGTCATGTCCTGCCTCCTGCACGCTCTACCTAGGCGCCACCCCTCGCCTAAACCAAACTGAGAATTTCCAGTAGGTGAGAATGTGTCTGACGCAGACAATGTGTTGGGTGCTACAGGAAACTTCAGAGTATTGTCCAGACTTAATGGGAGAAAACAGCTTCCTTCTTATGTTTGTTTGACACATCAAATGTTGGCCTATGACTATGCCGACAGCCAGTAATTGTTCCACTGGATCAGTTAGATATGACCAGGGGCGTCGGACTGGGGAGAAAAAGGGGACTGAGTACCCAGGGCCCTCATGTGAGGAGGGCCCAAAAAGATGCTAGAATGAATAGCTGTGGATGCGGGGAGGGGCCCATAGAAAATGCCTTTCTACAGGGCCCAGAATTTTGTGCTACGCCCCTGGATATGACAGTATATGAATAGGTATGGGAGACAGTCCATGTTGCAATGTATAAGAACATGTTGATATGACATTTTGAGACTAAGAAAAGAAAAGAATAGTGTAAAACAAATTCATCAGTTTGTTTCATTTTGACTATAATCTTTTCCAGGTTGAACAACCCCAGACTTAAGCGTGAAATCAAACCGGTTCCCTTGTTCCCTGCTTGTGATTTGGTTGTTAGATTTAAACCTTAGTCATTCCGTACAAGAGGGCTCTGTGTAGCTACCTTGTAGATAGTGTGTGTATGAATCCAGACAATGTGTTGGCTGGTCATGAGTTAGTTATGACTTCAAAGAGTGGAAGGAGGCAGCTTTGACAAAAAACTGCTTGTTTGGGACACATTTTGCTGAGACATGACTGTCTGACTTTCCCACGCCAACAGCAAAATGGCACGATTGTTTCGAAGAGACGCACATGATTTCATTGAAGTCACTGGGTTCATTATTTAGTGCTTTGAACAATTAGACAGACATCATCTGGGCACAAATGAATAAGACTTTACAATAATTTACAGTAGGCCTTTCACAGACTGAACTGTCTTAAATTCAAAATTCCTATTTTTATTCCATGATGGGAAATGCAGAAAGCAGCTATTTGTTTGTATCAGACACCATGAAAATTGGTGTCTGATATCGAAAACCACCAGATAAATTGGTTGTCCAGGATCTGTCTGTGCCCTAGTGGGAATAAGTCATGCTTTCTTTTTGCCCCGACTCTCTAGAGCTCTCTGTATGTGACTGACCCAGTTTACTGTCTGGTTGGTCTTCAGGGCAACAGCAAAACAGGAAGAGCAGAAACGTTATTGTAGAATGCAATCAGAAATCAGAATCAGAAAAGGGGTTCATTCCAAGCCCTTCTCACTCCCAACTCGTCAAATACTGACGCTTGGTCAGTGGCTCTATAAATAGTGACGCCAAGAGTTCTGACCAAGCGCGTCAAAATATGACGCTAAAGGAGACTTTTTGCGTCTATAACAAATGCCAAAGGCACCTGACCAAGCATTGCTTTTTGACGAAATGGGAGTGAGAATGTGTTGTTTATTGCCACAGTAGTTACACCTACATGGAATTTGCCTTGGTGAATGGTGCATACATACACAAACAAACATATTAAACATAAATAAGAAATAAACAATAAATACAGAAACAGAAACAAATATATACAAAATAGCATAAGAACAATGACACTGTGCCCCTCACCTTCCACTCTCTGTTACAGAAAACAACCTTTGAGCTAGCAAGCAAAAAGCTGAAAATGGCAAGTTTAAAAGAAACTTGAATTGTGCAAGAAGACAGGCCTACTTGGTTGTTCAGGGGAATGATTGCAAAGTAAATGGTAAGAGCAAATGCGGTTTAACCATGTATCAGCTCATTTAAATGGGAGCGTGCCTATGTTCCCACATTTCTAAGACTTTTTTCAAAATTAGGCCCTATGTTCCCACAGTTCCCACATTTCTTTTCCAAAATTAGGCCCTATGTTCCCACATTTCCTTTTTCATAAATGTGTATCAGATTTTATACCTCTTTCTCCCAATTTGGTAGCCAATTACACCCAACCTATTATCCAGTAGCAATGGACTACAGATGGAATGTAACCCTAACCCTAACATAGAAATAATCTTAGACATGTGGGAACATAGAGCTGTGGGACCATTGGGCTCACGTTACTGTGTTGTGTGAATCACATCATGTCATTTAATATTGTATGTGGTGTTTTCTTTTGTGGGGTGCAAATGTTCCATCATGTGATTCTAATTTTTCAATGTGGCCCTTAGTGAAATTGAGTTTGACACCCGTTGTTTAAAGAAATGCAAACAACCCACGGTGTTTTCTTCTCCTATCCTTGAATGTATCTGTGGTGTAGCCAGACCTTACTCTGCAGGAGATAGGTCTGCCAATGCGAGACTAAGGTGGCGGTAATGCACCTTAACGCTGGTTGCCTTCCACAATGAACCAAAAAAATAAGAAGCGACCTCAGTGCACTTGTCAGTCAGTCACTCATCACTCATTATCGTCTAACTGCTAGTTAGCACTGGACCAACTAGCCTGATGGGCTATCATGGCCGGCTAGCTAGCATGTTTCCAGCTAAATCTTTAAAGATGTTGAAATTACATTTCTCAGCGTTTAACCTTTCAAAAAAGAGATTTTCTTAGAAGTCAGACAACTGGCACACACATGTATGCCTTTCTAAGACTTTCCCTATCCATAGTGCTATACCATTCAGTTAAAAAAACTAAATAAACGATACTTCAATAATTCAACCACTGTAATGTATTTGCCTGCATACAATATAATCAAAAACAAAGAATCAGTTTCGGCTCTAACATACCAGCCTGAAAAGTGCCTTAGCCCAGATGAGTTGAGGAATCTAGAGGCCAGTGTTATGTGCTTTTCTGCTAAGAAAGACAGTAAATCCCTTTGTAATGAGAGACAAGTGTCTGCTGATTGGTTAATGCAGATTAGGACCAGAAAACTGTTGTAGCCAGATGTAGCCAGCATTACAACCAGAGGTTCCCAGAAATGGTTTCAGATGTCGAGGAAAAACAAATTTGCTGTCCTTTTTCTGCTGGTGATCTTAAAGCTGCACTAATCCATGTTCTTGTAATACTAAGAGTGGACCAAATAACTGTGTGTTTTTTTAAGCGTATAGCTTGTGGTTACGAAGTCACAGAGAATCATCACTCAACTCGACAATTACTCTCAGCTCTATGGATCTTTTTTAAGCCTCTTATGAGCTCATTCTTTTGGTCTTACGGCACATGTACTGTTTAATTCAATCGCAACGCTTTTGTCAACCTTGTTTTCAGCCGTAGCAGCAGCAGTTTTAGGCAAAAAATATCACTGTACACTACCTGTACTGCCTAGCAAGTTAGAGGCTAGCTGGTAAGGAAAGTGTAATATCTGGCAGCCAAAGAGTCAGCTGTGTTTCCCAGGAGTTGGTGGGGACCAAACGAGAGCTAAAGGAAGAGGGAATATTGGTCTTATATTCATCAGGTGGGCACAAACAAGACCCTAATGGAACTAGTCTTGTTGGGGCCCGTAGAGAGAGAGCACAGGCCCTCCCACAATGGGGGGGGCTCAGGGTTGGCGGCCCATGTCAAATAGTCCCTGAGCAAGACATGTATAGCTGTCCACTGCTCCTAATACTCAGGATGGGTTAAAATGCAGATATAGAATTTCACTACATTGTATGTATGTATGTATGTGACAATTAATGTTAAAGCTTGTTGTTTTGTTTAAAGAAGAACTTGTGCCATTGTGCCATACATATGCCCTCAAAAAGCAAACCCATCTTTATCATAGTTTTACATTTGTTCGTGTAAAAAAGTCTGCGTAATTTATAACAAAATTATATGCTTATTTTATATAAACTATAAAAAACTGTGCTTGTTTTCACATTTCAGTAAGTTGACCGTGAGAGTGCTGCCAGTGGTTCTGATAGCTTTCTCTTTGACTTCCAAATACAGTAATACTGTACAGTAATACTACATCAAGTCATTCAACTGTCAAATCGAACACAGTATTGGTAAAATATAGACACCTAATGGTGTGTGTGGCCCTCATTTATGAAACGTGCGTACAACCTAAAAGAGGCGTAGGACGGGCGTACGCCGATTCCTACGCAAAGCTCGGCATTTATCAATTTGAAGGTGAGCGTAGGCTGCGATAAAATCTCACGTCTGGTCTGAACTCGTGTACGCAAGTTTTCGAGTCAGAGTGGACTTGTGGTGCAGCATATAATCAGTGATCACTTATCAGCAATGGCAGATCTGGCTCTTTTAGAAGACCTCTATGCACCGGTACAAGAGTGCACACGTACGTGCACAGGCCACGGTGGAGCGCTCCATCGGATTGATTAAGCGGGGGGGACCCTGCTATAGGCTACACGGCAGAAAAAGTCTGCAACATTGTTTTAGCCTGTGGGGTCTGCACAACATCGCGCAGGAAAACAGGGTGCCATAAATGTAGTGATGGAGCCAGATGACCCGATGCCCAGAGAGCAATGTCCAGCACAGCCCCAACTGGGGGCTATACGAAGGAGACAGGATATTATTCCTCGCTTTTAAAAGGTATAGTGTAATGCTTGGGAATGATACTCAGGAAACATGACAATGCACAACATTTTTATTTATTCTTCAGGTTTTCGTTTCTCTTTTAAAGTGTCATTAATGGCCACAAGTGAACGATTTATTTCTGCCATTGACCAACATATTTTGGCTTGTTTTTCCAGCCCCTGTGCTGTCAGGAGACAGGGTCGGGGTGGTGGTCCAGCAAGGGGGGGCGGAGGAAACGCACTCTCCCTCAACTGTTGCCTGGCTGACTCATGAAAAAAAAAAAAAAAAGACACTGCATAAACTCCGCTAAATATAAGTACACCTACATGTAGGCCTAAGAGATTGCAATAGAAGCCTGTATATTACTATTAGGACTATAGCATACATATGTCAAGGGTGTATAAATTAAATAAACTTCAGCTGGAGTCTGATTTACTACGGCAACATCGTTGACTGCATCAGTGATCTCTTTCCATTCTGCATTCTTTCAGTTTTCAGGCTGCCAAATAGTACACACGTTGGTGCAAATGAAGCTGAGATATCAGGGTTTCGATCTCCACCTCTGAAAAAGTGCCGCTTCTCAGCCGGATTACGTCTCGCCATGTCGTAAATTGTAGGGGCCAGGCCTCAAAACCGAGAATATATTGGGGCGTGATATTTAAATGAAGATCGTTTCCAGCCGCTGCATTTATCAACGTACGACCATTCTTACGCTCGGATTGGTGTGATACGAACGTTTCATGAATCACACGTGAAGCCTGTCGTAAGATGATTTCTGCACTCATATCTGCGCTGGTTTCTACGTTAGGTTGATAAATGAGGGCCAGTGTGCAGTCTGAGATTTTACTTTAAAAGTTGAATTAAATAATAATTATGTTCCAAGTTTCAGGTGGTTTTCTAGGAATGGGCGTCAGTATTTCGGAGCAGGTGTTAAGATGTGCTGCAGATGTTTTTATCTGGTATTTCAATTTCGAAGGAAAAGTCTTGACGGCAAGACATGTCGTTTGTCGGTATCAACATGTAAACAAAACAAAAACTACTTGAAGGTTAAAGTTGGCTAAACTTAATAATGATGATTGAAAGAAAATTGTTGACTGCATCCATGCATGAATGAATGAAGCATTTTGTCATTATTTTTTAAAGTGCTCATATTTTGCTTTTTGGCCTTTTCCCTTTCCTTTATTGTGTTATGTATCTTATTGTGCACGTTATAGGCTTCCAAAGTGAAAAAGCCCAAAGCCCCCCCCCAAAGGGACTTACCATCTCCAACAGAAAACACTGTTCACCAACTGCTCCAAACAGCTCTATTGTAGTCCAGCCTTTACTTCAGAGACAGACGTGGTCACTTTGTAACACGTTATAATGCTCGCCTAGCTGCTAGCGTGGCACGCCCTCATACTCTGCTTCTGACTGGCTAGTAGTCCTTACCTAGGTACTGTCAGGGCACGCCCTCATACTCTGCTTCTGACTGGCTAGTAGTCCTTACCTAGGTACCGTCAGGGCACGCCCTCATACTCTGCTTCTGACTGGCTAACAGTCCTTACCTAGTTACTGTCAGGGCACGTCCTCATACTCTGCTTCTGACTGGCTAGTAGTCCTTACCTAGGTACCGTCAGAGCACGCCCTCATACTCTGCTTCTGACTGGCTAGTAGTCCTTACCTAGGTACTGGATATGTGCGACTCCCAACAAAGATGGAACAGAAGTGAGATGTCTCACTCTGTAGCTAAAACAGAGAGCTCAACACACAGGGTGAAAAGAGGAGCTGCAGCAATGTGCAGTACAAAAAAAAAATATATATATATTTTTTTATTTTTATTAAACCAGGGCTGGGCAATATGGCCTAAAAATAAAATCCCTGATTTAAAAAAAAAAATCGGATTTAAGATTTAAATCGATTTCCCCCCCCCCTACTTAAAATCAATCTGCAGATGACAAAGAAATTGTTCAAAACAAGTTTTAACTTTATTTTGTTTTGACTCATACACACACGCACACACACACGAATGGGGCTATATATTCAACAACAACTAAACGGATGCGTGAGATAAAGCTGTTTTCACACATACAGGTAATTCACTTCTCGTTCCTCGCTAAAAGTTCAAATCATTTTAACGTTATTGCGCAACCTTGCCCCTATTTTCACCTGTTGCTGAGTAATGTACATCAACGTCCCATGGTCTCTTGAATGTAGCATACCTGAAGCAAGCTCCTTCGTAGTAACTAGCGGTAAAAACTAATGTAAACCTATTCTGATATAACCGCCACATACAATTATGAACCTGAAACTCAGACAAAAAGCAGAAGATTACTGCGACGGAGTCAAGCAAATTCAATTCCCTTTGCGTGTGTTTCATAACTACTTACTAGCGTGCATTGCGGCTTGTCGTAACCACCTTATTGAATAGCTTCCTGTCTGCTGGACAGTGGCTCTGCTGGGTTGAGACGTATGGTGAGGGATGGCGGGCAGAACAGCCTAAGTCAGCAGGGCAGCTTTAATGACATCTGATGAAACAGAATCGTACTCTGGGGCCGCAGCCAACGCGGCCTCATTACGCTGCTCACTCGGGGAATGGGAATGAGAAATCCCCAGATCAATTCAGTCCTCTATCTTCCTCTCTCTCGTTCGCCCTATCCAAAAGTCTTAATTATCTGCCTCGCTTTGACCTTTTGGTCCCTCTGCAATCTTCCTAGAAAACATCCCTTTTCCTGTCACTTTTTTTTTTTTTTTTTTAATTGGTTCCTTTAAGTCTTTTAAGCCTTATAAGCTTTGGACCTTTCAGATCACATTTGTGTGCTCATCTTTGCATTTAACCAACGTGACTTCAACACAGACGTGTAAAAACACACCGACCTACAGACGAGGCTACATGTGCGCTCGTACCCACATACAGTAGGTCGTCATCGATTATCACTTCCTGTACATGCCTGTGCATCGACGGGCTCGGACAGATTTTTCTGATCTTCCTCCCAAAGGAACAACTTCGACCAGCCACTTCGCCTGTGATCTGTAACTGCCTTCTTACTCGTCTCCTTTTTCTTTTAAACTCTTTCCTCTGCCTCTTTCTTCTTGCATCATATCGCGGACTGTACGCTCACACACACACACACACACACACACAATATCCTCTCCGTGTATACTTGATCCGTCAGTCCACTCATCAAGTCTTTGTCTGACACCGGCTATGGATCAGTCGACAGATGGGCAGATACATGAATGCAGTCAATAGTCAAGAGCAGGATTAGTTATTGGATTTTAGCATCTTACACAGGATGCATTTGGCAGGAATGGTTAATTGGCTTCGAAGAGATTGGGATAGATGTACGTGGATAATAATGAATCTGCATTTCCTGTTTGAAGGTTAAGTGAAGTCATTTTCATTTGGTGTACACAATCAGACCCGAGGTTACTCAGTACACATTCAATTAAGAGGGGAAACTGGACCGAAAGAAGATCATTTACGAGCCTGCAACTGCAACCTTGCACACACTTTACAGACTTACAAGGGATGATTACATTCAAATCCATAACCTATTACGACCACACACCGCTGGTCATCTGTGTGACAACACATCGTCCTCTCTCTCTCATCAGGGCCGCTCTCCCCGTTATTATTCTCCGTCTGTCAGCAGCTCACATTGTTCGTCTTTTTTAAAAATATCAGAAACACTAAAGGGTTTCTGCAGGTTTCACCAAGTCAAATTTAAGACTTTTTAAGACCTTTTTAAGACCATTATGAATGCAATTTAAGACCTCTATCACAACATCAACTAAGCCCTAAATTCAGTTTTTTATCTGTGGTACAATCCCAAAGAGACTCGCACCAATAACACGAAAGCTGATTGGCTCTAATATAAGTTACATGCTGGTCTCATTTGTATTTGTAATACAGGGAAATTATATTTGGTCTAGCAAAAAAAACACGGAATAAAAAAAACAAAAGAGCATCAGAGGTAGCGTAGCATGGATGTAAGAATATTAGTTGTGTTTAAAATGATTTACACAATACTATATTTTTCAAGGCCTAAAATTTAGATTTTGTAATTTTAGACTTTTTAAGAGCCAACAGAAACCCTGCACTGAAGCAAAACCAGAAAACCCAAGACGTCATAAACTTGGTGTTGCTCCATTATTTCTGAGACCAAGTTTTACTCGGATATTCTGTCCAATAGACGAGCGACCGTGTGCTTTTGACAAAGTGCAGTGTGAACGCAAACCGGACCAAATGGGGCACCTGGGTAGCTCACCTGGTCGAACAGGCTCCCATATATAGAGGTGTACTCCTCGACGCAGAGGCCGCAGGTTCGACTCCAACCTGCAGCCCTATGTCATTCCCCCTCTTTCTCCCCTTTCATGTCTTCATGTTCTGTCCTATAGAAATAAAGTGCCAAAAAATTATCTTAAAAAAAAGAAACAGACGGACCAAATGAAAAATGCAACAATGTTCCAACTACACCCCCGAATGGCACCGAGTCTACCGAACTAAGTGTGAAAGAGTAGCTTGACGTGGTCACACTCAGATTCTAGTCAGAATATGAGTCTGATGCTGCTCCATAGGGCTGTGATTATGGGGCATGTTTCAACCGAAACAGGAAAGAAAATGCCTCTGCACTCAATTGGATAGACCTACAACCAATCAGAGCAACGGATCGACCTACAGCAAATCAGGGCAAATGACGTATGTCTTCTTAGCGACCATCGGGGCCAGCTGATAAATTAAACTTTTGCCGAATCCTGTAGGAAGGACGTCAAAAACATCTTTCCGATCGACAAATGCCTTGATCGCGGTTCTCTGTTCCTCTTTTAAAATTATGTCTGTTGATGTCTTCTATAACAGACGCGATGTCAGCCATCTTTGTTGTAAAAGAATTTAACCCAAACTCTCTTTGGTGACGTGGTTGATTCCGTTACTGTTGATCATCTGTCCATCATCGTATAAAGCCCGCCCTGACAATTTGATTGGTCCGAGCAGCTCTGGTCCGAGCTGCTCTGGTTCGAGCGTAGTCCAGACCGAACTTCCCGACCTCAAATGTTGTGGGCGGGGCTAAGTTCGGCTGGCATCCAGGCTAGTGAAAGAGCCCTCGAATGGTTCGATATGGGCTGACCCTGTGCATACCAGACACTAAAAAGAAATCTTTCAAAAAGATCTGTTGGTTTATTTTTGCTAATCACTAGTACCTGAACAATTTCCTGCTCACAGAAGTAGGCAGGAGGCAACATTGATGGTTGTTTATATTGAAGTTGGTGAAGGATATCAAATCAGAGACAGGCTCAGTGCTACTGAGAGCTCTCCAGCAACGGAGACAGGCCTGTTTGATCTTCTTCACATTATTGTTGAGGTTGCCGCACTGAGTGTGTCTGTTATCTGGATTCAGAATGTACAGGGAGAGCAGATGTAATAGAGGTCTTATCGTAAACGTGAAAGAGGCAGAGGGAAGGACCCTGTCTCTTTTGAACTAAACGCTGGCTCGCTCTGCGCGGCGTCCGAGGCCGTCACGTGCAGAACCGATGCAGAACAAAGACGCACTCTGACTGAACTTGAACTTGAGCCACAGGAAATTTGAAGGACAAAATCCATCCCCTGTTCATACACAATGACGGCAGTATGGTTTAATCAGATAAAGCTGAACTTTAATGTAATACACAAAACCCCTGTATTCATCCCTGCGCATTGTGTGTTTGCCTGTTAGTGATGTGTGTGTGTGTGTGTGTGTGTGTGTGTGTGTGTGTGTGTGTGTGTGTGTGTGTGTGTGTGTGTGTGTGCGTGTGTGCGTGCGTGCGTGCATCTCGCAGCGGCAGCATTCCAATAAGAATCTCATTACACTACAGAAGCTGTGCGATCATCTGCTCTCGCCGGCATTACAGCACTCCAATTCAGCCGGAACAAGCAATCCTCAGGCGAAAAATAATGCATCACAATCCAGCGGATTCGTGGAAAAGTTGCTCCCGGATAATCCAATAAGCGGTGATTAAACTAAAGCAGAGAGACTTAGAGATTGATAGAGGCACAATTGGCTGTGAAAGAATTAAACGTATCATTTAAGTCGCTGCTGTTTGAGAGGAGAGCTGTCACTTAAAAAAACTAACAAATAAATAGCAGCTCTCCTGGAAAAAAAACAAAAAAAAAACATTAAGCTTTTTGAGAATGGCAGTGTATTGAAGTATTGATAGACTCAGCATTGCCATGGCAGCAGCCAGCAGTTCTGCTCACATCTGAAATAATGATCTGCATAGAATTACTGCAGTGGATTACAGTATTTACTCAAAGTGAATCGTGGGTTTTACAGAATGACATTAATCTGACATAATGCAGCCGAAATGATACGTTTTGTCTGTTCCCTCTGTCACCTAATATTAATGTTCTGTTTGCATGAAGCAGAAGTACTTTCGGAGGTACAACCGCAGAGAAATATTAATCTGAATATGATATCTCTGTTATATCTACTGTGGTATGACATGTGAAGCTCCGTAGGGCTGTGAGGGGGGAGAACGGATCACTGGTCCCGCAATTTTATTAATTAAAAAAAGAGAAAAGATCATCAAGGGAGACGGTTTGGCAATTAATTCAATTGAATGTCCTGGTGAATATGAAGTCAGTTGCCTTCAGATTTTTTTGACAGGTTATTTTACACGTCAAATCGGACAGACAAAATGGTGTAAAAATCAAACAATGTAGGCAGAAATGAGCCACAGATAAGCAACACTGAGAACATATTCAAAAACTTGAGCTACCGCTTGATGTTGAACTATGACTCCCTTATTTTTTGTCTCCTAGGGCGTTTTCACACCTAGTTAGGTAGACTCGGTGCAATTTGGCGGTGAAAGTTTTCCTTTGGGTTTGGTTATAGCATTCACGCTGCACTTTGTGGAGCACACCAAACATTGTAAAGAAATGTCACGGCGTCAAAACGGTGGCTCGTCTATTGGACAGAACATGGGCTTTAACCCACCAACATGGCTAGTAGATTTTTAAGGTTACCAGCCAATCAGTTTGTTTATTTCCTAACTACCTTTACTGTAATTTCAGCTCCTCTGGTTTGCTTGGCTTTGTTCCGTTCGTCTTCAGCTTGTGTCCGTTCCAGCGTAGCTCGAAATCGCTAGGCGCGTAACTAACGGTTGTCTGACCCGTCACGACTTAGTGTTCATGGGAAATGTAGGATTAGTACTACAAGCAGTGATCCCAGATAAAGATACGTTTCCAAGCCAAAGACACACGAAACTTCTCAAATTTCTTGGCAGAGAACAGACCAATCTTGTCGCACCGTTTCTGCAGCCTGCCGATTCAAACAGACGCTTCTCTTCATTCCTCACCAGCAAAATTGGCTAGTAGCTTTAAAATGTTACCTGCCAAAGTTCATTTTTGCCCGCATTTGGCAGGTTGGCGGTAGGGGTGGGGGGGGGGAAATCGATACAGCATCGTATCGCAATATTTTCTGTGGCAATACTTTATCGATACACAGACGCCAAGTATCGATCTTTTATTATATTTGTGTTGGTAATTGTGTCTGCTTGACAATCCCATTTTGCAGCAATAAAATTAAAGTGAGATGAACAAACAGAGAAATGTATCTTTTTAGATGAAACAGATGTTGATACAGTTTTCTTTTGGGGACATCATTTAAAATTGTGAATAATTTGAATTTGTAAAAAAGGTCATAAATTGCAGTATATCGCAGAATATTGTAATATGTTTAAAATCGCAATAATATTGTATCGTGACCTAAGTATCGTGATGATATCGTATCGTGAGGCCTCTGGTGATTCCCACCCCTAGTTGGCGGGTGTCAAATTGAAAGCCCTGTGAGTAACCCTTCCTGGTCTCAGATGGATCAACACCAAATTTGTGCGGGCTTGGGTTTCCTCTCGTGTTTCTATCAATTAAATGTTTTAGAAGAAGGCAAACAATATGAGGAGTTAACAATACACTGAGCTGACGAGTATTTCATTCTTCGAATGAGAAGAGCGAGACGGTACCGAAGGAGAAGGCGAGCCCTGATGAGATAGAGAGAGAGAGAGAGATTAGGATTTGTTGTTCCTGTTATGTGGTTCCCTTCCTGTATTTGGGTCGGATCCCGTTCTCACCTAAAGCGAACTGAACTCTAGTTCACTTGGAAGAAAACCGACTCCCCCGCCCGTTTTCAAGCAGACCAGAGTTTGGTTGTTTGGTCCACACCAGAGTTCAGATGAGCTTTCACACCGCCCCAAACCAACCGAACTATCTGATGAAGATCTGAGGAGCAGTTAACCATAGCCCTCATAAATCCACCGGAGTTTAGAACGCCAACACAAAGAAAGAGGAAGGTGTAGGAAATCGGCCGAAAAGAAGGAAATGCGGAGAAATTTCTGCCGGCAAGGGACAATCCCAGAAGTGGAACGTCGTGGATATATATAGACTCAAACGGACCAAACTGCTCAGGTGCGAAAGCAACCTTCGAGACAACCTCTAAATGAAAAGTCTAAATGTTCCTGTTGTGGAAAGTGTTGACCACAGTGAGAAGCTGAATATCAGGACCAAGAGGTTAAAAAAGAAAAGAAACGTACAGTATGGCCGGCAGGATTTTCACATCTCTTGACTGTTTTGTGTGGCCTGGTGTTCTAATCTGACCTTTTAGAGATGATCATGCCCACAATGCCAAAACTCTCAAAGTGGAGACTGTGTCTGTTATTGCATTTATTAATCTTTATCTTTAATCTCTCACAGATAAAAAAAAGCCATCTTCTCCCAAAGCTCCTGTTGTATGCCCTCAACCATTATCGGATCAAACATGAAATCAGACACAGACCGGTCATGGGGCGATTCATGAAGAAACACAGGAGGGTTCATACATTCCTAACAGATATGAGGACACGGTCAGATGCTGATAAATGTGTGTGTTTGCTTGTGTTGTGGTGTGTGTGTGTGTGTGTGTGTGTGTGTGTGTGTGTGTGTGTGTGTGTGTGTGTGTGTGAAGAGAGAGAGAGAGAGAGAGAGAGAGAGAGAGAGAAAGAGAGGTCAAGAATTGTTTAAGTTAAAGAAAGATGAAGATAATGAGAAACAGTCAGAAGGTTTTTGGTCATATGACTCCAGTTTATCAGAGGTTAATTATAAAGACACACACACACACACACACACACACACACACACACACACACAGACACAGACACACACACACACACACACACACACACACACACACACACACACACACAGGAGGTGACAGATGATGGGGGATCTTCAAACTATCGCCACACATCTAAAGCAGATGAGACATAATCAGCTGAGCATAAGACACACACACACACGGACTTGAACTTTTAAAAACACAACATGGTCGCTCAGCTTAGTAAGCTCGCCATACAAACTCATGATGCGCAGCCAAAACGTGTTCATATGTCCATTTATTCTGAGCACTTTATGAACTTCCTTCCATTTTGGGTTAAAAGTGAAAGTGCTTAAAAAAAACTTGAGTATCTCCCATTCCATGGCAACTGCTACATGGACCGTGTGGTGAGACTATTTCTCCAAGATCAAGAATATGTTTTGAATTTCATGAATAAATTCGCATGAAGAGGTGAGTTGGGGAATTGCAACAGTTCTTTGATTCAGCACGACATACACAAAAATACTAAATCACACTGCAAGAAAAACATTGCAAAAAAGATATTCATGATTAAAATACCATAATAAGAGCATTAAATACAATATATAAAAAGCAGGGCTGCCAATCGATTAAAACAATCGCTTGATTGTCCATTGTTAACTCGCGGTTTTTTATCTGTTCTAAATGTACACAATTAACACTTAAAATAAAGTGTCTTACTATGTTAAAGTCTCTATCCACACGCACTTAAAGGACAATTCCGGCGCAAAATGAACCTAGGGGTTAATAACAGATGTGTACCCACTCAATCGCTTTCTGGGACATGTTTTCATGCTAATCGAATGTGTTTGTAGCTTGAAACAAGCTAGCGCGGACCGCTGATTAGCTTACAACGCTAGTATTCGGGGCACAGGGAAAGTAAAAACGAATCGCTATTTTATACCACTAAAAAGGCTCAAAATATCATCACACTTCAACGGTAGCTTAATGAGGGTCCCTAAATGTTAATTGAAGAATTGAGAACATTGTAAGTGTACAGACAGTTTATTAAAAAGATCCCAAGACGGCGGCCGCCTGTATACGAGAACGCAACTGTCTTTATAATCTTTTTAATAACACATCTGTTATTAACCCCTAGGTTCATTTTGCGCCGGAATTGTCCTTTAAAGAAAACTTTAAACTTTAAAAGGTAGTTTGCCTGTTCCTCTCGGTATTCATGACTGGTGTCATACATTCACTCTAGCTAACGGTGAATAATGAGGGCAAAACAGCATCACGGATGTATTTTAACCAAATATTGTCTGTCCAGCGCAGCTAAAAACACCAGATCTACAGCATATTACCGTGTCGTTCGCCTCCAAGCCTGTTTGAAACTGGTCAACACATTCTCACTCTCAGCGCGTCACAAAGCGACGTTTGTATGTGCATGAACTGGTCTATGTGTTATGTCTTTTTGGGGGTCATTTAAAGACATTTCTAAGGTCTGGTGTGTGTGTGTGTGTGTGTGTGTGTGTGTGTGTGTGTGTGTGTGTGTGTGTGTGAACCCGCTCACCTCTCCTCTATCCATCTGTCCTTGGCATTCTCTTCACACACACACACACACACACACACACACACTGATAACACAACATGGACTCAGAGAAATGCAGCAGACAGAAAGAAAACAATGACATACAGAGAGAGAGAGAGAGAGAGAGAGAGAGAGAGAGAGAGAGAGAGAGAAAGATAGCATCCTACTGGACTACTGGATGTTAATGTGTAACATGTTTCCCTGTTTATGTGCTTTAGCAATACTGTATGTCAATATGGTCATGCTAATAAAGCCTCTTTGAATTGAATTGAATTGAAAGAGAGACAGAGAGAAAGAGAGAGTGACAGAGAGAGAGAGAGACAGAGAGAAAGAGAGAGACAGAGAGTGAGAGACAGACAGAGAGAAAGGGAGAGAGAGATAGACAGAGAGACAGAGACAGAGAGACAGAGAGAAAGTAAGACAGAGAGAGAGAGAGACAGAGAGAAAGAGACAGAGAGATAGACAGACAGACAGACAGACAGACAGTCAGAGAAAGAGAGAGATAGAGAGAGAGAGACAGAGACAAAGAGAAAAAAGAAAAAGAGAGAAGAAAAAAAGAGAGAAAGAGACAAAAGGAAAGGACAGAAAAAAGGAAGAAAGAAAGAAACGCAGACTGGCAGACGGAACAAAGAGAAGAGAAAAAAGTGAAACCCTTAAGATTGCAGAGAGAGGAAGTTCATCCAAAGGCCAACATTTAATAATAGTTGAGAGAGAATCGGCTTTAAAAGATAAATTAGTTCCTCTGAAAAAAAGCACATTTCTCTCACAGATCTGGTTTTCATTTGTCAGTCTCACAGACTCAATACACAGCATCCATCCAAAAAGCCTTGGGTTTCATTTTTCATTTGAAATACGGTTATGTGACATTTGAAAAGCCATCAATCTGATGTGCCAGAAGCCTCGTCAGATTTGATTTGACGGAGACTGTGAGAGTTTGGTCAAAGTGCAAAAAACTCAAGTTGCTGAGTCAGGATTTCAGATTTACAAAAACAAATCACATTAAGTGCTTTTGTACTCGAGAAAGGCCGCAGTCTGTACAGATGCCTTTAAAGGAAATTATATTTAACATTATTTGATGTTGCAGTATGACGGTTCGAGTCTGGGTCGCCGAGGTTTCTTCCTAAAAGGAGTTTTTCTTTGCCACTGTCGCAATAGCCACCGCTAATGCATGCTCTTGGGGGAATTACTGGAATTGTTGGGGCTTTGTAAATTATAGAGTGTGGTCTAGACCTACTCTATCTGTAAAGTGTCTCAAGATAACTCTTGTTATGATTTGATACTATAAATAAAATTGAACTGAATTGAATTATCATACTGTTAACATTTGCTTATTACAGCCAGACCGATAGATTAGTGGGGCAATATTATCGGCCGATATTAGGCATTTTCCAAACTATCGGTATCGGAATTTATAATGGCCGATAAAAGAATATTTAAAAAAATAAATAAAAAAACACCCTCCAACGATGTTATAAGTGTTGGCGTTGCATAGTTTGTCCACCAGAGGGCACTCTACAACGTCTCTGTTGGCAACTCTTTTTTATTTTTTTTGTTGTGTTTTTGTTAAGTTTGTATTTTTATACATTTTATTTATCAGAACGTTAATATATTTTGATGTTCCTCTGTTCTATTGTGAAACAAACAAGTTTATTTTTAAACTGTATTATCATATTATTTTAGTGAGGACTCACTAAAATAAATATAGCTGCAAGCAGCAATGAGGGAGCCACGCAGTACACCAGCAGGAATGGCATTGCCATGGCATGAGCACGCACTCACTGCAACTTTGATGGCAATTGTATAAAGAATGGCTGAAATATCAGCTCATTTACTTTGTTACAGTGCCCCTAGAGGCCAAATTACACCAATGTCCTTGTGCGTTCTCACAATCAAGTGCCACATCCCTGTACCAAGTTTGGCTTTAGTACATCAAAGCACTGCTGAGATATGAGCTCACTTTCTTTATTACAGCGCCCCTAGAGGCCAAATGACACCAAATTTATTTTCTGTCCTCGGGATTGGGTCTTGAGTCCATGTACAAAGTTCGGTTTCGATACATGAAGGCGTTGGTGAGATATGAGCCTACTTCCTGTGATTATAGCACCCACCTAGTGGTCAAAAGACTCCAAATTGATTGTGCATCCTCAGCATGTGGTACCAAGTCCATGTACCAAGTTTGATTTCGATACGTGAAAGCATTGCTGAGATATGAGCTCATTTCCTGTAACTCTAACTCCTACTTCCTATGATTACAGCGCCCCCATTGTGGACAAAAGTCACCAAATTTCTTGTGCCTCCTCCTAATTGGGTCATGAGTCCAAGTATTGAGATTAGTTTTGGTATGTGAAAGCCTCCCCAAGATATGACTTCACTTCCTGTTTTGCCAGGTAGCGGATCTGTAGTTCGAATGAGACATAATAAGACATTACGACAGCAGTAATGGACAATTCCGCTTCCAACCTGTAGGCCGATCGAAGCGGAAAAGTGCTTTTGTGTTGCTTTAATGCTTCATCCACAAAGGACACTGCTTTTGCCGTGCGATGGCAACAGCTTTATTTGGCTCGTTTTCTGTGAACAATGTGGCGGGGGGGGGTACAACGGAGTTAGCAAGCTAACATTAGCCAACTAACAAGTTGTTCACCGGCTGGCTGGTTCTGCCGTGCTGTCATGCTGCATCGGTTACAGAGAATGAGATGAACAGCGGGCTGGGTCTAACGTTAGCGGTCTGCTGACCCACTGCAGCTGGGTCTAACGTTAGCGGTCTGGTGACCCACTGCCGCTGGGTCTAACGTTAGCAGTCTGCTGACCCACTGCAGCTGGGTCTAACGTTAGCGGTCCGGTGACCCACTGCCGCTGGGTCTAACGTTAGCGGTCTGGTGACCCACTGCCGCTGGGTCTAACGTTAGCGGCCCGCTAACCCACTGCCACTGGGTCTAACATTAGCGGCCCGCTAACCCGCTGCTGCTGAGTCTAACGTTAGTGGTCTGCTGACCCACTGCCGCTGGGTCTAATGTTAGCGGTCTGCTGACCCACTGCTGCTGGATCTAACGTTAGAGGTCCGCTGCCCCACTGCCGCTGGGTCCAACATTAGCGGTCTGCTGACCCACTGCCGCTGGGTCTAACGTTAGCGGTCTGCTGACCCACTGCCGCTGGGTCTAACGTTAGCGGTCTGCTGACCCACTGCCGCTGGGTCTTATGTTAGCGGTCTGCTGACCCACTGCTGCTGGATCTAACGTTAGAGGTCCGCTGCCCCACTGCCGCTGGGTCTAACATTAGCGGTCTGCTGACCCACTGCCGCTGGGTCTAACGTTAGCGGTCTGCTGACCCACTGCCGCTGGGTCTTACGTTAGCGGTCTGCTGACCCACTGCCGCTGGGTCTAACGTTAGCTGTCCGCTGACCCACTGCTGCTGGGTCTAACGTTAGCTGTCTGCTGACCCACTGCTGCTGGGTCTAACGTTAGCGGTCCGCTGCCCCACTGCCGCTGGGTCTAACGTTAGCTGTCCGCTGACCCCCTGCTGCTGGGTGTAACGTTAGCGGTCTGGTGACCCACTGCAGCTGGGTCTAACGTTAGCGGCCCGCTGACCCACAGCCGCTGGGTCTTAAGTTAGCGGTCTGGTGACCCACTGCCGCTGGGTCTAACGTTAGCTGTCCGCTGACCCCCTGCTGCTGGGTCTAACGTTAGCGGTCTGGTGACCCACTGCCGCTGGGTCTAACGTTAGCGGCCCGCAGACCCACAGCCGCTGGGTCTAACGTTAGCGGCCCGCTGCCCCACTACCGCTGGGTCTAACGTTAGGGCCCGCTGCCCCACTGCCGCTGGGTCTAACGTTAGCGGCCCGCTGGTCCAGTCAGCGAACAGAGAGAGTAGCTGAGAATGATGACGTTGAGGTTGTGCGCTAGTTTGAGTTGTAGTTCCGTAATGGCGGCGGAGAAAGATGCGAGGGAAGCCATTCGGTCCGTTGTGGCAACGCTGCCGAATATCCAGAAGTTAAAGCCCGAGCAAGAACAATCTTTGCTGAGTTGTGTCGGTGGCCATGATGTTGTGGCCCTCCTCCCCACGGGGTTCGGGAACAGTTTGATTTTCCATCTCGCTCTGTTAGTGGTGAAGGAGTTGGCTAAGGCTAACGCTA
The DNA here is from genome assembly GCF_010015445.1 of Perca fluviatilis. Taxonomy (NCBI): domain Eukaryota; kingdom Metazoa; phylum Chordata; class Actinopteri; order Perciformes; family Percidae; genus Perca; species Perca fluviatilis. Next base: position 5,772,981 of record NC_053120.1, read on the forward strand.
GCGATGCTAAGCTGACGTCACGACCAAACGTTAGCGATTGGTTATGGCAGATCCAGAGGGGCTCTGGGCAGATCCAATAGTTTTAAACTTCAACAGAGGACCCGCCTTCAAGGAAGTTAACACATGTCAATGGAGAGAGGCCAGACTCTCTGGAGAATTTAAATGTACGAGAGTCTGCTAGGACCAGGCTAGTGTCGGGCGGCTCTCGTTTACAGTTTACGGACCACCGACACGTATCGTCACCGTGATCTAACCACAATTGTCATTTTGTAGTGTACCAATCAAATGACCACGGCAAACAGTCCAATGGCCTTTCTATGCATTTTATTTCTATGGGGGAGCATATTTCAGTGTTTATGCAGCATCAGGCCACCAATCCTAGCTGAGGAGTCAGATTTATATGGCTTAGAGTACTCAGGTTAAACATTTAGCAAATTGCATCCTCTCACTGTGACAGACGTGACAAAATAAAATGTTAGCTTCCAGTTGCAGCGTGAGAGGGAAAAGAGAACAAAAGACGCTGAACAGTGTGTGTGTGTTTCTAACAGACGGTGAAGCCACAGGTATCGCTTTAGTCGTTCATGTTACAGGGCGGCATATGGCAGAGATAAGAATCTGAGACAAAAAGGGAGCACACAGAGACGGCGAGAAGGAGAAAAGACAGGGGGAAGGTATATATGCAGGTTATCGAGGCATTTACATACAGTACAGGAAATAAATCCAAACACCGTCTTTGCAGACAGTGTGTCAGGTTGTGTGTTCACCAGCACTGTGTGAAAGATGACATCATTGAATGGGGTGCTGAGAGCTTGTTCAGTGTTCAAAGAGGAGGAGGAGGAGGAGGAGGAGGAGGAGGAGGACAGAGCTCGAGAGAATTTTTCCGTGGCTGCAGTGGCGACTTGGACTGCTGCACCCATTCGTTCATTAAGAAAATCATATTTGTCAAAACTGTCAATGTTCAAGGTGTCGGTGAAAAGATGAGGTTGTGATTTTTTTTTCACAGAGTAACAATGACTCAGCTCTGGTTTGTGCAGACGTCATTAGGTTGATAAAATATCTGACATTCTGATTTTAATTTTAACACCCACAGATCTGAAGTTGGATGTTATTGCGATTCATTAGCACTGTGTGGAAAAAAACACAGACCCCCATTACAATGAGCAGATGTGACAATAGAGTGTCATCTGACGAAAAATAAAAATTGTTGAACCTGGCTCAACGTTTGCTGCAACACTAGGCAACATCATCCAGCAAGGTGAAGCTGTGGTCAGGCAAAAATTGTACCAGCTCATATTCCTGAAAGGAAAAGGCAGAAAGATGTGGACTTGAGACTCTGTCACTTGGACTCGAGTCGACTCGACTCGCCGTTTTGATGACTTGCGACTTGAAAAAAAATAAATGGTTTGAGACTCAACTTGGACTTGTAAGTTGATGCCTCAAGACTTGACTTGACTTGAGGCATGATGACTCGGATGACTTACTGTATGTGTATTCATAAGTTTGAATCTTAGCTGTTAAATACAAAATAATATAATGTAACGTTGTCACGTTTCTGTCAAGTATGCTATGCAGCGGCAGCAGCGCAAACCGTGAATCATGATTGGAGGACTCAAAAAGCTGATTGTCATGATTATGTGTATGTGATTGTCATGATTGGATGTCAGTCAAACTCCTCGCTATGGCAACACATAATATCAACGACCCCTGATGAAGCCTCATTAGTCGGACCAAAACTACAATGTGCCGTGATGAGTCATCACTTTTGGATTTAAAAATGTCACGCCAGAAAAAAGTGACTTGATTTGGGACTTGACTCGTCTTAACTAAGGACTCGACTTGGTTCGCCAAAAAAAAAAAATAAATACCTCGAGACTTTCTTGAGACTTACTTGGGACTTGAGCAACAGGTCACAACACTAGGAAAAGGAAATGGAATGTGAATTCATAGTTCTACTGCTGTTGTGGTGTCTGATAGGCTATACAAACTCAGTGAGAAAGACAAGCTTCACTACAGAGGAGTAAAGGTTACGTATATGTTGTGAAAAGACAAATGTACAAACTTTATCCACAGTCTAAAACACAAACGTCAAAATTGTACAACTCTGCAAAACAGTACAAATATTAACAGTCCAGAATTGAAGTTCTTCCCCTCTACGTTCTTTGCAGGTCTGTGATTCAACGTTAACTTAAATTTCCAGTTAGACGAGCAATCACCCCAGCTTCCAAACCCTTACTTTATGTCTCGCCTCCATAAAGAACACACTAATTCCTGCATTTGCACCAAAACAGTGGAACTGGGCGTAAATCGTGAGGTGCCAAATCATCAAATATGAATGTAATTCTTTGGGGATGCATATTTGCAGCTGCAGTTCAACTCTACAGACAGATAAGTACACATACACCTCTACATCTTGTGAAGATGTGAAGAGAAATGAAAAATGAAAGTGCACGGAAGAAGCATAACAGGCTGCTCACAGCAGAAAAGATGCCTTGCTTTCACACTGTTTGCCTTCACACTGCACAACATGGAACTGGCTATATTCGGTGACTAAGAACCACTCATCAATTTTGCCAAATACCTCCAAGACAGCCAGAAGCTTTTATGTTTCCAACTCACAACCATTGTGCATGAGTGTGTTAATGTGTTAGTGTGCGAGTGTGTGTGTGTGTGTGTGTGTGTGTGTGTGTGTGTGTGTGTGTGTGTGGGGCACTTCTCTCCGCTCCCCAGCTGACTGTAAAAACGCCGGCTTCTAATAGGTTATTGACGGGCGCCAGAGGAAGATGATGACATCACCTCAGACCAATAGCAGGGCTCCGGGACTGACAGAAGGTAGGGAAGGACGGACGGAGAGGATGGAGAGATTGGGGATGGAAGGAAATGATGGAGAGATGGAGCAAAAGGAGCTCTTTTAATTTGTGTTGAACTCAGCAGCTCCTGTCACAGCAGCAGGGAGGAGGTTGGGGGGGGGGAGACAAGGGACGGTGATGAATGAGTGAATAAAAAAGGGGAGAGAAAGAGATAGAAGATGAGAAGGGAAGAGAGAGGGAGAGATTGAAGAGTACATAAAGGAGGTGCAGTGAAAATAAAAGATTGTTTAATGGTTCCAGGGCTGCGGATTGGGTTGATTGGTTGTTAGCGGTGAGCGGTTAACGGATTGGATGGGAGGATGGGGAGGAAAGAATGTCTCCACCTAGAGCCGCCGAGATAGATCGATAAGTTGTCGACTATGGAATTAATCGTCAACTCTTTTGATAAATTATTAAATCGGTTTGTCATTTTCTTATTAAAAAAAGGTAAAAAGTCTCAGATTGCAGGTTGTTAAATGTGAATATTTTCTTGTTCCTTCACTCCTCTGTGACAGTAATAATAATAATAATAATAATAATAATAATAATTTATACTTTATTACAATATAACAATGTTTTCACTCTTGTTTTAAAAAATGTGTGTGTGCCAAAAAATATCCCCTGCCCAAAATGTCACTTTCCACAAATGTCGTCATCCTCAAGGTCTAAAACTCAATCTGGTCCTCACAAAGATAGAAGAACAACACAGACACACACACACACACACACACACACACACACACACACACACACACACACACACACAAACACACACACACACACACACACACACACAGAGTTACTGAGCCAACACACTGAGGGATGTGTGGGCACGGCAGAACCAACCAGCTAAAAAAAGGCTAGCTATTACTATGGCAACGTCCGGGCCGTGTACCAATCGGAGGTCAACAAGATGAGGTAATGTTCTCGAAAGCTTTGTGAGCTTGCCCGCGCATGCACGCACGCACGCGCGCACGCACACACACACACACACACATACTTTAGTAGGAAAATACTGTACATACATTATGCAGCGAACCAACTAACAAACACACACAGATCAATGATCGGTGGAAGAGCCTGAGAGTTCCTGTACAACGCAACAACTCGCTGTTACATAACACTGTTCCATAACTCATGCAGCAGGAACACACAACAAAGAGAGGCGGAGCACTGCAGCAGCCCGGCACTCTTCCTGCAGAGTGATTGATGTTGCATCGTGCTCTAATAATGATCCGTGGAAACCTCCCAGACCAGTTCTGCTAAACACAGATACAGGTCATTAACTATCTCACTGCATGGTACATGTTAACAAAATACCATTTCTTCGGTTTTGTTTTGGCCATTTGACAATGATGCTGAGAGGATCTGAAACTGCTCGATACACGTCCAGATGTGCAGATCCCGTGGGTTAAACTTTGACCATCATAACTGATGAGTATGACGGGGAAAACTATGAAAATAACTTTTACTCAAATGGCTTTAGAATGCACCTGCAAACACACAACTCACCCTCCCGTTCCCGGGGACACATCACAGTATTAATAATGTATACATCTTTCATTTTCTACACAATCAAACCAAACCAAAAGGCTTTTTGTTACACTTGCATTAGCTCAAATCTGATCCACCTGTTTACCTGCTTTAAGGGACTGCAGATGGAAACTAGCTGGTAGCTAAATGTGGTACAAAGTACCTCTTCTCTTTAAGATAAATGCTTCATGGTTATCTATTAACCCCCTTCGTCTCAGAGTCATAACACACTCAGATGGCATGTATGTTTGTACAGCGATGTTTTTTTTTCTGATCAAATATCATGCCTGAAAATCATCAAATTTAAAAAGGTTTTCTTCTAAGTAGTCCAGTGATTATTGTCTGCATATCCCTGGTTAAAAACAGCAACTGCTTATAGCTACGGCAGCATGATTGTTCAGGGTGCATATTCACCACAATGTAGCTAAGAGGCTGGCTCCATGGCAACACTGCACTTGGCAATCAATGGATTTCAAAAGAAAAATGGAAACTAGCAGTACATATTTAGACAGAACTAAGGCTCAAGATGGTTTACGCTCAGTGGCCACCTTATTAGGTACACGTGTGCAATCAATACACCAGCTCTGCCATGAATTCTGCCTTTATGAGGTTGATGATGTTCACTTAATGTAACCTTATTCTACCTTATTATAAATCATGAACAGGTAAGTGAGCGGCCTTGAAGAGACAGATGACAGTCCTCAGCTGTTCAGTCCAAACTGAAAAATCTTGGTGTAATATTTGATAATAACATGTACTTGGATCAACATATTAAATCTCTGACCCGCACATGTTTCTTTCAATTAAGAAACATTGCCAAAATTAGAGGAACTGTTTCACATTCTGAGCTTGAGATGATTATTCATGCTTTTATTTCATCTCGGCTTGACTACTGCAATTCTATTTTCACCTGTCTCAGCAAATCGTCACAGGACCGTTTACAACTAGTCCAGAATTCTGCTGCAAGGCTGCTAACCAGGTGCGCAGGATGTCACACATTACTCCAGTTTTATACTCATTACATTGGCTTCGATTAACTACAGGATCAAATTTAAAATTTTGGTTCTGACTTATATTATTGCATGTATGTCAGGCTCCGTATATCTCGGACCTGCTCCATTCATACACTACAAATAGGCCCCTCAGGTCTTCTAACCAGGGATTACTGGTTGTTCCACGCACCCGTTTAAAGACTAGAGGTGACCGTTCCTTTGAAGCGGTGGCTCCAAACCTGTGGAATGCGCTTCCTATTGCCTTACGTTCTGCAGTCTCTGTTGAAGCTTTTAAAAAGCAGCTGAAGACGCACTTGTTTAAATTTGCTTTTGATTCATTTATGTAAAATGTTGCCTTTTAATGACTGTTTTTATTCTTTTATCTTTATTGTTGTATAATTCACTATGTTTTGTACAAATTTTTATCTTGTGAAGCACTTTGTGATTCTGTCTGTGAAAAGTGCTATATTAAATAAACTTATTATTATTATTATTATATGTGGTGGATAATGTCAGTTAATTTGAGTAAAAATACAGAATTTGCTTATCTGGTGCGAATGTGCCGTGCGAAATACAGAAGTGGGGGGTAATTTCGAAATCACATGAGGTCCCCTTATACTGGTCCCGTGCGACTAGGGCTATTGTCGGAGATGTGTAAACTCAATGATATGTTTATTACTGAGGTCATAGTTAAAGGTGGTGTGGTACTACATTATAATGAGGCGGTTGTAAATGTTGTTCTCTTTCCCTGTCGCTTGCAGACTATTAGAAACACCTCTCAATACAACGCAGTCCAGTACAACACCATCACTAACCATGTGCCAGATCGGAGCTCAGCTGTGTCCGCATGTGCATAACATCAGTAGAATATCATCTACGAGTAAATGTATATTTCTCTCACTATGCATGGTCACAAAGAAGGTAATTGTGATTGTAACTGCTTTTAATATACCCACACATCTGAAGTCTCTTTCCCATAATTCTGCCTTGGTATGTGCCATTTCTGTGTCTGTAGCTATTGAGGAGGAGAGAGGGGGGGGCAAGGTGGAGTGTGTTGCCTTGACCAACTGCCACTTTGCTCGTTTGAAAGCCATGATGTCGCTCTCTCTCTCATGGGTGGGCCAAATTCTCTGGGTGGGCAAAGCAGAGAAAGGGGAGGTAACCTTGCTCCTTATGACCTCATAAGGAGAAGATTCCTGATTGGCCCATCTGAGCTTTCATTTTCTCAAAGGCAGAGCAGGATACCCAGGGCTCGGTTTACACCTATCACCATTTCTAGCCACTGGGGGACCATAGACAGGCTGGGGGAACTCATATTAATGTTAAAAAACCTCATAAAGTGAAATGTTCATGCCATGAGACCTTTAAAAATTTCACGTAAAAGAACATGTACATTGAGTGGTAATATAGTCCTGTTTTGATAATCGTTCAGACTAATACCCACACAGAAGGCATGGATCACTGAATTGAAAAGGTTTAAGTTGAAAAAGATAACTTTTAAAATGCAGGAGAATGGGATGGAATAAGCTGAAACCTCGGCACCTGTGGAAGCATTCTCAAAGTCAATATTAAGAGGAAAAGAAAAAAGAAATTGGAAAAATTATGAAAATTGGGAAACTGCAACTGATTTTGTATGGAGGGGTGCACAGGTAATAGGGGTTTGGTTTTGAATTGTAATTTGGTGTAGTGTTTGTTTGATTTAATATTATGTATTTAATATGTATGTATGTGATTTATGTCACATGGAAAAATTATTAAATAAAAAATAATGTCTGCATGTGTTCACACTTGGCGCTTCAATGCAACCTGGCTAATCAGATATATTTCTACACAATAGCTGCATCCAAAATGGCACTTGGTGCAAGAAAAAGCCTTCTTCTTTTCTTTGTATTCTTTGTATTTTTGTAATGGTGGCAGGGCCCGTACGAGACGCGCTTTGTTGAGGAGAACGCAGCGACCACAGTGCTATAAGACAGAGCGGGTCTCAGCTGTGCTGCAGCCCCGGTTTTCCTTCATCTTTGACTCTTTGACTCTTCCCTTTTCTCTCGCTTGGGAGAGCTACTCCCGTGTGGCGGGGAGATGACGCCTCCCACCTACGTTTGATAAATTGCCAGGATTGGGCCCGCATGCTGGCCACACTTCACTGGGATTGAAACTCAACTCAATGCGAGCCAGGCCACCTCGGCATGTGGTCTGGCTGATGGGATCCCAATGCGAGCACGACCCCATCCCCGAGCGTCCAGAGTGGGGTGTTTCTGCTGAAGCAGCCATTACTGTAGGTTTGACTGCGTTAAAAACCAGGATACAGTGAGGCTGTACACACAGCCAGACATTTTTTCTCTATTTTGTTTTGTTTTTAATTTTTCTATTTAACCTTTATTTGACCAGGAATATTCCCATTGAGATTCAGAATCTCTTTTACAAGTCTGTGCTGGCCAAGACAGCAGCATTAAAGGTCCCATGACATGGTGCTCTTTGGATGCTTTTATATAGACCTTAGTGGTCCCCTAATACTGTATCTGAAGTCTCTTTTATATAGACCTTAGTGGTCCCCTAATATTGTATCTGAAGTCTCTTTTATATAGACCTTAGTGGTCCCCTAATACTGTATCTGAAGTCTCTTTAATATAGACCTTAGTGGTCCCCTAATACTGTATCTGAAGTCTCTTTTATATAGACCTTAGTGGTCCCCTAATACTGTATCTGAAGTCTCTTTTATATAGACCTTAGTGGTCCCCTAATACTGTATCTGAAGTCTCTTTTATATAGACCTTAGTGGTCCCCTAATACTGTATCTGAAGTCTCTTTTATATAGACCCTAGTGGTCCCCTAATACTGTATGTGAAGTCTCTTTTATATAGACCTTAGTGGTCCCCTAATACTGTATCTGAAGTCTCTTTTATATAGACCTTAGTGGTCCCCTAATACTGTATCTGAAGTCTCTTTTATATAGACCTTAGTGGTCCCCTAATACTGTATCTGAAGTCTCTTTTATATAGACCCCTTAGTGGTCCCCTAATACTGTATCTGAAGTCTCTTTAATATAGACCTTAGTGGTCCCCTAATACTGTATCTGAAGTCTCTTTTATATAGACCTTAGTGGTCCCCTAATACTGTATCTGACGTCTCTTTTATATAGACCTTAGTGGTCCCCTAATACTGTATCTGAAGTCTCTTTTATATAGACCTTAGTGGTCCCCTAATACTGTATCTGAAGTCTCTTTTATATAGACCTTAGTGGTCCCCTAATACTGTATCTGAAGTCTCTTTTATATAGCCACCTTAGTGGTCCCCTAATACTGTATCTGAAGTCTCTTTTATATAGACCTTAGTGGTCCCCTAATACTGTATCTGAAGTCTCTTTTATATAGACCTTAGTGGTCCCCTAATACTGTATGTGAAGTCTCTTTTATATAGACCTTAGTGGTCCCCTAATACTGTATCTGAAGTCTCTTTTATATAGACCTTAGTGGTCCCCTAATACTGTATCTGAAGTCTCTTTTATATAGACCTTAGTGGTCCCCTAATACTGTATCTGAAGTCTCTTTAATATAGACCTTAGTGGTCCCCCTAATACTGTATCTGAAGTCTCTTTTATATAGACCTTAGTGGTCCCCCTAATACTGTATCTGAAGTCTCTTTTATATAGACCTTAGTGGTCCCCCTAATACTGTATCTGAAGTCTCTTTTATATAGACCTTAGTGGTCCCCTAATACTGTATCTGAATTCTCTTTTATATAGACCTTAGTGGTCCCCTAATACTGTATCTGAAGTCTCTTTTATATAGACCTTAGTGGTCCCCTAATACTGTATGTGAAGTCTCTTTTATATAGACCTTAGTGGTCCCCTAATACTGTATCTGAAGTCTCTTTTATATAGACCTTAGTGGTCCCCTAATACTGTATCTGAAGTCTCTTTTATATAGACCTTAGTGGTCCCCTAATACTGTATCTGAAGTCTCTTTTATATAGACCTTAGTGGTCCCCTAATACTGTATCTGAAGTCTCTTTTATATAGACCTTAGTGGTCCCCTAATACTGTATCTGAAGTCTCTTTTATATAGACCTTAGTGGTCCCCTAATACTGTATCTGAAGTCTCTTTTATATAGACCTTAGTGGTCCCCTAATACTGTATGTGAAGTCTCTTTTATATAGACCTTAGTGGTCCCCTAATACTGTATGTGAAGTCTCTTTTATATAGACCTTAGTGGTCCCCTAATACTGTATCTGAAGTCTCTTTTATATAGACCTTAGTGGTCCCCTAATACTGTATTTGAAGTCTCTTTCCCATAATTGAGCCTTGGTATGTGCCATTTCTGTGTCTGTAGCTATTGAGGAGGAGAGAGGGGGGGCAAGGTGGAGGGTGGGGGGTGTGTGGCCTTGACCAACTGCCACTTTGCTCGTTTGAAAGCCATGATGTCTCTCTCTCTCCCATGGGTGGGCCAAATTCTCTGGGCGGGCAAAGCAGAGAAAGGGGAGGTAACCTTGCTCCTTATGACCTCATAAGGAGAAGATTCCTGATCGGTCCATCTGAGCTTTCATTTTCTCAAAGGCAGAGCAGGATACCCAGGGCTCGGTTTACACCTATCACCATTTCTAGCCACTGGGGGACCATAGACAGGCTGGGGGAACGCATATTAATGTTAAAAAACCTCATAAAGTGAAATGTTCATGCCATGAGACCTTTAAAAATTTCACGTAAAAGAACATGTACATTGAGTGGTAATATAGTCCTGTTTTGATAATCGTTCAGACTAATACAAATATTCTAGTTAAAGGTGTCTCTGTAGCTCACCCAAAGATGAGGGTGCAAAACCTTTAGAAGCACTTTCATCAAAAACAGTACGGGTTTAAAGGAAGGAGGTTGCAGCAACTGAGTTTTAGGAGTAAGTAGAGAACATACCCATCTATACCTTCTATTTCATCTGTCCGTGCAACTTAAACTCTGAGAATTAGACAGAGCTATTTCTATATGCAACAACAAGGCAAAGATAAGAGACATGTCTTTTCCCAACTCGTTGCCAACAGACCATCCCTCTCTGCCCTCCAACATTCAAGCCAAACTTTTCCTTTATGTGCATTGTGGCAAGATCACAGAAACATGTCAGCACAAATATACACAAAAGCTAAGTTTTTCATGTATATTCCATAGGATCTGTCCGTGTCTATTAGACCACTGTACTACACATAAAGCTGGTGTGACTGCGGCTGCATTTCCCTGCATTTTCCATCATAACATGCGTAGGATTTCTCTCATGCAGCCCTCTTTCTGTCTCAACATATATGTGGATGTGCGTGTCAAGCCGGCATGCTAAATTCCTCTGAGTGCCTACATGTCAGCTCCTTTCAGTCAATTACTTTGAGTACGTGCATATCTTTGGCCCCATGCTGACCTCCAACCACTGCCCAAGGAGGCCAGGTGCGTGCATTTATGTGTGCGCGTTTTCTTCAACACTATATATTTTCTTTACGCTCAATACACTGTATTGGATTTGCACCGCTCTTGACGTTTTCTGGAGAAAATTGGATGTGTGCACTGAGAAAAATATCCCTCACAACAAGTCTTATGATCCTGATCTTCTGGTTAAATCATTTAGAGGGGGATTTTAATACAACCAGACTCTGATTTTCATAGTTAAACCTAAATAAATAACGTAAAGATTGAGTCAGGAGTTTAAAGCTGCTTTAGGAAATACTTTTAGTAGAAAGCCAGCCGTCTCCTCTCTAACAATGATGTGAAGGTTCAGTAAAGAGCAGTAGACATCCCAGAAGTTCAAGGTATATTTGCTCAGATAAAGCTTCAACAAAAGTTTGGATTCCCCTCCCTGCGCTCATCTCTTTGGATCTTTTAAAGAGATGACTGATTGACATGGTTGGTGCTTTCTGGATTTTACTTATTGCGTTGTGCTATTTTAGGGAACTGATATCCCAACAGTGTTGAAATCTCTCACAGCTGCCAACAGGCAACATCTGCAGATTTGCTCATTATTTCAGGTATCGTAATACCTTTTTTAATCTCACGCAGAAATTGGTGTCTAGTTACGCCCTCACCAAGGACAAACTGCTTTGTTTCTGCCTGCATGACTTGATGCAGCTAATGTTTGTTAATGGTATGCTGTTCAGGATTATTTTTAAACTGTTATTGGAAAGTTGCAAACACTCTCTCTCTGCAACACACTTCCCACTCACTGAGACACAAACCATCCAAAAAAAATGCTTTCACAATAGAAATGAACCAGACCATGGTTCAATTTGATGCAGACCAAGACCACATCTAACCCGTTTTGCTTGGTTCAGTTAGGCTTGTGTGAAAGCTGTCAATTAAACTCTGATGCGAACCAAACAACCAGTTAGAGAACACCAGAAAAGAGCGGTCCCAGTTTGCTTGATTCCCTCTTACACCAGAAACACACAGCGTCCATGTTTTTCAATCTGTCCGGCTACACCGGTGGCTGCGCCAGCCCGCGTACCGCAGCGATTGTTTCCGATTGTTTCGGTGTCTACTATATTTCTTACGAGAGCTGCGAGCAAATGTGTCAAACCAGGCAGGTAATCACATACAGGAAGGCCACAGTGCAGCCGGATACTTTACAAAATAAACCACATTTCAAAATAAAACACCCAGGTTTATGGTGATTTTGTCTGTCTTGATTTCTCAGCTGTGTCTACAGAGACACACACACGCAGGTACGCTCACTCACTCACTCACTCACTCACTCACTCACTCACTCACTCACTCACTCACTCACTCACTCACTCACTCACTCACTCAGCCGTTTTATAGAGTGGAAAGGAGAAGGATCACTTTGTGACCGGCGCGGAGAACTGAGCGTCTGGTATGAACAGGCGTGCGACCAGGCACAAATCTACGCTTCGCGGCTACTACGGCGCTTCAGTGTCCGGTGTGATTCTGGCGTTAGGGTCCCTGTAGAACTGATAATGCAGCAGACCACTCCACGGCCAAAACTGTCCAAAACAAGTTACCTGATAGTCCGTATGACTGCATGTGTACTCCTGTTGGTTTGGTTGTACTAAGAGTGTAAGAATAGACTGTAATTGGAGATTTTTTTTTCTACAGGTGTGAAAATGACGTTGAGAAATTACTTGAATGACAGAAAAGTTACTTTAAGGTCTTATTGAACAGCAAGATAAAAGTGGTTATGGAGTGAAAATGGAGACAATGGATTTGTCACGGCAGGAAAAGCACAGGAATAACTAAGGCTAATGAAAGTGAGTCAGCATGAATGAGAGCAAAGGTCTGTATTTCATACGTGTCACATCATACTCTAGGTGATAATACATGTTTTTGTCCTCCCTCCCTGCTTTCTCTCCTCTCTCCTCCTCAGAGTGGAGTCTAGAGTTTGATTTTGTGAGTTCCCCGCTTGCTCCCAAAATAAAGTGCGGAGTCAGAGCACTCCCTGGTGGTGCCAAAACTGAACTTCAGTGACTCAAACTTGGCCAACTTTTATTTGTGTCTGAGTTACTTTGTCTCCATTCAGCCTGATACGACCCGGTACGGTCCCAGCAGGAGTTTTTATTGGTTTGAATACAAAGAAAAGCGGCAGAGATTAAATTTGGGAGCTTTGGCTGTTGGTGTTGATCCACGTGTTGCATAAATGGTGGGTTACTATGCAGAGATTAATAGAACCAAGTGTCGGTGCATTTTACTGCAGCAGAGAATCTAAACACACCACTACACATCTTTAAGGTCTTTTTTTCTTTCAGTTTTGGACACTTATTTTAGACATGGAATCTGTTAGATTACTTGCTTTATATATTGGTTACAATAAAGGCCTTTTGTCATTCAGACACATACGCAAATGTCCGTTGAAATATTACAGGAAAAAAGTTGAAATATTTGAGAAAAAAATAAGAAATATTACAGGGGACAAATCGGAATATTTTAGAAAACAGTTGAAATATCACAAAAACAAAATGGCTCTATTCAAACATGACAGGTCAATTCACATGAAGTCGCAATAACTGCATGATATCTGGCACCCGGTACATAAGAAGAAGCAATGGCAATGAGTCATAATATTGACATGATATGAAGGGAGAAGAGTGCATGTGCATTAGTGATGGATTTTAAAACTTGTTCTGATGCTAAACGACTTAATGAATAAGTGTGAGTGAGTGACACTTGTCCCACATTTCACTGGTGGATCCTCTCATTCATTTTGTCATCATTATTTATTAGATAGAATATAGAATTCTTCTGCCTAATTTATGAAGTCTGAGAGCATCTAAGCACAGTTAATTAAGACGTTAACTGTGCCTCTAACGTGCTGTTTGATATTCATTCAGTCAGCAGCTGGCACCGATCAGAATTAAGCTGGGCAGACACTGGGCCCTATTTTAACGATCTGAAACGCAAGTGTGAAACGCAAAACGCAAGTATGAAACGCAAAACGCAAGTAGCTTTGTGGGCGGATCTCGGCCGATGTTGCTATGATACCGGCGGGATAAATGAGTCTTGCGCCCGACGCAAATCTTAAATGGGTTGGTCTGAAGTAGCTAGGTGTGGTTTGGGTAGGTGAAAATAAAATCACGTTTCATTTCCCTTTAAGAGCAGGCGTATTGTCCGGCGGATTGCTATTATGGCGGGAGTTCTGCTGCACGCCAGCGGAGCTGTCCGGGATGCGGCAAAGTAATAAATGCCCGTCTTGGCCGGGTGGCGGTGTTGGGTGGCGCATCTCCACAGTCTGGAGAGGACTGCTGCAGCCATGGAGGTGGGCCCCAAGCGCCCCCCCACACCTGGCTGCCTTTCCTTCCTCCTCCCCCCAACTCCATCTCCGTCCACCCGCTCCACCAGGAGCGCATCGCGCATTGCCACTCCCGGACCAGATCCCGCCGTAGTTCAACATCACGTCTCCTTAAGTCCTCTAATATTTCCTCATTTATGTCATCAACACATCCACGATTCATGGAAATATTGTGTAAAACACAACAAGCCACAAAGAATGCTGCGACTTTTTGAGGACTGTACTGTAAAGTGCCTCCTGACCTATCCAAACACCTGAAGCGCATTTTCAGTAATATTTTTCTTTGTAATTAATGTATGGTTTTCAAAAATTGTGAACTGCTGTAGATGAGAGAAGTGTATGGCGTTTGCTGCCGCCAGGGCTGGACTGGGACAAAAAATCGGCCCTGGCATTTTTTGGGCCAGGCGGCCCACACCCACCGTGATTGGTCAGACACATTCCCTGCAGACAGTCCTCTTAAAATATGCGTGCGTTCCATTAAATGAGTTGCCTAGTGTTCAGCGTTCATGTGATCATTTTGGATCCTTCAAGAGGGGACTCAAGACTTATCTGTTGGTCTTACACTTAAATAATTCATTCATTCTTAGAGTTATGATTTGTATATTTATGGTATTAGCAACTTTAAAAACTGTTTACTGTTAATTTTAACTATTGTAAGATTCATATTTTGTCGCTTTGGACACAAGTGTCTGCTAAATACAATAACCATAACTATAACCCTTCCTAAAAGCTACAATAAAGCTGAGAGTAGTATATGCCCTGGAAAAGAGCACCAATACAAGAGAAGCTAATTAAGCTATTCAAGGAACACTGATGCTTGTATCATCACTGATTTTATAGATCACACAGACTCTTCAGCTACCCAACAGGCCAACCGCTAGCATTTTCAATGTAAGCTTACACAGATCGGTTACCTGACAGCCACTAACTTTAATGTTACAGCCAAACTGCTTGTTGTCGTTATTACGTGACACTTCACGCGTGAAGCGCACGCCACACACACACACACACACACACACACACACACACACACACACACACACACACACACACACACACACACACACACACACACACACACACACACACACAAAAAAAAAGCAAACACACACACACACACACACACACACACCCCCTCCCTCCCTTCCTGAGAGTCTGTGTTAATTTGCCTACTCCTTACCACATCGTCATCTACTCTCTCTTCCATCTTTCCTCCTTCGCCTCCACCTCGCCATCTTCCCTGACATCGTTGTTTCTGCTTCTATAGCCAGCCACCTCTCCTCCTCTACTTCAGGTAATGCTGATGTTGAAGCAGCTACTACAGACCCAAACATGTCCGGAAATTTTTGAGGAATCCGCCTGTAGATTCTTAATCTTTTTCTCCTCTAATTTCTCTGCACCTCCCTTGCACTTGGTGGGTTTGTCCATTATAACGTGAATGCTAAACTTCCAGCATAACTATTACAGCTCACGTCTCAGGGCCGGAGTCGTGGCCATAGTGGGGTTCGTAATTTGCGGCGCCGGAGTGGGGAAGGGGGTTTCTGGATTTCATTGGGTCAGGCCAGTGCCAATAAAGAAAATTAACCAATGGGCCGCTGTAAGTTCTTTATGGGGCGAACCGGCCAAAAAATAAAAAGGCCTATTTATATCGTGATTCGCTCAAAGTCCGTGGGCCCACGGGCGAACGTATGCCAGATGGCCAGTCCGCCCGCACCGCGCTACATTATGGCCAAGCATGCGCCCCTAAAATAGCATCTGAATAACGCGCTACTGACTTTAGACTAGCGCCACTGACTTTAGACCAGGTTTTTCCTGGTCAATGGCGGAATTGTTTTCTGAAACTGCAGAATAGCACAAAGTAATGCTTGCGCCAGAACACGCCTCCTCTTTTCGCTGAACCCCCCGGGAGCGCAAATACATTCCCTAATTTACCGACGTGCGTCTGTGGAGGGAAAGGTCCGCTGTGCGTCGGGTGCAAAATAGGAATGATACATGCGTCGGTGTACAAAGGCAATTGCGCTGAGTGCAAGATAGGGCCCATTGAGTACATTTACACGCAAACCAATATTCCACTATTATCACAAATATGACAATATTCAGAATTTGATACAGGTCATGTAAACAGTATATTCCGTTTGGATATTCAGAAGAAAGACTGTCCAAATGTAGCGTTTTCCGATTGAAACCCGTGTGATATGCCGGTATTATTCATGAGTAATGGCAAAAGTGTTGGAAAAACTTGTTTATCAAAGATTGTTGAATCATCTAGATAGGCATACTATTCTATGAACTTAGAAAGAATCCCTCTACTTTCATGGCTGTCTCTTATCTTGTTAATGAGATATATAGAGCTCGAGATAGAAAAGAAAGCACTGGTGGAATTTTCTTAGATCTATCTAAAGCTTTTGATACAGTAAGTCATTCTAATCTTCTCCTTAAACTTTCCCATCTGGGAGTTAAACAATCCACAAGTTATCTGGAAGACAGGAAACAGTTTATCTCTATCAATGATATCAATTCTTCTTTTTGCAATGTCACTTGTGGTGTACCACAAGGATCAGGTCTTGGGCCATCATTATTTTGAATATATATTAATGATCTATGTAACATATCGAACAAACTGTATAAGGTATTATTTGCTGATGACACAACTGTTTTTTATTCCCATAATGAGCCTGATGAAATAGTGAAAGTATTAAATTAAGAACTCATCAAGATAATGTTTGGTTTAACTGTAACACATTATCTCTTAATATTAAGAAATCTTTTCATTAGTGTATAACCAAGAAATGCTGATCAGTTTTCATTTATACATATAAACACTACTATTATAGATAGAGCTCTGTCTTCAAGATTTCTTGGTGTACAGCTTGATGAGTCTCTTTCTTTGAAAAAGCAAATTAGTGCAGTCATAACTAAAATTGTGTAAAAAGTGTTGGGATCTTGGAAAAAGTCTGTTCTGTGATAAACACGGAGGTTGCCATGCTTTTATATTATTCTATGGTTAACCTTACATATACTACTATAAATCTGTATGGGGAAGTACTCATCCCACTAAACTTGTCAAAATCATTCTTATCAACTTTGGTTTTTAAGATCAGGCATCCTCACTGTTTATCAAGTCATTCAACTACATATTGCTTTATTTGTACACAGATCTATCAACAAGATACTACTTTCATTCTATAATAGGGCTGGGTACCGAACGTCAATACTTTTATGGCACCGAAAAAACGAGAGTATCAAAAAATTATTTATCTTTCGGTGCCAAATTTCAAAAGCGTCTGAGCACGTCAACATAGACAATCATTTCTCTTTTTTATTACACTATTTGCACATTAACACTGTACATTTTTGCGGCCGCGAGCACGAAAGTGTAAGGAAATTACGCTGCACTCAAGTGAAAGAACCTGTGTATTTTTGTTTGCGTCAGATTATTTTTCCGAGCCCATCGTCGCATTTTTGAGGGTGTTAGCATGCACGAAAACTCACAACAATTTGCAAACATGTCACAACTGGTGAAAATTGCAAAGATTCAAAATAATTACTCATATGCACCACTAGGTGGCGCTATTGCAGAAAACCCCGCGTTTGGCCCTATAACTCCCAAGCCGTACATCGCACATTCAAAAACCATATATCTTTGCATTCCCTGGATCTAGCTGAATCTCCTGATATAGGCCACGCCCATTTCCGCCTTGACTTTTATGCGTGAAAAATGGCCATTTATTGAAAACCTACTTTGCCGAACTCCTCCTAGACCGTGCGACTGATCTGCATGAAACTTGGCAGGTAGCATCTCTAGATGGACCTGACAAAAAGTTATCCAAAGAATTTTTATAGGATAAAAATTGCACATACGCGATAAAACAAATGTGTGTAGCTAAGTATGAAAACACCAACGTTGCCATATCTCAACCAAAATAATTGCTATTAACGCAAAACTTAAGATTCTTGTTTGCCATGACCCTCTGAGGTGCCCCCCACATTTTACTTTACGAACATTGGCCACTAGGGGGCACTACAAGTACATAAAGTTTATACCTCATGAACTGCTCATCCGATTTTTACAAAATTTGATGGGTACCATCTAGGGCCACTCATGAGGCCACCCTATAGTAAGGTACGGACTGGTCAAAGTGGGCGCTGGCCTATGTGACCCTAATTGGTTTTAGCCCCTTTGGCACATTTTGGCCGCCTCAATATATACGAAAACTCACAAAAATTGGCCACCACATAAACACCTGGGGGCTTTGCGCGAGACTGTATAGCGATTTGGCCCATACCTGTACGCCGGGTTCCATAGCGGCCCTCGCATGCGTAGAAGGCCTTAACTTGGACATAGTTGCTCCGATCTTCACCAGATTTAATACCCATATTGCTCTAATCATTGCAGCACATATTTACCATTTACATTCATTAGCTCCGCCCAACCGGAAGGCGGCCATTTTTAATTATGCATTTTTCAGGTGTTTTACATTCTTTCGAACTCGTCCTAGGCCGTGACTTCAATCTTCTTGAATCTTTGCAGGAAGTATCTGTTGACCCTCATAATGAAAAGTTATCCAGAGAATTTTGATAGTTGAAAAATGCGGAAGTTATAGCAACTTACTGTCTAAACAGGAAGTTGCGTTATCTTGATAACAATTATTCCGATTGCCCCGAAACCTGACAAGGATGTTCCTCCTGGCCTGTTTAGCAACTGTGCCAAAGTTGGCTGCAATCGGCCATTAGATGGCGCTGTTTTACTTTTTTTTATTTAATCATCAAAATATTGACGTATGGGAAGCCTACTTTGTATAACTACTCCTGGGACGTGAGTCCGATCGGCACGAAAACTTGCATATACACTCGGAGGACCCTCGTGACAAAAAGTTATCAAAAGAATATTGATAGCTAAAACAATGAGCAAGTTATGGAGGACCAACTTCCTGTAGGTGGGAGTGGAAACAGGAATGGTTATATCTTGCCAACGGCTATTCCAATGGACACAAAACTTAAGAAAGTTGATCCTCATGTGCCAATGAGGCTGTTTGCCAAATATGTCGTCAATTGGCCTTTAGATGGTGCTGTTTTAATTTTGTTTTATTAATTAGCTAATTTGCTTTGAGCGAAACCTACTTTTTTTAACTCCTCCTAGAGCATGAGTCCCATCTGCACAAAAATGTGCATGTAGACTTGGTGGACCCTCATGACAAAAATATATCAAAATAATTTTGATAGCTAACACAATGCGCAAGTTACAGAGGACCAACTTCCTGTAGGGGGCTGTCGAAACAGGAAGTTGCGTATCTTAACAAGATTTATTCCCGATTGACACCAAATATGACAAAGTTGTTCCGTATAGGGTTTGAGCATCCACGTCAAATTTATAGTGCATCGGCCATTAGATTGCGGCTGTTAGAATTTTTTTTATCAATTATATCACGCGCGATATATGGGAAACATACTTTGTCTAACTCCTCCTCCGCGGGAGTCGAACAATCTGCACAAAACTATTGGATATAGACTCGGTTGACCCTCGTGACTAGAAGTTATCAAAAGAATTTTGAAAGCTAACACAATGCGCAAGTTATGGAGGAACAACTTCCTGTAGGTGGGTGTGGAAACATGAACGGTTCTATCTTGGCAAAAGTTTTGCGATTTACATGAAACTTAGAATGTGTGGTCTACATGTGATGTTGCATTTGCCAGTACCCCCCGGGGCAAGAAGCGAGGGCCCGTCATCGCTGCTTGCAGCTTTAATTTATATATTATCACTGTATATTTGTTTTTATTATATATGTTAAAAGTCTTGATAATATGTTGTTTTTATTTGTTGTTTGTATACCTGGAGTGGTAACAAAAATAATTTCCCCCTGGGATTATTAAGTATTTCGGATTCTGATTCTTATCTGTCCTCTCTGCATATTGACACAGAGCACAGCTCGGACCGACACACACACACACACACACACACACAGAGGTGCGGACGGAGTAAAGTGTCTGCAGTTTTGTTGAAGTCACAGAGAGTCACGGCGATTACCATAAAGTGGTTTCAAGTGTGGTTTAGTTTTTCAAAACTTCACGCAGACAGCGTTTGCTGCGATATGATATTAATGGCGAGCCGAAAGCGGTCGCGGTGCTGTTGATGTTACACTTCCTCTTAGACAAGCAGGCACAATGGTGGTTTCTCTGCCCTGATGACTGACTGACAGGCTGAGCTTGCAAGGCACTTTTAATAATGTTACTCTGAGTGAGCAGTTTTTTAAAATTTTGATAACTGTTTTGATTCACAATTAAGTTGGAAAATAAAAGCTATATGTTTAATTTATTTTTGTTGATGGTGAAATGGATTATAAAACATATGGTATCGAAAAAAGTATCGTTAGGAACTGGCATCGAAACTGAGGTATCGAAATTGGCACCAGATCAAAAGATTTTGGACGATACCCAGCCCTATTCTATAATGAACTCTTTTTTTACTGCTAACTTCATAAGCGTGCCACTCGAAATATCTGCAAACTCAGGCCTCCTATCTGTCGAACATGTCAACTTCCGTTTGGTTCAGGTATATAAAATGCTTTACCATCAGATCTTTCAAAGCTACCAATTGTACAACTTAAGAAAGCTGTTAAATGTTTGTTTTTGTCTGTGCAATGTTATCCTAATGGAATGTCTTTGTAAACAACCCATGTAACTACCAATATTATTTTACCTTTCATATTTATTCTGTTGTTTTGATACTGTGTGTAAATTTAGGCTGTTTTTTTCTTCTTTCTTTTCTTCAGTATTTTAGTTTCTTTCTATTTTAATTGGACTATGCATTGGAGAGTGCCCAGATTAAGGCCCTCTGAGGTTTTTTGCTAATCTCTCCATCACATCTTTTAGTGATTATGTGTATATTAATCTGTAGTATTTGGATATGTGTAAACCAATGAACTAAACTATTGAGGTTTTAGAAACATTCTTTAAACAAGTATACAGCTGCAGTTTGTGACGGTTTATGGCCTCTTGCTTGTTTGCCGCTTACGGTCAGCTCTGTGCGTTGCTATGGTTACTGCATACAAACCAATCAGCCAACAGTTTGCAGGGCTGCGGTAGAGATGCATGGCCAAAAGAAAAGCATTATCAAAGACTTGGATATCAACAGGTTTTTGGATATGCACAAACATCGCAATGCCAACGTTTCATGAAGCTGGTTATAGGACTAGAAGAGGGAGGCTGTGTTCGCACGGTCCAACAAGTCCACCACCGCTGGAAAACCATGTTGTTGTAAAAAAACAACCAGGTAAAAGTTTGCAGGGCTGCAGTAGAGATTCACGTCCAAAAGAAAACAACACATTTCTGGTCCAACAAGTCCGACACCAGTGGAAAACACTTAAAAAATTCTATTTTGCACGGCTCCATGTAAACAGTAATATTAGTGGGATATTCACTTCATGTAAACAGCTTAGTCAGAATATTGTCTTTTTCAGAATAAAGGCAAAAAATATGTCCATGAACATGTAGTTACTGTGTATTTTTATCAATCTTGTACATTGCGTTAACTCACACTACACATTTTAATCAGCCTTTCTGCACAACCAGAACTTGTCACTTTTATGCTCACACTGCACGGATAAAATGACCAGCCATGACGGGGGTGCACCATGGATGTAGATTAATTATTGAATCTCTTCTACAACCTAAAACATTCGAGACTTGTGCCATTTTGGAAGAGTTCCAAATCTATACATTGGACTACATTTCAATGCTTCAATAAATCAACTTATTTCATGGAGTGTGTACCTGAGTCCAGAGCCTGCCGCAGCTCTGCAGGTCCACTGGAGGCTGGAGGAGCTCGATACAGAGACTCACTGTTCAAACCTGCAGAAAAAACAGATGTAATACTATTTGATAGCGATTGTCTGTTGTTGTTCATTGCTTTGTAATGCTGGATAGTCTTTGTTGTGCATCTGGTTTTATCTTTTACTATCTGTTCATATAAGGTGTCCTTTAGAATGAAGAAAGGCTCCCATAAATAAAATGTATTATTACACACATGCACGCACGCACGCACGCGAGCACGTGCGCGCGTGCGCGCGCGCACACACACACACACACACACACACACACACACACACACACAATTTCCCAAAAACTGAAGTATTTAAGCTGCAGTTTAATGTTGTTCCTTTAATGAATATGCTCGCTACACATTTGTTTCTGAGGGCATTCTCTCACCGTGTTTCTCGACGGCTTCAATGAGTCTCCAAACAACCACAGGAGCCGCTTCTGACAGAAGCTCCGCCTCCACACCTGAGAGATAGAGACAGAGAGAGAGAGAAAGACAGAGGGAGAGAGAGAGAGAGAGAGAAAGAGGTTTCAATAATTTACATTAAAACAACAACTTAAAACAACAACCACTGCTCCCTTTATGATTTTCTCTCTTATTAATTAATGACGTACAGTGAACTCCACCATTAACTTTTAATGTGCCCGCCTTCTTCACTTTGCATGAATAACTAAATATTCATGAGAGAAAATTACTCCTTCATGTGCTGTTTTACTGCATAAACCGGTTTCTGCACAACACAAAATGACACTAGATTTAAACAGGTCTGTAAGTCTGGCTGAGAGATCATTATGTGAAATTAAGTTTACATTTTCTTTGTATTTAACTAGTAGGCTATACTGTGTCTGTAAATCATCAGAAAACGTCAAAGAAATATATAGTTCAAATAGTTTCCTCAGACAGTTAGTACACCGTGAGCATTTTCTTTGCAATTTCTACAATCCATCCATCTCCAAACAGATGAATCGGAGTGTGTGTGACTGCGTGTGCCCTCTAGGGAGTGTACTGCCACACACAGACACACACACACACACACACACACACACACACACACACACACACACACACACACACACACACACACACACACACAGCTTGCTCTTCATACTCCGTCCAACGATTTTTCCAGACATCTCTATGTTTACTCGTGAAAAAACTATGAAACATTTACCCAGTTAGAAAAGATTGATACTAATTTAACCAAATTGTGTTAATGTTAAGTTTTTAATTTCTTTTGGGATTTAAGAAAGTTAAGTTCTTCTGGGAAACCAACAAACTATACATGCGGCTGCACTGCAATCAAATGAAAAATATCTGAATTGGAAGTGGCCAAATTGGCCATGAAAACAATCAGATATTATCCGCATAATATAACATAATAACATTTCAATACTGTGCATGTGCTGCCTGCCAGCAGCTAATCCACAGGAGAGGATGTGAAAAGGTTAAGCAACATGTGGGATTTGATTACAGCCCACGGGCTGCAGCAGCAGCCATCATTGCATCCACTATTGGGAATCAATTAGACCAAAGAGAAAGAGCATTTTCCAATTTAAGATTAAGTGCATCAGAGTGCTCAGCCAATGCAGGATGTATAGGGCTCAACAGTATGGTTCTGGAAGTAAAAACTCTATTTATTTATTTATTCCCTAAGGATTTTGTTTATCAACCATAATGTCTAAACCATCCAAGGTAGACTGACCCCGATCTACGGGATTGTGGAACAGAAGTTTCTAAAAGCCACAAGTCTGCATGAAATCAACCTTGTTTTAAGAAAAACATGTTTTATTTGCGATCGTATGGAGAAATACTACGCTACCCACAGTCCTAAGCGTAGCAGCGACGCCTCTGATCGGTGGAACTTTTGGTTACCGTGGAAGCGTTTACCGTCTATGATAGTTTCCGTACACAGTCTTGTACCTTTGCCGTTTTCAAATTTTCATTTTTTTGAGCTGTTTCAAATGTTTTATGGTCACGATTCATCTCGTAGCTGGTTGGCTTGGTTCCCGGCATAAACCTCTTTATATAAGCATATAATGAAACATCAATGGCGATATTGAACAGGGAAAAACACTTTCTGAACCAGAGCTTTCAAAAAGTGGGCGATGGGGAACAGAGAAGTTGGAGTGGAGGTGAGGGAGGTAGGAATAATCCCAGTTCCAGTTTTCCAATTTCACTTTCGCATTGAACTCATGAGGATGTATTTACCATCATGGGAAGTCAAGTACACAATGTGACATTGACATGAATTGGGTTTGACTTATGAAAACACTGTTGCCAAGTCAGTGAAAACAAACTGACTCTTGGTCACCAACATTTCAAAAAATTTCAGCATAAGTCACACTTTGTGAGCTCATAGCAATACGAACTTCACCTCAGATTAGTGGAGCTTTTAACTTCTCTTGGAGTCAATATAATCTGACACAAGTGGGATAAAGAACACAACTGAAGCAAAGAGAGAACGGGATATCGTTGGCGTAGAGGGAGTACTTCAGACATCAAATTGGGTCCTGCACATTCTACAGAAACAAATGAAATAAATGTCAGACTGACTGACTGACATGTGATGTGCATTCGTTTTAGATGGAATGGCAATACTTCTAGAATCACAATAAATAAAAATGTACAGTCAAATCGAATGGGCACTCATGTATCGTGAAAGAATCGAATCGGAACAGAACCATATCATCCCAGCCCTACTAACCTCTATCATTCTTGCATGATCTCTTGTTATAACACATTATACATACATATAATGTATAGCCTTCTAGTTTATCCATATCATGGCTCATGCAGCATCTCTACAAGCGTACACTTAATAATCTGTTCACGTTTTGTTTTCTCTATCTCTACTTATTTTCCCATCCGTCCTGCCTCACTCATGTTTTCTCTTTTACACCATCATTTCGGTCACAACTCAATCTTGTCTTTCTTTCTTCCTTTCTTTCTTCCTTTCTTTCTTTCTTTCTTTCTTTCTTTCTTTCTCTCTCTTTCTTTTATCCTCTTCAGCATCATTGTCATCCCTGCTTCCTCTCCCCTGCTCACTTCCCGGCTCAGCTATTCCCTCGCTCTTTTGTTCTGCAGCTGACAGTTGTGTTATATCACAACACACACTATATTGAGTTAAATGACACTTGTCCTTTGATACACACACACACACACACACACACACGCACACATACATGCACACACACGCCAATAAGCGTATTAGTCTTTTGACAAAACAAACATATCTGCGGTGTCTACAGGTGTACAGACCTGCATCAGCTGCACTAATTGTGTTTGCTATGGTGTGTGGGTGTTTGTGTGTGTGTGTGTGTGTGTGTGTGTGTGGTGTGTGTGTGTGTGTGTGTGTGTGTGTGTGTGTGAGCAACGGCAGAGGAATTTCCGGAGATATAGCTCGTTAAATGTACAGTGCTTCCATTAACGTCACTGTCACAAAGCATCACTGGGGCAATATCTCAGCCAGAGGAGAGAACGAAGGAGAAGAAGAAGAGAGGAAAGAAGAGGAGGAGAAAAGAAGGACAATTCGAGAATGAAGAGAAGAGGACAAGGAGGTGTGGAGAAGGAAAAAAGACAAAAGGAGAGGACAATTCATGAGGAAGAAGAAAATAAGTACAACAGAGAAGAGAATAAAAGAGAAAAGGAAAAAGAGGACAAAGAAGGGGAATGGGAAGAGTGGGACATAAAAGAAGAGATGGGAAGGCAAAAGCCAAAAAAGATAAAAGAAGAGAACAAATAGAAAGACAAATAAAGGGACAAAAGAATAGAGGAAAATAGAGGAGGACAAAGAGAAGAGGACATAAAAGAAGAGGAAAACGAGAAATGAGTGAAGAGTACAAGACAAAAAACAAGAAGAGAAGAGGAAAGACAGTAAATAAGGGGACACAAAAAAAGAGGAAGAGAAGAAGACAACAAAGTCAAGGACAAAAGTAGAAAAGCAGAGGGCAGAGGAAAGAATGGAAAGACCAGGACATGAAGAAGAGACGGCAAGACATGGAGGATAAAAAAAGACAAGAACAAAGATAGAAGAGAGAAAACAACAGAGGAGAGGAAAGAAAAGAAAAGAAAAGAAAAGAAAGGGAGCGGAAAGGAGAGGAGAAAGAGAGGAGAGGAGAGGAGAAAAAAGAAGAGACAGAGAAAAGAAGGGAAGGAGAGAAAAGAAGAGAGGAGAGAACAATGGACTGAGCAGTGGTTGAGCTCTGCAGCAAATACTATAAAGAACGTATGGAGCCACACACAAAGACATGCTCACACTAGTAATACATCCACTGATATTACTGTAAATACACTGCTGTGAGAGAGACAAAGAGGGAGCATATATAAAGTGTGTGTGTGTGTGTGTGTGTGTGTGTGTGTGTGTGTGTGTGTGTGTGTGTGTGTGTGTGTGTGTGTGTGTGTCCGTCCGTAGCTGAGGTGTTCAGTCATTAAAACATGCTCCACTGCATTATACTGCATAGACCCTATATACTGCACTGGTACACACATTCCCTTGTTCGCTTCCAGCTGCATGAACACAAAGAGACAGACGCACGCACGCGCACACACACACACACACACACACACACACACACACACACACACACACACACACACACACACACACACACACGCGCGCACACACACAGTGTTCCCCCTACAGGCAGCTGTGGTCTCCGATCAGCAGTGTTTGAAAATGATTTATTGATCAGAGGAGTTGGCATTATGAAATGGACCCTGAAACGCTACTCTATTCAATATAAACTGATAACATGCACGCGTGACCCACTCACAAGCATGCACGCACGCACGCACACACACACACACACAAAAACACACATAGATAAGAGTTAAAGATTGCGTGTGGTGCCTATGATGCTGCAGATAAGTAATATATTAGGCTACACTCTAGATGTATATAACACATCATATTTAGGTCAAATACTTAAATATAGAGAATAAAAGGGAGGATTCATTTTTTTCTCATGTTCGTGAGAAGTTTGATCTTTATCTGGTGTCCCTCTGCAGAGCTATAAAGTCTCTGATCTTTGTCCCTTTTTCTCCGTCTGCCGGCAGCGCTGCAGCAGGCAGGGCTCCGTCCTGCAGTAACACGCACCGACAGCAGGGGGCAGCTGACTCCAGCCCTCACTGGACACTACTGTGGCCTTTCTATGGCAACGCTGCTTCAGAGGGAAATCACATTTAGGGGTGAGAGGTCCAACCTCCGTCCTTACAGGCAATCGTGGAAAGTACTCAAGTACTGTAAATAAGTACAAATTGAAGGCACTTCTACTTAACTTGAGTCTTTTTATTTCATGACACTTTCTACTTCTACTCCACTACATTTCAGAGGGAAATATTGTACAAATGAAGATTGTTGCACACAATACACATGTAGTTAATAATATACGTTGTTTTATTATAAATTAAACTACAGAACAACATAACGTAACGGTACAGCTGAAATGATCAGACCATATTAAGCTGGAATCAAGATTCTTGCATTTTTTTTCCTTAACAAATGACTCAAAGCGGTTCATCCATTGTCAAAATAGTCGGCGATTAACTTAAAAGTTTGACAACTAATCGATTCATCTTCGCAGCTCTAATATGGTAAACATGAAAGTATCAAGTTTGACGGTAGCAATATTTTTTTCTACCCTTCTTCTTGCTTGCAGCTCGTCCCCCTGACATCCTGACCAAAGGTCCTGTGTGTGTGCCATGGGGACGCAAAGTTAAAACCCGACATGGGTTCACAGACTCCCAGTGAGATGCCCATCTCCCCCTCTGCTCCTGTACTCCGCTACTGTGATTTGTCAAAGGAATGCCAACTCTTTCTGGATTTCTTATTTTCTTTCTTTCTTTTTTTTCCTCCTGCTGCAGTCAGACCTTGCTCCGGTTCTGCCACAGTTGTGTTAAAGCTGTCTGCAGGTCAGAATATGAGACAGATAGACAGGCAGATAGACAGGTAGGTAGAGAGAACCAAAACAAGCGAGAGATGAGGTGACCTGCACGCTTCTGGAGCGTGACGGCCGTGTGTCCTGTTACCAATGTAAAATGACAATCTCCTCTGTAGTTCTGCTCGTATAATGCTTATCCTCCTTCTCCCTCCTTCCCCTCTGACTGCCAGTCGCTCTCCATCTCTTACTCTGCTGCTCTTTGTTCTCTACTCCCTTTTTTGTCTCCCTTTTCAGATCTATTTCTCCAGAGTGGGTCAAAATATTTGTGTCGACTTCAACACCACATTAACAGGGAAACATGGAGTTCTTTTTAGTTTAAAGATAACACAAAGATAACCACGAATATAATCTATCTTGCCATGCATAGGGCCGGATCAGAATATAAGAATATTCGATGGGTAGGTATTCCATTTTTAATCTTGGGATTTGATATTCATGCATGCAGGCTTAAATTCACTGTATTGTTTTGTCGGATTACGCTGCTTGCTAAATGTCTGCTCGTCGCTGGCTAATTTACGCAGCTCTATGTCGTCTATCTGAGCCTACAACGGAGAAATGTTGAGTAACAAGCGAGCAGTCTGAGTGTAGAGGTCTGTATGGTTATACTGTAGCAGCCTGGTGTCGTTTTCAGGCGATTTGATAAAGGTAAATATGGTACTGCCGTGCATAGTCTCGCATTGCCAGACCATCCTCCACAGCGCTGTAAAGGAAGGTCTATCTAGTCCACACAGCATTGCGGGATGGGAGAAAAACTCTGGTTTATTGGCATTTCTTTAAACCAATCACAATCGTCTTGGGCGGCACCGGACGGAGCCACGGTGCCTCTGCAAAATAGCCTCTGGAAGGAACTTGTTTCGGTGGAACATGTGTACGTTCAAAAGTTGTTTTAGTCGTGCAACAGAAAACTCAGATTGGACAGATAGTCTAGCTAGCTGTCTGGATTTACCCTGCAGAGATCTGAGGAGCAGTTAAAAAATCTTGGAATTGCCCCCATTTCTTCCTTGTGTGTATTGAATCTTGAACAGCGTGCAGGACCAACCCTCTGCAGTGGTGATATTAGCAGCTAAGCCTCCTTAAAAAGCCCAGCATAACCTTGATCCTCCATCTCCTTGTGACCAATCGCCCATGACAATCTCCCTGTCAGAGGGACCCCCACCTCTCTGCTCCCCTGGGGCCCCAAGAGACAACCAGGGCCACGGGGCCAGCACACAGGCTTCCTGCATGTGCACACTCAGACATCGACACGGAAACACACATACGCATACATTAGCATACATGCATACACTCTAATGGGCTTAAAAACATGGACACTGCCTTTGTCATGAAATTCAACTTTCTATTTCAAATGCAGCCGATGGTAAAATTCAGTCCCTCCAGAAAAACACGATTATGCGATCGCATAATTCAATGCATAATCAGCCAAAGTCTGCATATTTATGCGGGGGCCGCATAAATTGCAGATTTTCGCGCAAAATATGCGGGCCTTGCATGATTTCATAATCCCCGCATTTTCGTTGCAAAAAAATTTATCTTAGCAGAAAGTTGAAAAATGTTGCGTTTACTTCACACGAGAGCAGCCTTTTCCCCTGTTGCCATGGGAAGGTTATGAAGTGACGTAATTATGCGACGTGAACATCATCGAAAAGCAGGGTGTTGGGGGATCACTTTTTTCCCCTCTTTTTCATCAAACCGCAGTTTTTGCAAGTTCCCGCAATTTTTACAAGTTCCCGAAATTTCATCGCTTAAAATTGCATAAATATCCCGCATATTCCATCGCATTTTTTAAGAAAACGTGCCGCATAATCAAGGATTTTTGCCCGCAACAATCACAAAAAAACTTGTAGGATTTGACACTATCAATAATATTCCCCATGCATTTATGTCTGACTAATGAGAACAAGAATCTCACATTTAGATTAACAATCTAAGCATTTAAGTGGCAAAAAGACCACTTTTAGTGGACGATTTTATTGACGATGCACATTTGCACACTGGATGTTGATCGTCCTATCCATTCTGCCGCTCTCCGTAAGAGCCATGGATCCTCTTCTCTCTTTCTCCTTCCTCTCATTCATCACCTCTGATAGATCGCCCCACCTCCTGCTACTCATCATCACACGGGCATCATGTTACCAAACAACCTGACATTCGGCTCCACAGGGTCTCCAATACATTATTAATGGCACTCATGAGGACATGCCACGGGTTCAAAATTCATCATCTAGTAGAGTTTTCACACAGCAGACTAACTTTGTCTGCCGTTTGGGGCTAAGCTGGTAGTGTACAGTGGCTTTCTCAGAATACAGAAGAAAACAGGAAAACAAAAACTAGGAGCTAAAAAGGAAACTAGAAAGCTCCGCAGACTTTATCTGCTTTATCGACCGCAATTTCGCATGTTTTTATGTTTAAAAAAATATCTTACTGTTTAACAGAAAGGCCGACCCTCCTTAGAAAATCCATACTGTCGTCCGACATATTAATCTGAGCCTGTCAATGCAACAAGCACTTGTGTGAACGTTAATACAAGCTGCACAGTTGCCCTATTATCTTACATTGTAGCTTGTCTCGCTAATTGCCGACTGCAGCGATCTCACTTAATACTGGACCAATGTCAAAGATTGTTGTTCCCATCAGTTACTTAGACACAAAAACATGGGAAAATAGGGTCCAGGTTTAAAGTTAATGGTTGAAGTTACCCTTTAACATTATACTTTGATTTATTGTTTATAAAAAACAGACTATGGCCGCTTTAAAAGTTGGAGAAGATGAAGGAAGATGAATGTTGAAGCTAAAATGGGGCTGAGCTAGCTAATTTAAGTGGGTATCTTTATCCTGATAGTCATATATAAGTGTATTACCAGTGTTACAAGTTGTGTTCCAGAAGCAAACATGCATGCAAGGAAGTAACCTTTCTCAGTGGTTCAGCAAGAAAACACAAAGAGTGAATGTCTTACTAAAAACTTTTACAAATTTGTAACTAGTAGCCTATGGAATGACCCACATGTTGCTTTATTTATGGCACTCTTTGATTTCAAATTTGTGTGCTTAAATTTCAATTAACATTCTGTTGTTTGTTGTGTGAATTCTGCATTTGAGTTGCACGTTTTCAGGGTCCATAACACAGTCCCTTTCCCTCCAAAAGATTACTGAGCTAGTTAAAATGGCTTCCTGTATCTACAAGCAGGATGTGGAAGAAACCAACTATTTGTGTTCAAGAGGGGTGTTCTGCCACTGGATCTGGTGTCACAAACTGGGGCAGGTTCATTCTCAAAACGGTGCGCACCGCTTTGCTACGGTTTCTGCATTGAACGACATGTTTCCTCGAGGTGTGAAACGGTGGGCAACAGGCTTGGAGTTATGTTTTCTCTCGTTTGGTGGGTGTGTCTCTTGTTTATTGGCTGTGTCACAAGTAGTCTATATCCACAACGTTCCACTTCCGTGATTGCTCCATTGCCACCGGAAACTCCACCGGATTTCACTCTTTTCAGCCATTACCGTATTTCTTTGTGTTGGCATTTTAAACACCAGTGGATTTGTGAGGACTATGGTTAACTGCTCCTCAGATCTCTGCAGGGTAAATCCAGACAGCTAGCTAGACTATCTGTCCAATCTGAGTTTTCTGACTAAAATAACTTTTGAACGTACACATGTTCCACCAAAATGTTTGCCCATGTAGTTTTTGTCACTTTTTCCAATGTTTATTGCACTTTTTTTCAATGTTTATTGCACTTTTTAGACAATTTTTTTGCACTTTTTTTTTTTTTTGATGGATAGGACCTTTTTTCCGACTTTTTTAGGGCTTTATTTTTTGGGTTTTCAACGCACCCCCGTTTCAGTTTTAAAAAACAGGTTGCTATGTTTTGTCGGGGCTGAATGTGGCCATATTTTCCATTCCTCTATGTTTATTTTGTAGTGGCGGCCCGCCATGGCAAAATTTCTGCCACCACAGTATAAGAAATAGGGCAGACACACAATGTAGTTTACTGGTTGCCTTTTAAATTATCCTGCCGACATAATGCACAGGGGGTGTAAACTCGTGACACTTGAGTTCTCCTTCTTCATTTCTATAGATTAGTTTTTGTGTATATAAAAGCTCCCCATGCACCATTTCAAAGGTCAGGGATGTTTAAAGTTTAATAATAGTTTAATAATAGTTTCAAATCATTTTGCCACTTTTGCTAATTCACAATGTTATCACAATGTCCCAAGTTTGATTAAAAGGGCAAAAAATACCAAAAATATGTGGCTATAAGGGCTCGGCAATATATCAATATCATACCGATATCATGATATGAGACTGGATATCTTCTTAGATTCTGGATATCGTAACAGTGATATGGTTCTGGTGTTGTCTTTTCCTGGATTTAAAGGCTCCATAACAGTGAAGTCCATATCCATATTACTGATGATTATTTATCAAAAATCTCATTGTGAAAATATCTTGTGAAAGTACCAATTGTCAACCCTACAATATTGTCGCAGTATCAATATCGAGGTATTTGATCATCAATATCTGATTTTCTCCATATCGCTCAGCCCTAATGGCTATATTTGAGCCTTTCTTCTTACGTGCAATCCCATGAAAACCAAAAGTTTGGTGTAGAAAGTCTCTCAACATCAAATATTAAACCCATTTCATATTTTAAACACAGCCAATGCAGGTGTGTTCTTCTTTCTAAAGATGATTATTCATTCAAATGTTCACCAGTTCCTGTCTGCTGAGCTCACACACACCAACAATAAATGGCACCTAAGATACTCTGTCTCTGAAGTTTCCAGGTTTGACACCAGGAAGTTGCAGTTAAATGGCATTCTGGGAATCAGAAGCAACCGTGTTCAAAAACAATTCTGAGCTAAGAGCTAAGATGAACATGAACAGGGAATAATTTATCACGGTTATGGTGTGTGTGTGTGTGTGTGCGTGCGTGCGTGCGTGCGTGCGTGCGTGCGTGCATGCATGCGTGCATGCGTCCGTGCGTGCGTCCAGAGAGCATACCGGCCCTCAGTGCTGTGAGATGTCTGAGTGGCTTTTATTGATCCGTTCCTCTGTTTGCATTCCTTTAGGAATAAAAACTCTACATCACTCAGATCACTGTGTGTGTGTGTGTGTGTGTGTGTGTATGTGTGTGTGTGTTTGTGTTGATCACATTACTGCAGGCCAAAGTGATGACATCAGGAGAGCATCGTCCATTATAGGGGATTGCATGCAAAGCCACATGCTACATCTGTACTTGTATACTAGTGAGGACCCCCATTGACATTATACATTTGCTAGCCCCTAGCCCTGACCATACCCTAATTCTAACATTATCCCTAAAGTCTTAACCCTGAAACAGTCAATTTAAGCTTTAAGGAGTGTCCAAAATGTCCTCACTTTTCCAAAAACATCACTTTTGTCTTCACTTTCCAGAAATGTTTTTCAAATATGTCCTCATTTGTCTATTGTGTTCACACTTTGTCTAAGCTTTCCAAAATGTACTCGCCAAAGTGACCCTCCCTTTCTAGAAATGTTCTCGCTTCCCAGGAATTCCCTCACTTTCCAAACGTCTAATCACTTTCCAAAATGTCCTTAGTTTAAAAAAAAAAAAATTGTGACAAACTCTAAAGGTTTCAGGTCCCCACAAGGACATCCGCGTAGGAAAAAATAACAAAAATAAAAAACAGAAGAATACAAAAGAACTAATAAAAGTGTGTTTTGTGTGTTTGGAGCCTGACACATTCGTCACATTAAGCATGAAGGTGACTGTCACACTGACCTCTGACCTTTGCCGTGGGTTTGTGCATGCATGATGTGACGATTTCCATGTATGTATGTATGTATGCAGCAGCTGCCCATACATTCGAATGTCCCTGTGAGTGTGGATGTGAACCCAGTCTGACTGTTTCTGTGTTTGTGTTGCACAACCCAACCCAACTCCAGCCTCTGGCGTGGACTCCGTTTTTTTCTGCTTTAAGCTTTTGCCTTTGGCTGAACTCATCTTATATGGTACACTCCCATCATGCTTCGCTCTTTTTATTGGCCAACAATTGCAGGAACAAACTAGAACAAAGTGTCACAGCCAACCAGAAGGAGAGCCAATAGGCCGAGCCCAGAGTGAGGGTGAAACATAGTGCAGAGGGTGTTTGTGTGTGTGTGTGTGTGTGTGTGTGTGTGTGTGTGTGTGTGTGTGTGTGTGTGTTGTTGTATAAATTATTTCTTTTCAACACAGGCAGCCATGACAGCTACAAAGACATAAAAAAAAAATACATAACCTGATATTAAAATCCTCAAACACAATTCCACTTAACAGATAAATCACTGTTCTTAATCAGTGCAAAAAGTTTATCCCTGCAAGCAGGGGTACTTATTTTCGGACACGCTGTTGGATGCTGTCCTCCTCTCCTACTTCAATGCCGAATATATCTCTTTCTTTCCCTGACCCTGTCTTTCACTGGTTGAAGCCTAAAAATATAAAAAATTAATAACATAACACTGGTGGGACTGTTGAGCTCTGTTTCAGACTGATACCTTCGGTTCAGGCTGGTCCTCGTCCCCAACATGTGCCTTTTTCAGTCACGGAAAATACTTTTCAATACGGATTGAAGCAGCAAACATTCAGTGTAAGAGTAAAAAGTGACATAACATTATTTATAATACGTTTATTTGATTCACAGCTGCTACTTGTTTTGACCTCGACAACCCAACTGCATTTTACCGCAAACTTGCGACTAGTTAACTTTCTAAAGAGGGTGCAATCGCTTGTTTGCGAAGAGTCGGGTCGGTGATTGTGAATGTGTGATTGTGTGAAGGTGTATACCAACCTTTCGTGAACTTGTGCCAGCCGTCTTCTCTCCTTGATGGAGACAGACGCTGTGTGCATGGTGGGATCTATGGTGTTTTAAGCCTCCAACGTCGCCTTACAGGCAGCTAACCCTCACCTTAACCCTAAACATAACCATTGCCGCGCTGCCTGGAGGGCAACGTTGGGGGCTAAAAACACCAAAACTGTACGGTGGGAGGAGCTGTGTGTGTGTGTGTGTGTGTGTGAGTGAGACACAAGTGACAGAGAGACGGAGGAGAGCAGGGAAAGGAAACGCAGGAGAACGTTGTTGTGTAAAATAAAAATTATAACGAAACGCAATGTGCGGCGGCCGGTGTTGATAGTGAGGCGCACCGCCACACATTTGTCTATGTGTGGGAAACTCTGCACTGTATCCGTCGGCATGTTAGCGTGTCGTTCACCACGAGGCTGTTTGTAACCGCTGTGCTACCGACAACGTTTCAACTGACTTTAGCAGTTCAGACAACACACTCGACTGTCCTGCTGTGACAGACTTTAACTAACCGCAGACAGTCGCCTCGCTCATGGAGTCACAGAAGTGCGTTGCTTCAGAATCAATAGGCTATAGGGGAAACACAATGGATATGTGCTGTTATTTTTGCCATTAAAAGAAAAAAATCCATAATAAACACTGAAACATTTTTGCAACATATTGGTTCCTGGGGCAAATGGCAATTATAGAAAACAACAATGCACTCTTTGTTGTGTTTAATGCTTATCATTTAATAAAAAAAAATGAAACTGTGTTGTGAGGTGTTTCTAAATGTGTACATCTTCAGCGAGAACCAGTGGGCCCGGAGCAGAGAGTGACAGACCGTGACCGAAAATGATAGAAAGGAGTAAAGGATCTGAATAATTTCTTCCACCATTAAAAGGTAGCCACACCGAAGACAAAGAGCAGGAGAGAGGAACCTATACCTACTATCCATCTAGTAATTGCCACAGTTCAGCATTAGAGTGCAGAGACCACAACCTTCCTATTAAATGATTCCTCTATAACACACAGTGTGCGGCAGAGCGTGTGCATGCACGCGCATACACAATCACACACCAGGTCCTGTACCGTTCGTCTGTATTGCACTTTAATGAGAGCACAATAGCTGGTGTGCATTTCCAACTAAACACAAACGCAGTAAAACGATATCTCAACACTTTTCC
Source organism: Perca fluviatilis (assembly GCF_010015445.1). NCBI lineage: Eukaryota > Metazoa > Chordata > Actinopteri > Perciformes > Percidae > Perca > Perca fluviatilis. The sequence goes on from NC_053120.1 coordinate 5,808,852, forward strand.
GCTTTCGGAAAATACCCATCAGCAGATTCTTGTTGTTTTCATGAATACAAATGCGCTCGGCGGCCGTCAACCTTTCACCAGTTTCCCCTTACCTGCTGCAGACACACAGAAGGACTCTAAAACAACTACAGACTTATATGTACAGTGTGCAGATTTGCCTTTAAGAACAAATGAGCAGATGTAAGTGTTTTTAAGTTACAGTGTTTCTGCAGAGACGCTTTCTGAAAGTGCTTTATCTATAATGAAATGTACACTTGACGCCTGGAAGGGGAACAAAAAAAGGAGATGAAGAGAATGAAAAAGAGAAAGAGGGAAAGATGAGGGTTAGGGTCTTATCAAGTAAGAGAGGGACAACAGAGAGGGCTAAAGAAATAAAGCTTGTTGCATGGACCAAATAATGGAAATACTGGACTGCCGTTTTGAAGTTTGCATTTTTGCCGTTGCCATCTTGGTATTTTGGAGCCAGAAGTGACCGTATTCGGACTAGGGCTGGGCGATATGGAGAAAATCAAATATCACGATATTTTTTAACCAAATACCTCGATATCGATACCGCAACGATATTGTAGTGTTGACTATTGGTGCTTTCACAAAATATTTAATGAGATTTTAGATAAATAATCATCAGTAATGTGGATATAATGACTAAGTGGGTAAAGGTGAATAATAGAACAGTTACACCAGTCTGGTAAGTTCAGAAACTGACATCACTTTACTGTAATGCAGCCTTTAAAACCAGGAAAAGACTAGACTACTTTTGGATATCGTAATATGGCATATGCCATATTACGATATCCAAAATCTAAGACGGTATCTAGTCTCATATCACGATATCAATATAATATTGATATATTGCCTGGCTCGAATTTGGACAAAAGGGCAGAGCTGGGGAGGATGATGCGTCTAGGCCAGCTAGGCTAAGCTAAATGTTAAAGAGGGAAAGTCGTTCATTTCCAACCCTTGTAATGCGAGTCATACCGCAGAGTTTAAACTGGCAGGTATAAGCGGAACTCTGGCCACTGGCGCCGTTCATCTGCATGTACAGGCAGTACACAGAGCTGGTTACAAATCGGCAGGAGTCACCAGCTAACGCTAGCACTAGCTAGCTCGCTTTGGTTGACAAGGTCCTACAGAACCCTGGACAATTCCATCATGCACTAAACGCTTTATTCGGCACAACACGGCGCTCTAAAAAAAGCCTAAAAGTCTATCTTACTGTATACGTACAAGATAATATCTCCTGATCAGGAGATCATCTATTATATTCCTGTATATTCCTACACTCCTATAGCCTATAGGAGGTAATCTTTAGGATAATAGCTGCGTTCCCTATCATGGAAATAGTGCACTATGTGTTGGCCATTTTGTAGTCACGTTCGAATTCTCAGCGGTTAATTTCATTCGCCATATAGTCCACTATAAAATACCCAAAATGAACTGCTAATTTGAGTTTACATACAATGTACGCTACATTTTACTCCCGTATACCACAATACAACGTGGTCATGTTTTCGCTGAGGTGGAGGAGGAGGAAAAGAAGAAGAAGAAGAAGAAGCGGGGCGCCTGGATAGAGCATTTGGTAGAGCGTGTGCCCTATGTACAAAGGCTCAGTCCTTGTCGCAGCGGCCGCAGGTTCAACTCCGACCTGCGGCCCTTTTCCCTCGCTCTCCCCTTTCACATCTTCAGCTGTCCTATAGAATAAAGGCTTAAAATGCCCAAAAAAGAGTCAAAAAAAAAAAAAAAAAAAGAAGCAGAAGGAACTGCGGAAACTGAAAAGGAAAAATGGAGCGGGCTTTTGTTTCTAAGCGGCGGAAATGTAACATGCAACATATATATACAACCTTTAACTAATATCCTGGGTGCTCGCTTTGTTTCAGGGACACATTAGAAGTATTTTAGTTTCTGTTTGTTCACATGATGCTGGGCGCGCCCACCTCCATCACACAAATAACCTGCTTATCTACTTATATATGCTTATTAACGCAACGATGTTTTCACTGAGTTTCCGAAATCTCGTTTGGTCGATCCCTATATAGTTCACTATTTAATAAACACTACATAGGGAATAGTGAGGGAGTGAATGAGGGAACGGTTTCGAACACAGCTATTATCTCCTACATATAGGAGATAAACCTTTGTTTTGTTTTAGCCAACAATGCCTGCATTTTGTTATCCCCTCGCCTTTCAGGACTTCCGTTAACTACAATACGACTAATATTACAACAGTATCAGTATATATATATATATATATATATATATATATATATATATATATATATATATATATATATATATATATATGTATATATATATACTGTTCATTAATAACTGAAATACATACGGAGTAATACAAATCACAAACATGCTCACAACAAAGAACACACATGCTCAGAGCACACATCAGTTAAGGTTTAAGTGTCCGCTGCCTGATGAAGTGTGTGTAATCCCCTATAGTGAGCTGTCCTATACGGTCATATAGTCTCAGTAATTGCAGAGAGGGAAAAAGCAGCAGCTCGCTCAGCACTGACAGCTGATATGTATATGTACTGTATACTGTATATGGAAACACTGTGGGCACTGACTCGAAATTAATATTTAACTAGGACTACATGCTACAAGCCTGTACTGGTCTCACACGCACGCACGTACACACACACACACACACACACACACACACACACACACACACACACACATACACACACATCGGATAACTCCAGGCGATCTGTCGTTCTTTATGTTGGAACAAAGCTCATTAATGGAGGCAAAAAATAGACTTATCTCTGTCTGAGATAAATAAAAAATGATATTAATAATTGCCTTACTTTGCCTCTTTAAATTCACTTCTCCCTAGGTAGCCAGGTGGAGAGTTTTGTTTTCATTTGTCCAAATGTGAAGAATTCAGCCTCCACCTCAGTGCAGTGGGATTTGGTTTGTGATGCATGTTAGACAGAATCACTTTGCAGATCGAAAAACAACGAAAAACTGTCCACACATTTTGATGCACCTCAAACCAAACTCTGTTTACCTTCATTGTGTTTGAGTGGAGTGGTTTATTTTACCTTTATCGTGTGTGTTTTTCGTATCACTGACTTTCTTCGGTCATTTTTTCTTCTTTCTCCTTATTGTATTTTTGTGTATTTGATTTAACTTTTAGTAATATCCTTTGTATCATTTATTAAATGAAATTAAAACTCAGAAAAGTCATGCCAGCAGATTAGACATTTCTTTCAGGTGACAGTTGTTTTACTTTCCCATTGTTGGCCATTTGACACCAACAGATGTCAGTCAGAGTATATTTGTAGCTTAAGGTCTTATATGTCTATAAAGCCCAGTTCAGACCAAAGATGATCGCGACTAGACAAAACCTTTAGAACGCAGCAGAGAAAGGTTTCAGCGGTCTGAACCGGCCCGTCTCAGCTCGACTCAAACCAGAACCAACAAATGATATATTAAAATTGCTCTAAGTGATGTTGGGTGACGTTACTTCTTGTAGATGTTCAAAGTATTTTCAAAACAAAACAGAGACTAGCTCGCTCCTCCCCCCTCCCCCTCTCTTCTGTGCTTCGGCGCACTATGAGCCCATTCAAACCCATTTCCAATGTCCCCAAAATCGAGGCACCAATCACAACCGTTGAGGCGGGCTTTACACCAATCGCAACCGCTGAGGCGGGCTTTACACCAATCACAACCGCTGAGGCGGGCTTTACACCAATCACAACCGTTGAGGCGGGCTTTACACGACGACGATAGCGCAGCAACGGCGAGCAGCTTTTTGTTTACATTCAACATGACGGCTACCGAAGCACAGCGTCACCCGGATCGTTGCTCTGATTTGTTGAAGGACTATCCAATGCGCCCAGAGGCATTTGAGCGTCGTCCGTTGGTGACGCCCCTTTGGAAATGAACTGTGAATGAACCTGTCCCAGACCCACTCTCAGTTACAGCTGAGAAGGGTCTGGTGTCAACCAGGCTACCTCAGCATGTGTGTGTGTGTATTTCGGGCCTGTGTGTAGTAATTTATAACAAAAACAGAGTGTAAATTGTAATTTGCCCACTGGGGATCAATACAAATGATTCAGTTATCCCTTGAGTTGTCTACCCGTCAACCATTTTTTTCAACGTTTTGGCCGCCTTATTTGACACTTTTGTCGCTTCACCCCGGTGTTGTCTAAGCTTTTCCTGATGTTTTTTACTTACGTTAACAATTATTTTCTTCAACTGCCATCAAATTTAACAAAACACCCACATTCAATGAAATTTGTGAACTCATCATTTATTTTACTTGTGAAGAGCGTTCCTGGAACCATCTACATTATTTCTTTCTGACAATATGGTTGAAAAACAAAAACAAATTTCTGATATAGAAACTTTTTGAAAAGGAAAACAGGAGGGTTATACACCGTCTTGTCGTCATTGGTGTGAACTGGCAGGTTTCAGAACGCTGCAGACCCAACGCGTTCTTTGGTCTGAACTGGGCTTAATGCGTCACACAGTAACAGTTCCTGACCCAGCCTTTGGTTCTTATTATTCTTGGAGTCTTAAATGAGTCAATTTAGTCAAACTGTTAGCGGTTGTGTCCAGTCTTCCCTTCATCCCAACAGATTTCTAGTAAAATGCCTCTTTTCTTTCACCACAATTTCGTTGCTCTTTGCAGGAACTGTCTCTGCGTCTCACTTCCTATTAACACAGTCAAGTTCTCTCAGTGTCAGCGCGACAGGACAGAAATGGATTGCGGTTGACCCCCATCAAAGCCCTCTGACCCCCCGTCCAGTTTTTCGGAAGGCACAAGAACACATAGTGGAGACAGCGGATCTAAGGGGAATTAGTAGAATATATAGTGTGTAGCACAAGAGGAGAATCAATGGGATTTTCCATCCACTGCTGTTCGGCAAACAATAGGAATTTGGGTGCATTGAGATAAACGTTTTGAGGAGCTCTTTCTCCAGTCGGTGCCATTAAACTGTGAAGAGCACCAGTCAAAGCTCAAAAGATGGAAAACCATGTGGAAAACAACGATGGAACCATGACATTTGTTTGTTTCCTGTATTAATGTGAGGAAGGCTACAGACTCCTCATCGCTGCACACAGATCGATAGTTACGTATTGTTACTCCAGATTCTATTAGTATAGGCAGGGTCCCAAATTAACGCGAAAAACGCCAAATGCGGGTACATTTTCCGTTTGTCGAGTAAGTGTCAGAGGGCTATTTGCCACATGGCGGGTAAATGTTGGCACCAAAATAGTTCCGTTTTTAATTTGTTATTTTGCTGAAGCTGCAGCTACTTTGAAATGATGAAAAGGTAGAATAAACCAGCAGGACTTTTAACCCCAAACAGCAAGTTTTTGTGATGTATGTTACAAAAGAAAACAACATATTAATACCTTGGCCGATAAAAAAAGATGCTTGGCCAGTGGATTTTTTCATCCACCCGCCAATTTGGCCGCTGAGTCAAAAGGTTAATTTCGGACACGGAGTATAGACATAGCCCGCAGTTACTGTAGAGTATATTACAGCTGCAGGACCAGAGATTTGAACACCGCTGTACTTCAAAGTCTTCATACTGCTAGTCGCTGAAGAAAAACTGGGAGCAGATCTCTGATCACGCAGCTGTAATATACAGTAATAATCATAAGGGATAAACCCAATAGCAACAGTTCTTAGAAATAGAACTGATGTATTCAGCCCTTTAGTGAAAGCTCGAGAGGCGTTGCACCTTGCCGCATTTTGCTTTTAGCAATAAATCAACTTTTCCCCTCCAGAAAAGCATGGAAAACATTTTTGCGTTTCCAGTTTTTACATGCAAACTGAAAACGTTCACAAAACAGGTGACATTTTTCTAACAAGAACAATGCAGAATCAAAGTGACTGTAAATGTGGCAGTGTAGCTGCTGTCCGTTGGCCAGATGTTAAATAATTCATTCATACAGCACTTTTCCTTATCATATTTTACTTCTTAATAGCTATTTTTGTATCGTAATGTCTGAGTATGTGAAATGGGTGAATGGTTTTCTTTCATGAGAGATAGGAAAATTTGGTTGTGTGAGAACATGCAATGACAATGAAGGCATTCATTAATTCATTCAAAACAACTACAGTAAGAAGCAGACACCCGCATGGAGGGGGCGTTACCCAGAATTCTCTAGGTGGATACTGTTAAATGACAAAAACCATTAAAGCTGCATTTCAACAAGCTGTTTGAAAAAGCTGCAGCCACAGAAACAGTTAAAGAAATAAATAGAATAAAACAACATAACCTACCTCGTACAGTAAATAAACTCAATTATTTCGTGTACAAAGGTCAATGACACAAGAAACAACATGAGCCTGAGTTACAGAGTATCTGGTGCGCATGCACCCCCCACCCAAACACACACACACACACGCACACACACACACACACACACACACACACACACACACACACACAAGAAGAGGAAACTGGAAATCAAATGTAATTATTTGAATCGTTCAGAGTGAAACAAGGTTACAGTCGGAGTGCAGTCCACACTGCTGATGTTAGGTCACAGTTTGGACTTACACAACCACAAATTAAATGTCAGATGTGACAAACACACACACACACACACACACACACACACACGCACAAGACACCGCATGGATGGGGTGTTACCCAGAATTCTCTAGGTGGATACTGTAAATGACAACCTGTGTTATTTGCTACATTTATCACCAGACAAATCGGCTCGTGACTTTACAATGTTACCCGCCAAAGTTAATTTTTACACGCGTTTGTCAATTTCAATTTTGCTCTTTAGCAATGAAAACAGGCACAATCCTCCCCCTTGTTGATCGCCTGTAAGTGTTCAGTTTAATTTACATTAACTCTGACCAAAAAAACAGCAAAGTAGAAGTGACTAGAATTAATTAGTATTCATTTATTAAACAGTATACAACGCAAAATGTACAGTACAGATAATTTCGCCACAATTGTTACTCGGCTGCGATTGACAAAATGTATGTTTGCTCATTCTTTTTTGACACTCCATTACTTGAAGATTTGAGAATTTATGACGAGCATATTTCTTAAGTACATAGAACATAAATACTGTATGCATCCTAAGAGAAGATCAATGCAAAAAAGAAATTGTGTTTGCAGAGGTTTTAATCAAAGTTTTGCAACAGAAGAAACATAAATGAAAGCAACAGAAACAGAAGAAAGCACAGGTTTCATTTTGAGACAGAACGTAATATGAATACAGTTAATCAGTTCCTACGATGTGAGTTATGACCTTTGATGACCACATCCAAGACTGTAATAAATAAGCCAACAGCAGACAGGTGTTGATGTGAGACAGCGAGGATGCCGGCGAGAACAAAGCAGCTGCACACAAAGAAACTGTACGGCATGTTTGTGTCACTGCATCTTGAGAAGTGCACACATGAATATTCATGCATATATAATGTGCATTAATGTGAAATGTGCTGCGAGGCGGAAAACTGCGCACAACATGTGAAGTCGTGCAGGCAGCCGTTTCTAAACATTTTCGTAAAGCGGTGATGATAAAATGGGGGAGAGCTGCGATCTGCTGAAGCGCACGGACATTTTTTTGTGATGTTAGTTTTATGTTACACAAGCTGCAAATGCACCCACGTACGTTATGTCACCCACGGGTGCGATGGAGCATAGACCTGCCTGAATTTATTCCCTTTTTTTTTCAAAGCACGGACACATTTTCATGAGAAAAGAACAAGGAGGCTGAGAGGAGCAGGAAGATGATGCAGCTCACACAACCATGCAGGACTGTCAAGGTAATAGTGTGCCTCTTTATTGATCCCTGAATAAAAATACTGTTTCCAATCACTCCACTTCAGTGACTGCCTGTTATTTCGTCTTGCTCTGTTATAGGAGGCCTGAATTTACTGCCTTGCTTAACGGAACTTCAGCCTTTTATCAAGACATACTGTAGTCTCTCATTGCCAGATCTTCCTCCACAGCGCTCCGGAGGAGGGTCTGGCTAGTCCACACAACATTCCAGGATGGGAGGAAAAACGTGTGCTGGTTTATTGGCATTTCTTCAAACCAATCACAATCGTCACGGGTGCCTCTGCAAAATAGCCTCGGGAAGGAACTTGTTTTGGTGGAACATATGTACGTTCAAAAGTAGTTTTAGTCGTGCAACAGAAAACTCAGATTGGACAGATAGTCTAGCTAGCTGTCTGGATTTACCCTGCAGAGATCTGACGAGCAGTTAACCATAGTCCTCAGAAATCCACCGGAGGTTATAACGCCAACACAGAGGAAGCGTTAGGTAACGGAAATCCGGTCGGGAAAAAAAGGACATACAGCGGAATTTCTGGCAGCAAATGGGCAATCCCGGAAGTGGAAGTTCGTAGCCAGCCATGACGTCGAGCGACAATTGCTAGTTGTTTAAGCCGCTACAGAGCTTTGTGACGCCGGTTACAGACCTCCGTTGTATCAGCGGTAGTTGGTGGTTCAGTTAACCCGAAAATAGGTGACTTTGAGCTGGGTACAGAGCACCGCGAGCTGCTGGTCCTTTCGGCGGACACGGAAGTTAAGATTAGGCACCAAAACGACTAGTTAAGATTAGGAAAAAGATCAAGGTTTGGATTAAAACACTCTTAAGGAACATGCATTTCCTGGATGAAAGACTTTAGTTTTCTCCGACTTAAAAGTCGTATATGTTAACGTCCACCTATCCCCCACCGACCTCTTCCCTCCACCGTCAATGTTGTGCATATAGCAACAACAAAAAAAGTCGAATGCTTACGAATTACAGCGCTTAACTTTTCGTAGCTTTTCGAGCTACGGCGGTCTCCTAGTTTCGTAGGATATCATGACATGTCATGTCTTGGTGTGCATACATTTTCGTAACGAGACCATACGGACCCGTTCATGAGAATGCGTTACCCAAAATCATCCCAAACGACAACTAACTTCGACTCTAGCTGACATCCATCCACCGTGAGGCCTAGGGATAGACCGCAGGTTTCCTGTGGACTGAATCACCCCCAGGCTGAGCTGTGGATTCATCTTTTTTAGGGGCCTCCTCTGGCTGGCCAATGGGCCATTAAATTGAGAGTGAGATAAATAGAGAGATGTAGAGGAAGGAAAAGCTCCATTGTCCTCTCAGTGGGGAAGCAGCACAACAGATGGAGTCATCTGGGCTTATCGTGTGTTATTTTATTATTTAGTTATATTAGACATTCATAAAAGCATACGCAGAACACACACACACACACACACACACACACACACACAGTTCAGCGTGCCGAGATTGATTCCATTCACATAAAGGGTATCAAACGAAGTACTCTATTTAGAGCTGTTCCAAAAAAAGCATTCCAAATGTAAAATTAATTGTCTCAGAAATACTTGTGATTAACAATATAATTGTCTCTTTCAGTCAAAATTAAAAGAAAAAAAAATCTTTTTTATTACTTTTTTAAACAAATTAAAGTTTTGAATGAATCCCAGGATACAACTTTTGGGCACATCAGTGTTATGCGACCCAGATAATAACATAAATACACAGCCTATGACAGTGTTTCCTCTATGTTGATTTTATAGTGGCGGCCCACCATGGGAAAATTTCTACCACCCTCTTGGGTATCAGAAATAGGGCCGTACAAAAAACTATTAAACTATTAAACGAACAGCTCCACCAAAAGCATCACTGAGGTGGGTCCATTCTAAGTGTAGACTTGTTGTAGATGTTAAGTGGCCTATAGTTCCTCAAAAAATACAGTTCAATCACAAAAAATATGCCTCATTGTGTGTGAATAGAGGTGAATAAATATATTAGTTTGTGGTGCAGTGTGTGTCAGTGTCAGTACAGTTAGTAGCACATTTGGCGCTGCTCCCACTGCTACAAAAAAAAGATCCTAAATGAAACACTGGCCTATGAAGTAAACAATGGCTGTTTCTTATCATAACACATTTTTTTCTAACTGTATCCTAACAACAACTAAACAAGCAGTGAAAAAATCAACAAGTAACATCAATAGGAAATTATCGATTATGGTCTGTCACTGCATCCATGCAGAACTGTCCAGGTCCGTGTCTTTTATTACTATAAACTGTATTTGCATAAAGCAGTAATAGTCACAGTTCTTATCTTTGGCCAGTGGTGGCTATGACTAAGAGCCAATAGCTTTCCAGCTAATGTCTCCTTCTTATCTACAGACTGGACACGTGTCTACACCTGGTAAATAGTGTACTGCCTAGCAACGGATTGTTGTAACACATCAGACGACGGGGTTTTGCACAAAAGGCCATATGTTTTCAGTGAATGTGCTTCACTGCAGTGCCAACATTTGGGCAGATTCTAACTTGTTTTGCTTAAAGTGCTCATATTATACTCACTTTCAGGTTCATAATTGTATTTAGAGGTTATACCAGAATAGGTTTACATGGTTTAATTAAAGGACTACTAGCCAGTCAGAAGTAGAGTATGAGGGTGTGCCCTGACAGTAAGTAAGTAAGTACTACTAGCCAGTCAGAAGCAGAGTATGAGGGCATGCCCTGACAGTACCTAGGTAAGGACTACTAGCCAGTCAGAAGCAGAGTATGAGGGTGTGCCCTGACAGTACCTAGGTAAGGACTACTAGCCAGTCAGAAGCAGAGTATGAGGGCGTGCCATGCTAGCAGCTAGGCGACTCACGTTTGTCTCTGAAGTAAAGGCTGGACTACAATAGAGCTGTTTGGAGCAGTTTGTGAACGGTGTTTTCTGTTGGAGATGGTAAGTCCCTTTGGGGGGGGGAATTGGGCTTTTTCAGTTTGTAAACCTATAACGTGCACAAAAAAAAAAAAAAAAAATATATATATATATATATATATATAACACATTAAAGGAAAGGAAAAAGCCCAAAAGCAAAATATGAGCACTTTAATTTGATGTGCTGGCTGTTTATGTATTTGTAATCATTTTATAGCTGAGTATGTAAATGTCTCCCAAACCTTATTTTATTTTACTTTATATAATTTATTTTCTCTTTATTTACTCTCATTTCTTTGTTTTTAATATTTCTCTCAGGTCCATTGTAAGGGAATGTTCTGTTAACCTTTGTGTTGTCTTCCTGTCGACCGTGAAAAAAAAAAGAGTTACTTTTAGACTTTTAATAAATACAGTTTCTGCCTTCCTCTCTGACATGATAAACCTTTTCATTTCTCTCTCCCCTCTCTCTCCCAGCTTTCCTTTCTCTCACAACATCAGCTCAGCGGCTAATTTCCCTCCTGTAGTGGCTACTGAATGTAATCACCCCTGCAGTGTCGATTAGACCGAGTGCTCCCTCTCCCTCCGTCCAGCTCCAACCTGTAAAGGATCAGAGGATCAGAGGATCAGAGGAGCGTCCCCCCCCCCCTCCCTCCGGCTCTCATTAACTAATTGAAATGGCTGTGGCTGGGAATGGGAGCAATATGTCGGCTTAACGAGGGAGCCGTTTAGAAGTGATTTGGGAGGCAGGGACCGTCCTTCGAAGGAACCAAGCCGAGCGTAAAAATGAAAAGGATTCTCTGGAAACGCGTCTCAGATGCAGCCAGTGACATTCACGCTTCTTAGAAAAGGGATGAAGCCAGAGCCTAGTCCCCTCTTTCATGGTTTAAGGTGCATTCAAAGCGGAGATAGTGAACTTCAGCACAGCAGACAATGCCAGATGAAACCTCTATGTAGGTGTTTTCACCTTCAACATCCCGGATTATTTATTTACAACAGCTGAATACGAACTTTAGACTTGTTTACAAGCGACCAAACATAATTTTTTTTTGTTATATGTTGCACATAATTTACTTACTATACTGGTGGGGATGCTGTGTTGACTTCCATTTGTTATTAATATAATTAATATTATTATCAATAACATAACAAAAGTAGAGGGAGGCAGGCCAGCACAGCCCGATCCGGCAGGGGAGAGTTCCAAGCCCGAACAGGCACCTCTCCTTATGACCTGTCTCTCTTAGTTACACTGTTATAGTTCTAGACTGCCGGGGGACTTCCTTCCTTTGACACACTGAGCTGCTCTCTCCTCTCCCTTTCTATTACCATTTGTGTGCATCCCGTCTCAGAAATGCTTGTTATTAATCCTAGCTTCTGGGGAGTTTACTCCCCGGAGTCCTTATGTTTTTTCACCCAGCGTATTTCCTTGGAGAACGTTGGCACCAAGATCCTGGTTGCAGTTGTCGCCGTGGTCCTGCTGCACTCCCTGCTAAGCTCTGTGGTGCCCTGCAGTGTCACGCTGAGTCCTGCTGCTTCCTGCTACGTCCATCCATGCTCTGCTGGGCCATGCTACATCCTGTAACGCCCTGCAGCGCCCTGATATGACATGAACTTCTACGACTACCATTTGAAGTCACTGTTCCATTATTAATGTGACTATTATTGCCGTTGTTCATCACATCCCCAACCGGCACCGTCAGACACCGCCTACCAAGAGCCTGGGTCTGTCCCAGGTTTCTTCCCAAGAGGGAGTTTTTCCTCGCCACTGTCGCACTGCTTGCTCTTGAGGGAATTACTGTAATTGTTGGGGCTTTGCAAATTATAGAGTGTGGTCTAGACCTACTCTATCTGTAAAGTGTCTCGAGATAACTCGTGTTATGATTTGATACTATAAATAAAAATGAATTGAATTGTTCCTGAAACATATTTAAACCGGAACATGAACCGCTAAATGTCAAAGTCCAGACTTCACCCTGAACTTTGCATTGCAATAATTCCAACATTAATCCTGACCTGAACCTCTATCGCTACCCAGATGCAACTGTGCCGTGTCCCTGCTCCGTTGTACTGCAGATGAATTGATGATGATGAATTGAAATTCTTGGTTTTTAATATGTTACTTTAGAATTGTTTTTCCATCGGGTTTGTGTTTTTTACGACCATACTGAATGTGGACTCCATGTGTAAATCCTAATGATAATCAATGTGATAACGGACACAACTACAGTACACAGCAGACAGCAACAGAGCATGTTAAAGAGCAGAAGCAGAGAAACAAAGAAAAGACAACACAAAATGTTCGAGAACGAGCGAATGAAAGTAGTTTGGTGTTGGGTCCGGTGGATGCCGTCCCACCATAAACCTCTAGAGCACAAAGACACAAAGATATTCATTGGCTTGGAACTGTTTTACAGTAATACAGTTCAGCTCAAAAAGACTTTTACCACAACATGATTGAAATCACTGAAATTGTCTGCAGGGCCCTGGTGTGTGTGTGTGTGTGTGTGTCTGTGCTGAGACAGATACTGAGGGATGGAATGATGTAGAGCTGCAGGAGAGAGGACGAAAAAGCAATTAAAGCATCTTCCCTAACGTCACCGCTCACCTGGTCTCATGGGATGAACGGAGCGAGCACGCACACATACACACACACACACACACACACACTCCACCTGAGGGAAAATGAGCTGATTAGGGGTGTCAGACAGGTTTATTAGGTCTGTGCGGACGAATATGCGTGTCTGTCAGTGGTCACTGTCAGACGGGCGCCACGCGCCGCGTAGCACAGCTGGGTCATCGTGTTTATAATTAAGATAAGACTAAGAGGCTGCTGCTATCGCTCCTCTTGAATTTCCATTCCCTCCCTCCCTCCGTCCCTTCTCCTCTCTTTGTTTGGCTGCTTCTTCTTCTTCTCTTCCTCCTCCTCCTCCCTCTCTCATGTCTCCCAGCCGTGTTGTGTGAGTGCAGGAGGCTGCCTTACGGTGACTAGTTACAGGTTACCTCAGACAGGTTACACAGGCTCCGGTCATCAGATAACCCTGAGAGCAAACTGAGAAAACTTCCTCTGGAGAGGCTGCTGGCGTTAATGGTCCTCACAAAAAGAGGAGGGAAATAAAGACAGAGAGACAGGAAGAAAGACAAAGAAACAAAGAGAGATTGAAAGACAGTAAAGAGATACATAATAATAAATGCGGAAAGACAAAAAGAAAGAAAGAAAAGTATTGACAGCAAGAGACAGAAAGACAAGGAAACACAGCATGATGGATGGAAATTAAGGAAAAAGAAAAAAAAAAAAAAAAAAAAAAAAAAAAAAAAAAAAAAAAAAAAAAAAAAAAAAAAAAAAAAAAAAAAAAAAAAAAAAAAAAAAAAAAAAAAAAAAAAAAAAAAAAGAAGAAAAAAAAAAAAAAAAAAAAAAAAAACCGAGAGAAATAAAATGATTGAAAACGAGAGACGGAAAGCCAAGGAAACACAAAATGATGGATGGAAATTAAGGTAAAGACAGAAAAGAAAGAGAAAATACAGGCAGAAAAAAATAGAAGACAGAAAGACGAAAAAGAAAAGACAAACAAAAAGAAAGACAGAAGAGAAGAAAGAAGGCAAGAAAGCAAGCAAAGGTGTATGTGACTGTACAGTATGTAACTGTATGTGACTGTATGTGACTGTATGTGACTGTATGTTACTGTACAGTATGTAACTGTATGTGACTGTATGTGACTGTATGTTACTGTATGTTACTGTACAGTATGTAACTGTATGTGACTGTATGTGACTGTATGTTACTGTACAGTATGTAACTGTATGTGGGTGTATGTACCTGTATGTTACTGTACAGTATGTAACTGTATATGAGTGTATGTGACTATGTGGCTGTATGTGCCTGTATGTTACTGTACAGTATGTGACTTTAACTGTATGTGCCTGTATGTGACTGTTTGTGACTTTATGTGACTGTATGTGCCTATGTGAGTGTATGTGGCTGTATATGACTGTGGTAATATATGGGACTATATGTGACTGTATGTTATGGTATGTGGCTGTGTGAGTTTATGTGGCTGTATGTGACTGTGGGAATATATGTGACAGTATGTGGGTGTGTGGGGGGGGGTGGAAGCAGGGGGGGGAAAAGAGGGGATTTTTTTTTATTTTTTTTTTTTTTTTGTGTTTTTTTGTTTTTTGTGACTGTATGTGACTGTTTGTGAATATGTGAGTGTATGTGACTGTGTGTGACAGTATGTGAGTGTATGTGACTGTATGTGAATATGTGCCTATATGTGAGTGTATGTGACTGTATGTGAGTGTAAATGACTGTATGTGACCGGTGTGACTGTATGTGACTGTTTGTGAATATGTGAGTGTATGTGGCTGTATGTGACTGTGTGTGACAGTATGTGAGTGTATGTGACTGTATGTGACTGTGTGTGACAGTATGTGAGTGTATGTGACTGTATGCGACTGTATGGGTGACAATAAGAAAAAAACGTTTGGTGAGAATGTGAGCAGCTCTGGAAGCGCTGCTGTACTGGTCCTCTGTCCTGAGCTGTAAGGGGGGTGTGCTCCCACCACACATTTTATCTAAATGGTAATCTTAATTGTGTCCTCCAGAGGAGCTGGACTCTGAAAACCTGCACAGAGCCTCAGTGATGCCACTTAAAACAGCATAAATCAATATTTGTGATAATAAAATTGGATAACATGACTCTGTATTGTGTGAAATTGTCCAGTCCTGTTGAACCCACTGAGAATCAACGACTCGCCTCCCAAGAGTTAAGCCTCAATTTGGATCATTGATTCGTTTTGTTTAGCTCCTGAGGACTTGAAAAAATGAGGTGTACACCCCAAACGATAAAGTGAGCAACTAGTTATTGAAGAAAATAGAATAACATAAATTCAATACAGGACTTTCACCCAGGAGACCGGGGTTCGTGTCCGTTCTTGTTCAGCGAGTCACTGAAAAGGTGTTTGGTGTTTTAAGCCCCCAACGTCGTCTTCCAGGCAGCGCTGCCTGGAAGACACAAGGATTAGGCAGTGGTTAGGGTTAGGTGCCTTGAAGTCGACGTCGGGGGCTTAAAACACCATTGAGCCACTGAAATGTACATTTTGTAACCCCACCCCACGATATTTTCCTAAACCTAACTGTCCCGTTCTTGTGCCGCACGTCAATTAGACGTATCTCGGGACCCAGTCAAAAAGTGACGCCAAGAGTCTCCACCAAGCGTGTCTAAACATGACGCTAAAGACTTTTTGCGTCAAAAAAGGAACGCCAAAGGCACCTGACCAAGCGTTGCGTTTTGACGCGATGAGTGACAAAGTGTTAAGTCTTTTTTCTAAACTTAACTAAGTAGTTTTTGTGCCTAAACCTAACCAAATAGTTTTGTGCTAACCAAACTGTGACCGTTTCACAACGTTAACCGTTACGTTCTGTGGTTTAGATATGACGACAGAAAACGCTCCTGTGCGTTGTACTTCCGCCACCGCTACTAACAAAATCTAAATATCATACTAACCCAAAATCAGGGCAGCCCCGGGGTTCTCCAAGTTCAATTTAAGAATTTTTTTAAGACGGTGGAAATAAACAACACTTAGCGTGTTAGCATGGCAGCATATGGTAATTAGGACTACACACAATGTTCGAGTTCGATTTTCTCATTTCCCATCATGGGGTGTTGGTGGAATCTGAGCAGCACTAAGACCTGGAACCTTAAAGACGCAGGAATATTCTAGAAAATGCATTTCAGATGCAACTGATAACATTCAGACATCGTATAGAGTGATAAACCCTAATCCTCTCTATGTATTTCTCCAGCACAGTGGTTTACACAAAATGCCAAATAAATCCTGTGATTTCTTCACCGCATTCTCTGTCTGGTGATCAGGCAGTAATGAAAAAAATAAAATGGGATAAAGGAATACTTTCTCCTCAAAATGGCCATTTGTTTAATTTTATAATTACTCAACCGTGTGACTTTGAATCCTTGAAGAAAGGTTTTCTCGCAGGCCTCCACGGAGAAGGAAGAATAAAAAAAAAAAAATGAGAAAATTGTTGATGAACTGACATCATCACTCCATTATTCTTGGTTCTTGGAGTCTTCGTCCACAAGCATGCGAGAAAAACACGCTTTTCTTCAAGAATTCAAGGTAACACGGACTAAGAAATTGATATACAAATGATCGTTTTAAAAGGCGGAAGAATTGCTTTTACTCCGAACAAGTTTAAATTAGTTTTCCACAGGCATTTTTATTACGAGACACATTTCAAATTAATGGCATAAATACCCGAATAACCTTTTGACACCGACATATACGAGACATTTTCTCCACGCTGTAATTGTCATAATGACATGAAGCTCTTTTTGGTCACACGGTGAGAGTTTGCTGAAGGATCTGTGAGATCAAAGCTAAACTCGACACACTCTCCTTGCATTAAAGACGCCCGGCGCCGAGATTTTTTACTCTCTTCACCGCGCAAACACGGCAAGGGTTCAAACAGGCCAGACAGGTAAACGGAGCTGTGTGCCGCTGAAAATGACTTCCCCGGCTCGCTAATTGGCTCAACTTGTCCACACTGAGAGCACTCAACTCACATAATTACTCTCAGGGCTTGTTCAAGCGACGACACAAATGGAATGTATGATTGAATGCGATTCGTCCCTGGAAGCTGGAATCTCGGCAGCTATTTGACTCTGTCACTTTGATTGCGGGGCTATTTTTTTTTTTCTTCTCCTTTTTTTTGACACGTTCCGTTTTACATCCGGCGCACGTAAATCATCCACCGCTCTCCCCTCGACAAACAAAGAGAGAGGCCAGGGGAGCGCTCTGCCTCTCTCGCCGCCTCCTTCTCCCTCGCTCTGCACACCTTTCAGCGGCGTGATTAATGAAACATGTAACTCATTTATCATTGCTAATGTCACTTTCCTTAAGACCTGATTTTAATGCTGACCTAGTGGAAAAGACATCTCTGTGGAAGAGAGAAGGGGGAAAAAGAAGGCAGAGGGAGAAGCAGCTTGCAGCACAACCTTGAAATGCCTGTCCCTGTCAGATGTGAACGAGTGTGTGTGACGTGTGTGTGTGTGTGTGTGTGTGTGTCTGTCTTAATGGGGTGATGTTGGACTATTAAAACCATTAGCGCTGATCTTTCCATCACAGGCGTTCGTTCAACTCTGCAGCTTTTTGATTCATTTCAGAGGTCTCGTACTCTTTCTCCCTGTCATTGTGTATGTATATGTGTGTGTGTGTGTGTGTCTTAACCCTCATATATATATATATATATATATATATATATATATATATATATATATATATATATATACAGTACAGGCCAAAAGTTTGGACACACCTTCTCATTCAATGCGTTTCCTTTTTTCATTTTTATTTACATTGTAGATTTTCACTGAAGCATCAAAACTATGAATGAACACATGTGGAATTATGGCGTAACAAAAAAAGTGTGAAATAACTGAAAACATGTCTTATATTTAGATTCTTCAAAGTAGCCACCCTTTGCTTTTTTATTAATAAGCGAAAAAATTCCACTAATTAACCCTGACAAAGCACACCTGTGAAGGTAAAACCATTTCAGGTGACTACCTCATGAAGCTCATTGAGAGAACACCAAGGGTTTGCAGAGTTACCAAAAAAAGCAAAGGGTGGCTACTTTGAAGAATCTAAAATATAAGACATGTTTTCAGTTATTTCACACTTTTTTGTTAAGTACATAATTCCATATGTGTTCATTCATAGTTTTGATGCCTTCAGTGAGAATCTACAATGTAAATAAAGAAACACATTGAATGAGAAGGTGTGTCCAAACTTTTGGCCTGTACTGTATATATATATATATATATATATATATTTTTTTTTTTGTTTTTTTTTTTTTAATAAAAATTACCCAAAAATCTGATGGATTCCATACAAGGCTCGTCGCATGTACAATTAATAATCACTACTTTTACTGAATTTTGGATGTTTAAGTCCAAGTTCTAGCATTTCAAAAACATTGAAATGGTTTCAAAACTGTTTTCTAACTAAACTTTGACTCTTTGAAGTCTCGGATTATCCATCAACATACGTTCCCTCTAATATCAGTCTAAATATTTCATCATTTCTGCTTTTTTTTTAACTCAAAAATTAGGTATCATTTCCTACAAATGAGGATTATTGTCCATGAATTCCAAAAATAAGTGTAAACCTAGTGGTAATAACTAAAACATAGAAAAAAAAGCATCAAATGTGTTGAAGAAAGGGATATAAATGTCAGAAAAAGCGTCAAAGAGGTGTTCGTTTTGAACATTTACCCAGGAGGACAACAAGTGCCCTGTCGTCGGGAAGACAACACAAGGGTTAATGGGGTGACGTTGGACTATTAAAACCATTAGCGCTGATCTTTCCGTCACAGGCGTTCGTTCAACTCTGTCATTGTGTGTGTGTTTGTGTGTGTGTGTGAGAGTGTGTGTGTGTTGCCCTTATTTACATATGCACATTTTGCTGAGCACACAGATGTTGTCAGCGTACCGCTTCACACTCGCACCTGCAGGTTCACGGCACTAATATTTTATCTTGGCTGTAGC